>NW_025814042.1:308764-617528 GCF_021917145.1 Hypomesus transpacificus
CCTATGGACCCTACGCAAACCTACGCTTTTCGCCTGTAAAGGTAACGTTTCTGATATTCGTTGCCAGTCAAAGCTTGAGCAGAGCGCCAGGGTCGTTGTTTTGTTAAAAGCCTGCATCTAGAGCAGGGGTGTCGAGCTCCGGTCCTCGAGGGCCGCTGTCCTGCATGTTTTAGATGTTTCCCTGATCCAGCTCACCTGATTCGAATGAATGGTCGTTATAACAACCCTTTTAATTGAATCAGGTGTGTTGGAGCAGGGAAACATCTAAAACATGCAGGACAGCGGCCCTCGAGGACCGGAGTTCGACACCCCTGATCTAGAGTGACATTGAAATGTATGAAGTGGGCTTCGCCGCATTTCACCGATCAACTAAACATTTATTGGTGTTATAAAATAAGTTTATAAAAAAAATACAGATTTTATTTTGTGCGCGGTCTGGAAAATCTAGTGCGCGGGTCCTTCAGCTGGTCTGCGCGGTTGCGCAGCTTAGAGGGAACATTGCCCAGGAGTCGATACCATGATGGATGACATCATCGTGTGGGCGTCCAGCCGAGAAGAACACGATGAGCGACTGAGACAGGTGCTCGACCTGACACGGCAAGTAAACTTAAAATTTAACAAAGAAAAGTGCCTGTTTGGAGTTGTCATTGACATTTGTGGGGGATGTAGTCTCTGAGGCAGGGATTAGTCCAGACCCAAGGAAAACGTCAGCCATCGAGAACATGGAACGTCCTGAAAACAAGGATGACGTCAGAAGGTTTCTAGGTATGGTAACTTACCTTGCAAAGTTCATACCTCAGCTGTCAACAAAGTCAGCGCCACTCAGGTGTCAACAAAGTCAGCGCCACTCAGGTGTCTCCTGGAGGAAAAAAATGAATGGACATGGTCACATGAAGAGGAAGACTGCTTTAAAAACTTAAAGAGAATACTCACCAACGAGCCTGTGCACACGGATTACAGCTGACGCGTCACAGTACGGACTAGGGGCAGTACTGCTACAGCTGCATGACAAAGACTGGCAACCTGTCGCCTATGCGTCTAGAGCGTTGACATCAGCTGAAACTAGATATGCACAGATCGAGAAGGAGCTACTGGCCAGCACCTATGGATGTGAGCGATTCCATCAGTATGTATATGGACAAGCTTTTGAAGTGGAAACTGACCATAAGCCACTGGTGTCAATCATGTCAAAGCCACTCAATGACTGTCCTATGAGGATACAGCGCATGATGATACGGCTGCAAAAATACGACATGACTATGAACTACACTCCAGGCAAGTACATGTTCGCCGCTGACACGCTTTCACGCGCAGTTGACAAAAATGAAAGGACAGATGAAACGGGAACAGCACAAATAAAGGCTTATGTGGACATGATAGTGTCATCTCTACCGGTTTCTGAAGAGAGAAGAGAGCAGATCAGAAAAGAGAAAGAGAAAGAACACAGCATGAGAACACTAAAAGAGACAATACTGAAAGGATGGCCTGAACAAAGACAAACATGTCCAGCTGCAATACAGGACTACTGGATGTGTCGAACAGAACTCACTGTTGTGGATGGCATCATATATATATATATATATATATATAGGGAGTCAGATGACTGAGCGGTGAGGGAGTCGGGCTAGTAATCAGAAGGTTGCCGGATCGATTCCCCGCCATGCCACATTATGTTGTGTCCTTGGGCAAGGCACTTCACCCTACTTGCCTTGGGGGAATGTCCCTGTACTTACTGTAAGTCGTTTTGTAGCCGGTGTTGTCAAGCCTTTGACCTTTGTAGACCAGTCTGTTATGCACTACCACAGCTGATATTGCCCTACCACTCTTTTGAAATAGCTCCCGCTCTTCAGTGTTGAGTGTGTATGGATAAACCTCTCCTAAAACTGTTGTGCCGTGATGCTCTTCAGCCACTTGTAATCGGGTGTAAGAAGTTAAGTTGAGACAGAATTTCAATATGTCATGGTGGACTTTGTAAATCTGAGAAAACATAAATGTTGTATTTCGTTGTACAAATTTGTCAACTATTTGAGTCGCCACACCTTGTTCCGTTGACAAGTTTTAAAATCTCTGCATTTGCGGATTCAAAGACAAATGCAGAATGGGCCCAAAGAGGCTATCCTGGCTGCCAGCCCAACTTCTCCCCGCCCAAAAGAAATTTGTTCGGGAAATTGGGTCTGGAGGGTCTTGTATTGGGGACCAACTACAGAAAACCAGAATCTGGGCGAACCAATGAAATTGCCAGGGCGGGCTTTATACGATGATGGACAGATGATCAACAGTAACGTAATCACCCACGTCACAAAAGAGCGCTTAAGTTGAATTTGTTTTGAACAAACATGGCTACCGCTGGAGATCTGGGATGTTGTGATTCTGCCATCGGGTCTGTTTTAGAAGACATCGACAGCGCATTAATTTTGAAAGAAGAACAGAGAGACGCAATCAAGGCATTTGTCAATGGAAAATATGTTTTTGCCGTCCTTCCTACGGGATTCGGTAAAAGTTTAATTTATCAGCTGGCCCCGATGGAGTTGTAATCCTAAACGGAAAACTTCGTATATGCATTGCCCTTTATTGTTTCGCTCAAAAAGGTTGACTGTGTGAACAAGTACTCTCCCTACCCTTAAATTAATTTTACAACACCGGCAAAAATCGTTTGTATTCATTCTTCAAGCATACTTCAAGTCTGCTTGTAGTTTAGTTCTGTTGACAACAACTATGCGGTGCTTAACATACATCACATACTCTGTTGCTCTGATTGGTTGTAGATCTATCCAATTGAGCGAAGAGGCATTTGTTTTCCAGGCTCGTTTGAAACACGCCCTGTAGTCAAAGCCCAACGGAGAGTTCTCAGACTCATATTCTGACTAGAATTATGAGTATGACAACGTCAGGCTACAAAGAGGCCCCCATAGCTTAACAATTTTATTAAGGTGGAGAAGTGCACATTTGAAGTCATTTGTTCCTCATTATAAAGCTCCTGAACCCCAAACACAAACTCAAGTAAAAGAACATCTGCTTCATTTATATCATTTGGGAAAATGTTGGAATTTAGCAAGAGGTAAATGGCTTGAACTAATTTGGCAAAGTGTTTTATGTACTTTGAAGGCAGAATTCCATTCAGACAGGGCAAACAATAAAACAGTAACCAGGTACATTTTCAGAATATAATGTTCTATTCAAAATTTATTCGACAGCCACTTACAAGCTTTCCAGAATTTCCGCTCTTTCAGTGATCTGGGTAAGCGTGATATATTTCTAGGTGGGTGAATAGAAAGCAGTCTTGAGTCTATTGATTGTAAGTTACTTGGGGCACCAATGTAAAATTCTCTTCCCACTGAAGTTAGCCAGAGCTCTGCGATTTGTCTTGTTACACCAAGAAGAGTACAGTGCATGTAGTGTGGTGTAAAACCCCAAACTATGTTGAAATGTGGCACGTTTATAAGAGGAGATGGACCTTTAACACCCTTAAAACTAACCCCATCTTGGAAAGCCTTCTCCATGTGCCTCAACATTTCCTTTTCTGTTCTGTCAGGGTACTGTGATTCTGAAACAGGGTATTTAACTTGCCCTGCTACCAATTTCCCAGGATAATAGCACCAACTGTACCCATAGTAACCATTGTATTGCGTTGTGTTCTGCATGGTAGGTCTTGCCATTGAATCAACAACACAATAAAAACCTATTAGTTTAGAAATGTTTACCTGTTTGGATGTAGTCAGCCACCTAACTCAATTTTCTGCCAGTGTTTTAGCATCTTCCACAAAATGATGGAGGAAACTACTAATTTTAGGATGCCCCTTTCCAAACCACAGACAAGCCAGAGCCATGTGATTCCCTCTGTCTTTTGTTGGTAGCTCATTTATCATCACTGTTATGATCCCGGCTGCCCGGGGAGTGACAGGTGAACCCAAATGCAACACTCAGATGCTGATGGGGATATGAACCAGGTTTATTGTAGCCAAACAGAGGGTAATGATGGTAAGGTCCGTGGATTCCAGACAGGAGGAAGCGGGGTTGGAGCCGTAGGTGGTGGATGGAGGTGTCTGTAGCACACAGGGACAGAGGCAAGTCAGGGACAGAGGCAAATCAGCGGCAAGGCAAGTCAGCGGCAAGGCAAGGCAAGTCAGTGGTAAGGCAAGGCTGAACTGGCCATGAGGATGTGGGAAGCCAGGGTAGATGAACTTTGCAGGTAACGATAGATGGGTAACAGGTGCGTCTGGTTGGAAGGTGAACTGGAAGATGTGAACCGGAGTGTTGGGGTATGTGACCTGGAACAGACTGGACAGACACACAAAACCAGGACTGGGCAAGACAGAACATAACAGTTACATGAATAGGCCAAATGTAGAGGAGTTGAAAACTGGGCTGCCATCACAGTTGAATGTGTAAGAGAAGTTATGTTCCTCATTTAGGATTGCTCCAGGACCTGATAATTGTTTGTACATTTCACCATCTAATATATCTGAAATTGATCCATTTGTGTTGCTGTTCATTTTGTATTCTAGAAGACCTGTGCCATCTAGTCGTTACAAAATTTGTGGAGCAAGGGGAACACTCATAAATAAATAATTTAGCTTTAGATCCTGTGTTTTACATATACTATGACACTGAGGGCATTCAACCTCTCTCATGTCACTACTTTGTGTTCCAATATAAGATTTATAAAAACTGAAGTAGAAATGGAATTTAACCATGTCTGAAGATTTCCCAAACACGCTGTAGAATAAATGTTTGGAACTTGCAAGCACATCCATGCCAAACAACACATAAATGAGTTGCAAAAGGTCAATAATCACAACTCCACTAAGACAATGTCTCATGGCAAATGACAGTACCAGCAGGAGAGCTTCAGCTTTTGTCACACGAACAGAATTACACAATGGTTTGTTAAAATTTGTCAGGCTTCCAAAGATGTGAAATTGATCATTCCAGCATTCAGATCTTTCCCGTTTGTCCTGTCGCTTGAGTTGAAGTATCCTCAACTGAGTCGTCACTGCCAGTACCATTGTCATTGGTCTAGATAAAAATGATGACAGAGATGTTGATAGTACAGTACATGACTGCTCAATAATTGCATTTATTTCCTATCTTTTTTATATTCATAAAGATATTACTACACAAATATAGTTCAGACAGCTTGATGTATTTTTTATTTTATTTCAGATCAGTACCTCCCATGTCAGTGTAATCAAATTGCTAACCAACCTTAGCATAACGTTAGAAGAAAATTAACCAGCGACCAGTATCTCCATAAAACAATGTACCGTTAGATACCGTTGTAGCACAAGATGGTTCTAGTCTCGCTCCAGGATTTTGAATTAGGTAGATATACCCTTAGTCAAGCAAGCTGTTGTTTTTTTTTTAGTCTATCAAGCGAACCGTAGGCTTGGCCTAACTAAGCTGGTTAGGTAATAACTGTTTTGTATATGATATGTATGCCTGCTGTTGCTAATGTGTTTAATGATGACATGTTTTCTCTATAATTAAGATGAAGAAAACACATCGAGACAGCGTCTGGAGACGAAGAGGGCCCCCATCCCCAAAATAAGAACAGAACCTGCTTCACCCAACAGGAAAGGCAGAGCTGAGGAGGTCACCGCCAATAGGAAAGTATGATTTAAAAAGAGTAATTCTGTATTGTTTTTATAGAGACCATTGGTAGAGAATATTGTGTGCTTAGTTAAACATTTAGGGATTTTAAGAAGCCTAGAATTGGGTACTGCTGTTCAAAAGTTTAGAGTTTTTAAGACATCGTCCAACATAGTGCACTGTACACCTATTAAATCAATCGAACACCTCCTCAGGCAATGAAGAGGCACGAAAAAGATGGGTACCATAAGTGCTGCTCATCACCAACAATCAAAGGTATCTCAATGTTTGGTTTGGTTGAATAAGTAACCTAGTGCAAAGTAATGTAGTGTTTCTTTTTAAACACTAGGGTGTAAGCCTATAACCAATTGAAGAAAATCCTATTTTGTCATATGAGAAAAAAAAAAAACACATTCTACATTCTACACATTCTAACACATTCTAGTGTTGTGTGTTAATGTTGTGGTGTTTTCAACTTTTGTTTGCTTCGCTAATGTTGCTGTGGTGTGCACCCGTGGGCCACCGTAGAGAAAGGATGGGGGATGTATTTGAATGGTATTATATTAAGACTACACACAAACCACAAAAGCAGTTTTGTTAATCTAAGAGTTGTGTTTAATTGTACCCTGCAAAATTAGATTAAGGACCGGGCCAGTGGGGCCAGTGCCACAGGGCCTCGGACTGCCAGGGTCCTCCAAATCTCAGGCCGTCCACAGTGCATTGCCCAGGATTTCTGAATAAAGTTGATTCCTTGAGCCCTCAGTGTGTAGTGCTTAAACTAGTAGCACAAACACAGAACCGAGTCGACTACAAACACAAACAAGATCCAAGAACAGAAAACAGGTGAGGTTTAAAGGAAGATGGATGACCAGTTGGCTGGAAGCAGGTGCGCTGGGGACAAGGAACAGAGTTGATAACCAATCACAGACCCCTGAATGTAGCAATGAGCGTGAGGGGAGTAACAGAAGGGAAGAGAACACACAGCATACAACCATACGGACACGGACTGACAGAATAATACTGTATGCAACAGGAATTTCCTTGGCGTCCTGGAATTTATATCACATGGTGAGCCATTCTTACACACATTATTGCAAATTTGTCATTGACAGTATTGTGGCAACCACTTAGCAAAATCAGGGCACAACAGCAATAAAACAAAGGAAAGGCACAAACCACAGAGACTGAAAAATACATTTATTACACTCTAATCAGCTCTTGAGCTGCAGCTGTGTTGCTTGTTGTCTCTCAGGGGAGCAGGAAGCAATAGTATCTGCCCCATATTACCTGACCGAGGGTCTGCCTGTGCCTCTCTATATGGTGCTGTGCTCCCAGGGTTGCCACAACTCCCCTCTCCCCAGAAGGAAGCTGGGATCTCGACGGATCGCCCAGAGGCAGTCTGTGTTTCTTCCCCGGCCTGTGTTCCACCCTGAAACTGAAGTCTAGTCGAGCCAAGAACCACCAGGTTACCCTGGCATTGAACTTGGTCTTCGCCATCCATTTCAGGAAGGAATGGTCCATAATAAATGTTAAGAGGCACAAATTGTAGTGCAATAAAGAAATATGTCATACAGTTCAACCAGTTTGACACTATTCATTGTGCATAGTTTTTTGTGTTATAATTAGGTAATTAAAATCATATAGAAAATGAATAAATGTAGGTACTGTTGTAAATATATAAATTAAGTATTCAGTCATTAAACTAAACACATTCCCTATACATTCTACATTAGAATTGCTGTGAGATAAATACATCACAAAGTGTTGATGCAATATCTAAATTAAAATAGGAGGTAAAGAAGTACGCTAAATCAACCCAAAAATCACCTTACCCTACAATTTTATTAACAGGGTACATTTTACGTAAAATTCTTAAATGTACATCTCTAACTTTGTTGGGGATTCAAAATGTATATGGTAAAAGCCATGTTTTTTAAATCAATATTTAATATAAATTATTATTATTTTAGTTTTTTTCCCCGAGGGGTGATACATTTCCTTGAAAAAATTATATTTCTGATAATTTTATTACTACAATTCATGAATTCTCTTGTCACCTATATATTTTGGTTCAATCTTTACAATCACTCCAAATGATAAATTACACTTCAATAAATGAACAAGACCATTAGGTTTGCTTTCATCACTGTGAAACATGTTTTATGGACAATAGTAAAGTTGTGATTAAACTCAAAATCATAGTAAGATTAAACATTCCTGTCTAAATCCACCATATCACAATTATAATCAATTCCTTTCTCATGCCAGTTCTTCTGGAAAATCTACTTGTTCTTTGCTATAATCAATTCATTATTCAATTTCTTTATTTTGGGGGAAATAGTGGACAAAACAAAATTTCCATACTAAGAGAGCTTGTTCATGGAATTTGGACAGTTTTAAACATGGGTTTAGAGGGGGTAAAGTTGCAAGATAACAAAAACTAAGTCTTCCCACCATTTGAAAAATATTTGATGGAATCAAGTGCCAGATCGAGTCAGGGAAGGTAACACATTGTTTAACTCAGTTCACTTTGAAATCATTATTAATTAACATCAAAAAAGTCTAACATGTCTGTGTTATGTCCGACAGGACAAATTAATCTGTGTTCTTTTGTTAACCCTTAGGCGCATGCCTAGTATGCAGCTGTGGAAGTTTGAAATTGTCAGTTCTGTTGGTCTGGAAGTAAAGTGAGCTGCGTGCTAAAACCTCTCTTCCAGCGTCCTTATTAAACACAACTCTGCCAGAGCGGCTTTGAGGTCATCTGTCATCATTCTGCTGGACCTTTCTGCAGCAGTTGATACGGTTAACCATCAAATCCTGCTTGCCAGGCTTTCTGAGATTGGCATCACTGGCACTGCACTTCAGTGGATCTCATCCTACCTGTCGGAAAGATCCTACCAGGTCTCCTGGGGAGGCAAAGCGTCATGCCCCCGCCAGCTCTCCACTGGTGTCCCTCAGGGCTCCGTCCTTGGACCCCTCCTCTTCTCTCTGTACACCAACTCGCTTGGACCAATCATCACCTCCCATGGCTTCTCCTACCACTGCTACGCTGATGACACGCAGCTGTACCTGTCATTCCCCCCAACTGATCAGGGGATCTCAACTAGGATCGAGGCCTGCCTAACAGACATCTCCGCCTGGATGACCAAGCACCACCTCCAGCTGAACTTCGCCAAAACAGAACTCCTCATCATCCCGGCCAAACCCTCCATCTCCCACGATCTCTCCATTACCCTGGGATCCGCGACGGTGACCCCTTCATTCTCTGCCAGGAACCTCGGGGATGACGAGTTTCCCGGTCATGTAGATTCACCCTCTCCAACATCCGGAAGATCAGGAGATACCTGTCTGAGCATTCCACCCAGCTGCTAGTCCAAGCACTTGTCCTCTCAAAGTTGGACTACTGCAACTCGCTGCTGGCCGGTCTCCCAGCATGCACAACCCACCCTCTCCAGAGGATTCAGAACGCGGCAGCCGCCTGGTCGTCAATCTACCCAGACGCTCCCATGTTACCCCGCTCCTCATCTCCCTCCACTGGCTTCCCATCATGGACTGTATCAGATTCAAGATCCTGGTACTGACCTTCCGAGCGGTGAACGTGACTGCACCCAACTACATCAAGTTTATGCTCCAGCCCCCACCCGCCACCTACGGTCTTCTTCTGACAACTGTCTGGTGGTCCCACCGCTCAAGAGCGCCTGGTCCCAACACAAGCTCTTCTCCTGTCTGGCCCCCCAATGGTGGAATAAACTCCCCACCTCCATGAGAGACACTGACAGTCTCCCCACCTTCAAGAAAAAGCTCAAGACGCACTTGTTCCAGGAGTACAACGGTACTTAGGAATGATTGGCTGGACCTGATGTTTCCTCCAGGATTACAATGACTCTTATTGAGAGACTTGTTGCTCTTGTTGGTTAGTTGTCACTGCATTAAAACTATTGTACTCGCTGTGAAATATATATATTTGTGCATTCAATAAACATATAGGAACCTTACATTTAAATATCTGGACTATCTATACTAAGCGTACATAAACTAGCAATACTAAGTGGAATTAGAATTAAAATAAAATATACAATAACATCAAATAAAATATAAGTTGCCTGTAATTTACAATATAAAAAAAAGACAAATACAAAAAATAATAAAAATGTACAAGATACAATTTTGTAGTGCAGTGCAAAATAAAATGTGTTTTAAGCAGGAAGTCATTAAAGTCAGTGTGGCCCCTTGGCCTTCTTGAGGAGGCCAACAGCGGAAGGGAAGAAACTTTTTTGTGGCGTCAGGAATTGGTCCTGATGGACCGCAGCCTTCTGCCGGAGGGGAGTGATTGGAACAGGGAGGGAGGAGTCGAACACAATCTTCCTCGCACGCCTCAGGGTCCTCGAGGTGTGCAGGTCCTCGAGGGTAGGCAGATTGAAGCCAGTCACCTTCTCAGCAGTGCGGATGATACGCTGCAGCCTGCTCTTGTCCTTGGCAGTGGCAGCACCGTACCAGATGGTGATGGAGGAGGTGAGGATGGACTCAATGATGGCAGAGTAGAAGTGCACCATCATTGTCTTTGGCAGGTTGAATTTCTTCAGCTGCCGAAGGAAGTACATCCTCTGTTGCGCTTTCTTGGTGAGGGAGCCGATGTTCAGTTCCCACTTGAGGTCCTGGGAGAGGATAATGCCCAGGAAGCGGAAGGACTCCACAGTGTTGACTGGGGAGTTACACAGGGTGATGGGGGTGAGTTGGGCTGTATTCTTCCTGAAGTCCACAACCATCTCCACTGTCTTTAGAGCATTGAGCTCTAGGTTGTTCTGGCTGCACCAGGATGGCCGCTTCCCACCTATAATCAGACTCGTCTCCACCAGAGATGAGCCCAATAAGGGTGGTATTGTCCGCAAACTTCAAGGGTTTGACGGACGGATGACTGGAGGTGCAGCTGTTGGTGTACAGGGAGAAGAGCAGAGGAGAAAGGACGCAGCCCTGGGGTGATCCGGTGCTGATGGACCGGGAGTCAGAGATTTGTGTTCCCAGATTGACGCACTGCTTCCTGTCAGACAGGAAGTCTGTGATCCACCTGCAGGTGGAATCAGGCATGTTCAGCTGGGAAAGCTTGTCCTGAAGCAGGGCGGAGATGATGGTATTGAAGGCAGAGCTGAAATCCACAAACAGGATCCTGGCGCAGGATGCTGGGGAGTCCAGGTGCTTTAGGGTGAAGTGGAGGGCCATATTAACTGCATCGTCCACAGACCTGTTGGCTCTGTTGGCAAACTGCAGGGGGTGCAGTAGAGGGTCTGTGATGGATTTAAGGTGTGCCAGCACCAGGCGCTCGAATAACTTCATTACCACAGAGGTAAGGGCAAGGGGTCTGGGGGGTATTCGTCGTAGCTCGCTAAGCGGTTTAGCAAGCAATTTCAGGCTAAGCTTAAAAAAAGGCTCTCTTTTTGGTTCGTGGAAGCAACTTTTGATAAATTACCATAGTAACATTAGCATTAACCTGCTCCAGAGCAGTCTAACATAAGTGAAGCTGGATAAGCTTGCCACACCCCCAGAAAATAATTGGCAGCTCCCTTTTTGAAAGACCCAGTTGACCAAGGAGATATATTCTAGTTTGATTAGCTTTCCATACCAATAGAGTTCTTCGCAATTGCCAAGATCCTTTATTTCACACGGATGAGTTCTTGTTTGAGCGATATCGATTCAGCCAACAAGGACTCATTTATTTGCAAGACCTTCTCGGGCCGTACATTGCAATTATCACACGCCGCAGCAAACTTTATGCCTTATGAGCTTATGCTGCTGTATGTGAATATGTAACGCTATGTTTTAAGAAATGTCTTGTCTTCTCTGTTGTGCCTGTGCTTTTTATGTTTTACTGTGGGAGAGTGGGAAACGTCATATCGATTATTTTTTGTCTTGACATGTGAAGAAATTGACAATAAAGCTACTTGAAACTTTTACTGTGCTTCAGACATTTACATGTAGTCATTTAGCAGACGCTCTTATCCAGAGCGACTTACAGTAAGTACAGGGACATTCTCCCCGAGGCAAGTAGGGTGAAGTGCCTTGCCCAAGGACACAACGTCATGTGCACCGACCGGGAATCGAACTGGCAACCTTCAGATTACTAGCCCAACTCCCTCACCGCTCAGCCACCTGACTCCCAGACTCTCTGCATAGCCTTGTGTTTTTTTGCGTCAGGTACATTTTTATACAGTATAGGCGATGCAGAAAACATTGGCAAAGCCGCAGCATGCGTTGCTGTAAGAAAAGTATAGGCTATTGGCTGATGAATCAATTCATCATATTCCCTGGCCATGTCCCAGTCAATGAAATCAAAGAGGGATTTACACATAGGTCTACATGCATATACACATACAATGCCCTCCACAATTATCGGCACCCCTGTTTAAGATGTGGTCGTGGATTTTTAAAAATTCTCTTAAAAAAAAAAAAACAGAACCCAAATGCAAAAAAATTGAAAAATCCAACCTTTCATTTAAGTACATTACTTTGGTGGTAAAAAATGAAAATCACACATTTAGAAGAAAAAAAATGTTAAATCATGTGTCCCACAATTATTGGCACCCCTGATGTTAATTATTTTTACAACCCCCTTTTGCCAACAAGACAGCACTTAATCTCCTCCTATAACATTTCACAAGATTGGAAAACACAGAGAGAGGGATCTTTGACCGTTCTTTCTAGATTATCCAGTGTCCTGGGTCCTCTCTTATGCCCTCTCCTCTTTACCTCGCCCCACAGATTTTCGATTAGGTTGAGGTCTGGGGACTGAGATGGCCATGGGAGGACCTTGAGTTTGTGACTGCTGAAACATTTTTGTGTAGACTTGCCCATATCTACAGTCAGAGGAATCATTAAGAAGTTTAAAACAACTGGAACAGTGACAAACAAGGCTGGAAGAGGTCCGATGTTTATCTTGCCACAAAGCGCAGTAAGGAGGATGGTAAGAGAAGTAAAAAAATGTCCTAAGCTCACTGTCACAGAACGGCATCTTTGGGTCACAAAGTCTCCAAAACAACCATCAGACGCTCTCTACATGCCAACAAGCTGTTTGGGAGGCATGCAAGGAAAAAGCCTTTTCTCACTAACACTCAAAAACATAAACGTCTGGAGTTGCTAAGCGGCACTGGGACTTCAACTGGGATCGTGTGCTTTGGTCAGATGAGACTAAGATTGAGCTTTTTGGCAACAAACACTCTAAGTGGGTCTGGCATAAAACAAAAGATGAGTATGCCGAAAGCACCTCATGCCCATTGTGAAGTATGGTGGAGGATCTGGGATGCTGTGGGCCTGTTTCTCTTCCAAAGGCCCAGGGAACCTTGTTAGGGTGCATGGCATTATGAACGCTTTGAACTATTGGGACATTTTAAATAAAAACTTGATGGCCTCTGCCAGAAAGCTTAAGATGGGTCGTCATTGGGTCTTTCAGCAGGATAATGATCCAAAACATGTGGCAAAATCTACACAAAAATGTTTCAGCAGTCACAAACTCAAGGTCCTCCCATGGCCATCTCAGTCCCCAGACCTCAACCCAATCGAAAACCTGTGGGGCGAGCTAAAGAGGAGAGGGCATAAGAGAGGACCCAGGACACTGGATGATCTAGAAAGATTGTGCAAAGAAGAATGGTCAAAGATCCCTCTCTCTGTGTTCTCCAATCTTGTGAAATGTTATAGGAGGAGATTAAGTGCTGTTTTGTTGGCAAAAGGGGGTTGTACAAAGTATTAACATCAGGGGTGCCAATAAATGTGGGACAAATGATTTAGTTTTAAAGAAAGTATTATTTTTTTATGTGTGATTTTTTTTTTACCACCAAAGTAATGTACTTAAATGAAAGGTTGGATACGCATTTAGCTTATTGCCAATTTTTTGCCAAGCTGCCTGTCTTGCTTTGGCAGCGGTGACTTAGCCATGATAATATGCTTATTGTCTTCGTAGAGACTCATTATAATAGTTTAATCGGATGGCGAGAATATCATTGCTCTCTCTTTCGTCTTTTCCGCCATCATACCCAGTGGCGTAACTATAGGGAGTGCAGGGAGTGCAGCTGCACTACGGCCCGTGGCGAAAGGGGGCCCGTCTTCGATCTCAAGTGAGAACTCTACCCGAAGAACTGACCTGGCCCCTCGCTCCGCGTAAATCACAGAAAGGTTAACATATGATCCAGTCCGATCAATTCGCAATAATTTCTCAATTATGGTGTCAGTTATTCTCACCTGCCCAATAAACATTATAACAATAGTCAGTCTTAACAACAGCAAATAATTTATTTTGCCTCATTTGTCTTTTCAATGTTTCAGAAATCATTTTTATCCACTTCACAGATGATTGGCCTATGAACTTCACCAGTGCCCTATTGGCCAGCATTACCTGTTTCCACCTCTCTCGACGAGGACGTTAGGGTTGGACTTTGAGAGGCAAAATCGACAAATTCACCTACCTGGGAAGTGTGATAGCTGTTGATGGTGGGACAGAGGAGGACGTGAAGACAAGAATTGGGAAAGCAAGAACAGCATTTAACATCTTAAACAAAATTTGGAAAAGTGAAAACATCTCCCTCAAGACGAAGCTCCAAATCTTCAACTCCAACGTTAAAACCGTGCTGCTCTATGGCTCCGAAACCTGGAGAACCACCACTAACACCACAAACAAACTACAAACCTTCATAAACCACTGTTGACGCATCCTTGGAGTTTTCTGGCCAAACACAATTAGCAACATCAACCTGTGGGAATGCACAAAACAGGAAACAGTAGATATACAGCTATTAAGGAGAAAATGGAGCTGGATTGGACACACACTACGATGAAACACAACAGCAATAACAAAACAGGCATTGACATGGAACCCACAAGGCAAACGGGGTAGAGGACGACCCAAAAACACCTGGAGAAGGAGCACAGAGCAGTAATTCATAAAGAAGGGGCTGACGTGCAAACAGCTAGAAAGGATGGCTCAAGACAGACGAGGGTGGAAACAATTCATCAATGGCCTATGTTCCGTGAGAAATATAAAGGCCTAACTAAATAACATTTGCCTTTTGCTGTATGAAACGAATCTCATTTTTATTAAGTAATATTGTCTGGGTAATATGTTGTCAAATATTCTATAGCCCACCCACACGTTGTGATCGTTTGCCATCCTGTTGTGTTGCATTGCGTTGCGTGTTGAGTAATTGCGGTAAGTAGGCTACCCCATTCCCTTCATTCAAAAACACAAAAGTGGCTGCAGGAAGCGGCACGAACGCAAAGAGCAGGATGAAAGGGTGGCAAAGCTGGCAAAATTATCTTCATTTGGATTTGTGGCTTGGTGTTCAAGAGGACGCTACGTCTGACCCCCAGCCCAACAGCAATGAGTGAAACTCAGCCACCAGTGTAGGCTAACGTTTACTGTCTGGTATAGCCTATTGAATGCATTTAGATATGGCTATTAAACGTCATTAAATGCACGTATAAGGCAGCAGCCAGGTTAGATATTGAAAACAATGTTCAGGATGTTGTTGGAAAATAGCTAAAGCTAGATAGGCTAAACGTTAAGCTATCATATGTAGCTAACAAAAATAAAATAAAACATTTACCAATCAATTCACAATGTGTATTGTAATAAGCAGTGTTGGGAAAGTTCACTTTCTACATGAACTAGTTCAGTTCATAGTTCATAATTCAAAATGTTGAACTAAGTTCAAAGCTCCAAATAATGAACTAGGTTAGTTCAGTTCTTTTTTTCAATATGTGGCTGCCTTCTGCAATACCGCTCTCTGCCTCTACGCAATTCGGCGTTCTCACACTTGCCATGCATAGACAGTAGAAGAAAGAACAGCAGCGATTGACAGGTTGGGTAACCCTGGACACAAGACTGTTAACGGTGTGTTTTTAGCCTGGAAGTCTAGAAATCTGGCACCTTATTAAACAAAATTAAAAAGAGTGAACGTGCCCTTCACAGACACCAGAATGAATGTGTCCACTGCACAGTATCGTTGATCAGGCAGTAATACAGTAGGCTACGTTCAGTTCACGTTCACCAAAATAATGAGCGAGTTCATGAACGTGTTCAGACGCAACACTGATAATAAGTACATTTCCATGCGCCCCGCTAAGATCAACACTAAATAATTTCGCCTGACGATAGGTCGGTTAAGGGGCCCGTTGGTGAGATCTGCACTCGGGCCCGCGAAGTCATTGTTACGCCGCTGATCATACCGTTAGAAAATTACGGTTTTGGTGATCGACCTTTCCTACCTTTTGAAGTAGGGCGTGCACGTGCACTTGCACTGATGAGTTTAGCCTGATTGAAATTAACCACATGATTTGGAAGCGGATCAGCCATCGACGAACCGATATTTGTGATTCTTAATTAGCTCACTCATGTTAAAGGGCTAAAGGGACAATTGATTAACTTAGCTTCAACCCTTACGACGAACGGGCCCTTGTAGTCATTATGTCCAGTTGGCCTGGGCTTATTGGGCACAGGGACGATGGTGGAGGACTTGAGACAGGCTGGCACATGGCATGTCTCCAGGGAAGTGTTAAAGATGTAGGTGAACACCGGAGACAGCTGGTCAGCACAGTTCTTGAGGGTGGCAGGGGAGACAGCGTCCAGCCCAGCTGCTTTGTGTGGGTTCTGCCTCTTGAAAAGTCTGTTAACTTCACTCTCCTGAATGGAGAGTGTCGTCACTGAGTTGGTGGGGAGGGGGGGGGAGGGAAGGGATAGTTCAGGGCAGTCCAATTGTCTTTCAAAACGACAGTAGAACTCGTTCAAAACGTTGGCCAGACGAGAGTCTGGGGGGGGGGCTCTGGGCTTGAAGTTGGTAATCTGCCTGAGCCCTCTCCAGACAGAAGCAGAGTCTGTTCTTCGACTCCTTGAATCTGTCCTTGTCCCCACTCCTAAACGCGGCCTCTTTGTCCAGCCTCAGCCTTCTGAGTTTAGCTGTAAACCAGGGTTTGTCATTGTTGATTTATTCATGAGTATATGGTTTAAGAAATATGCTAGTGTTTGTCTGCAGTGGAACTGTCCAGATTCATGTTGTGCAACAAGGTTTCCATTTTTAAGGGTGCCTCAGTTCAGTCTACTCATATGGTTGTAAGCTTGCAATATGTCTGAGTATATAGATCCCCTCCTTTCCATGGCTTGACAAAATACCCCAGATTTTCAAACACTTTCAAACACACATCAAGTCCACATACAACATGTGCAATGCCTAGATATTCGTTCAGAATTGCCTTTGTTCCGCTATGGCTCAAAAATCCTGGAGTAAAACTCCCCCTGGCGTTTTTTAGGCCATATTCTTTTGGGGAGAAACCATGGATGGCCGTCATTTCAACATAAATGGGTTTGGGAGGGCAGTCCTCCACAAACCTTCAACAATTATACACAAGATTAATGAATCACATGAACATCACTCAATTATACTTTCTAAAAGAAATCAAACTCAAAATATAGCTGCAAGCAGCAATGTGGTGGCCAAGCAGGTCAGATGACCCAGAAGAAACTTTCGACAACTAGTGACTGCGGTTTACCTGGCTTTCTTTGCAGTGGCTTATAGTCTCGCTAAACAGAGAATCAGAGACATGACAAGCTTGTCAGCTTTGGCTGGATTTGAACCTCTGACGTTGCCAGGACACCAATTTATCCTAGTGAGCTATTCTCAGTGCTGGAAATCAGATTTCAGTGACTGCGTAAAAATATAAATAATTTTTCCTGTGGCAAGCGGTTGTCAGATTTGTCCCAAGTTTAAACAGCTGTAATTCAGTCCTATTTTGATATGTCAATGTGATTGTGGTCTGAAGATAATCTGTGTAAAAGTTGGTGAATATTTGATACATTTTGAGTAGGACAAAAACGTTTTATTAATTAATGAAAATGGCGGCATCAATTTGGCTGGTATCACAAGTTAACATGTGTCAGACATGGGATCGCCCCCCTAGAGGTTAGAGGACACATATCTGTAAAGCACAATAAATCTGACTCTTCTTGAGTATAGATCCCCTGAGATTGAAACATTATCATTACCATTATGATTATACTGTTAGACAGCTACTGTGGCATACCTGGCTTCACTAAACAGATAAACAAGTATCATGACATGCGTGATGACTTTGGCTGGATTCGAACCTATGACCTTACACTTCAGAGGAACCCGTCTTATCCCAGTGAGCTATTCTCATTGCAAGGAATTACTGTGTTCAGTTACTGTGTAAAAAAAAGTAAGCCGTTTTTCCTGTGGGAAGCGTTGTCAGATTTGAACCAAGTATAAAAAGTTGTAATTCAGTCATATTTTGACAAATCGAGGTGATTGTAGTCTGAAAATGATTTGATTAGATGTCCATGAAAATAGGAGCAACGGCAAACGAGGAGTTCAAAAAAGTATGTTTTTATGAAAATTCCATATGGCCGACGCCCAAAATGGTGGACAAGGGACAATGTGATATATTTCGACTTGGTATGCCACGTAGAATCAGAAGAGACCAATCTTGTGATTAATCCGATGCACTGGCTAGATGTAGATTCACTATATCTACAAAGCACAATAAATCGGATTCTTCATGAGTATAAATCCCCTGAGAATGAAACATTATCGTGACTATTATGATTATACTGCTCGACAGCTACTGTCACATACCTGGCTTCACTAAACAGATAAACCAGTATCATGACATGCCTGAGACTTTGCCTGGATTCGAATCTACGACCTTGCACTTCAACGGAGCCAGTCTATCCCAGTGAGCCATTATCAGCGCTGGGAATTGCTGTGTACAGTTACTGAATACAAAAAGGAAGCCGTTTCTCCTGTGGCACGCATGGTCAGATTTGGCCCGAGTTTAAACAGCTGTAATTCAGTCATATTTTTACATGGCAAGGTGATTGTGGTCTGAAGATAATCTGTGCCAAATCTGGTGAATATTGGATACATTGTGTAGGAGTAAGGAAAAAAGTTTTATTCATTCATTCAAAATGGCGGCCTCATCAATTCGTCTGGTATCACGCGTTAACATGCATCAGACGCGGGATCTCCTACGATATCACGAGACATAGGAATGACTTAAATACGCCAAACAAATCAACAGTTATTGGTCAAAACACAATCCTACCTATTGTAATGCCCCCTAGAGGTCAAATGACACTACCTGTCTCAAACCTCTTAATAAGAGGGCCTTGAGTCCATACACCAAGTTTGGAGTCAATGCATCAAAGCTTGGCTAAGATATTACCTCACTTCCCTTTTTCCGGATCAGTTGCTCAATTTGATTGGCTGTAACTAACAAACGGTTGCAGAAATCAAAACGCCATGTGATGTCTTTTGTGAGGCTTGGTCTGAAAATAAATGGTGCCAAATTTTTGCCTATTGCAGCGCCACCTAGAGGTGAAATGGCATGACCTATTTTGGACTTCTTTAGAACAGGGTCCCTCGTCCCTATACCAAATTTGTTGTCAATGCAGTAAAGAGGTGCTGAGATATGACCTCACTTCTTTTATGGTGGCTTGGTTGACGACTTTGATTGGCTGATGACTTTGATTGGCTGTTCTGGTCTGAAGATCATATGTGGCAATTATGAAGAAGATTCGACAAGAATTGTAGGAGGAGTAGCGAAAAAACGCTTTTCCTTTACATTCAAAATGGCGGAGAATCTATAGAACTGGGTATGATGTCATAGAGTGCGTTGAACTCGTCTTGATCCAGGGAATCCAACGATACCTCATTTTGGACAATGGGGCATATGGTTCAAAAGTAACATGTGTAAACACACCTTCAACTTTGACCCATTGGTGGCGCTAGATGGTTGGAATGGGAGACATGAAACTTGGTGAAATTGATGAGGGGACTGGTCCCAAATAGTGTGCCAAAATTCACAACTTCTGACCATTTGGTTCTAGGGGCTGCCATAGACTCCCATGGCAGAAGAAGATGTATAATAAGAAGAAGAATACGTAGAAACACTTAAGGTGGCTTCGCCGCTTCGCGGCTTGGCCACCAATAAGAATACGTAGAAACACTTAAGGTGGCTTCGCCGCTTCGCGGCTTGGCCACCAAAAATAAACAAATTATGTGCTTAGTATACTCATTGAGTGATGTTCCACAACATTGAAGCGGCTCGATTGATTTGTCGACGCCTGGTGTGGTCTGGTCTGGACATCATTCAGCCACTGTGACCCTCCCTGACCCCCCTGGACCCAGCCGGGCACAGGATATAAATCAGGGGAGGGAAGCCTGTTTTTGAGCAGAAAAATAAGTTGTGAGTCATCCAACTCCCCCTTCTCTGCTACCATTGGGAAGGCATAGTGGGTTTTGACACGAGACCGGAAAATGGGTATGCAAAAGCAGAGGATCAATACTATGGCCAATAAGGTTAGTAGCACAGCTATCCCTATCCTTACACAGCTAAACCCCCAATCTCCCAAGCTTTGTCTCATGCATTCAAACCATTCAGTTTTGTGTCCTGCATTAGCCTTCATCTCCTCTCTCAGTGCTTTTAAGTCAGACATGGTTTGAGTGAATCGTCCTGTAGGGGCAGTGTTATTCGGTATAAATGTTCAACATACCTGTCCAATCAGAGTGCAAACCCCCCCACGCTCGGCCAGCAGCCAGTCCAATACCTGACGATTCTGCCAGGTCATTGCTGATGTTGCTGACAGCTGCTGTCCCAGGGCGGTGAGAGCCTCGTCAGTATAGTTAATGAACAGCCATCATTGAGTCTATCCTCACCTCCTCCATAACCATCTGGTACGCTGCCAAAGACAAGAGCAGGCTGCAGTGTATCATCCGCACTGCAGAGAAGGTGATTGGCTGCAATCTGCCTTCCCTCGAGGACCTGCACACCTCGAGGCCCCTGAGACGAGCGAAGAAGATTGTGGCGGACTCCTCCCACCCTGGTCACTCCCTGTTTCAAACACTCCCCTCCGGCAGAAGGCTGCGGTCCATCAGGACCAAAACCTCACGCCACACAAACAGTTTCTTCCCTTCCGCTGTTGGCCTCCTCAACAAGGCCAAGAGCTCACACTGACTCAAATGACTTCATGTCTTAAAACTTTTTACTTTTGCACTACATTCAATTCCTGTAATATTTGTATTTTATATTGTATTTTATATTGTCATTTGTCAACTTATATTTTATTTTATGCCCACTTTTATTCTATTTTAGTGTTTTTCACTTATTACTGCTAGTTTTAGTATAGTTAGACCACATATTTAAATTTAAGATTACTATATGTTTATTGTATGCACCTTCCTGCCAAAGCAAATTCCTTGTCAGTGCACACTTTCATGGCGAATAAATCCCATTCTGATTCTGATTCTGATGAAACGCTGCTGATTATAATACAGGTAATTGATCCATTCAGTGTTCTTATTTACCGTTATCCAAGGTAAGATGGACTCAAACCCTGAAGCCACCTCATTTCTAGCTTTAAAGTCATTGGGCACCCCCCTTGGCTGACCTATGGCATCGATTGTTACGTCAGATGTGAAAGCCCGCCTCTTGCGAGGAGCCTCCTCCAGTTTCTCTACTGCCTGGTTTAGCTTGAAGTGGATCACATGGGTGACTGCATGTAGTCTGGCACATCTCCCTGCCCATCCTACAGGTAGAGTTGATCTTAAACCCTTTGCATAATCACACAGCCAGAAAACATCTGCAACTACTTGGTTTTGGAAATGGTATGGACACGCCGGTGGAATTGGATGCCTTTCTTTCACTCCCTTGATCTGTCTGGCCTTGCCATCTATCAGTTTGGTACAGACTCCACATACGTACGTCCCAAATATAGCTGCAGTCCTCCTCTGGTACCAAGCCTACGTTTACGCTGCCCTGCTTCTCATAGAACTCAAATGTGTGCTTGGAGCACACATAACAATCGGTTAACCCATTAGCTTGCGCGGTGAATTCTGACCATAGATACCAGTGGTTGTGCAGGGCCTCCTTTAGTAACCCTCTGATGTGCGTTCACGTCCCTGGTCCTGCTCCCGTTCCCCAGTTTAGGGGACCTAGCGCCGGCACCAGGGCGCCCTGTCTGATCTGCTGCGGGGCCTGCACCTGTACCTATCTGCCATGTTGATCCTGCCGCTGAACATGCACCGTCTAGACAGTTGACCATGGCCAGCCTTCGAGTTCCTACATGTTCCAAACCACATCTCTTCTCGGTAATGACCATCCAGACATTCCTGATCCTTACGATAGATGGTCTATAGCAACCTTTATTTCAGCCTCGAAATTCTCTAACGTGTTAGTTGACAGCATTGCATGGGCAATTACTGGTGCTATACATATTGTGTCAAGATTAATGCTGCTCATCCCTTTTCCTAAAACATCCCGTGTCATCCCACTTACCTCTCCCTTACCGAGCGATTCTCTCGGGAAGGGGATTCTGCGGTGTGGGTGTGGAGTCTGCCAGGATCGTCCCCTGCTCGCTCAGCTGCACGTCTCTTAGCGGCTGCACGAGTAGTGGCGCCATTGGGTTCACTGGCGGGGCTGTTGGAGGTTCGATGGCCTCTGGCAGTGTCCCACCTTGGTGAACCTTCACTAGCTCGACCCCTGGATCTGGTTGTACTTTCTCCTGGAATTAGATACAGTCCAGGAACAGGATACTTCTGTGGTCAGGGGAGAGTCTTATTCTGTTAGATGATCTTAGTGCATTAGTTGGCACTCTGTCATCATAGTGTAGGTGAGTTTTATAGAAACCGGGACAGAGAGATGGGTATACAATCATAACAGCTTTAAGCTTAGGATGTTTAGTTTAGTCATATCTTTTGTGAAACTTCATCAGGAACAATGTGGGTGTAGTATATACATCACCAATCCCCACATTCCTCTGCCACTCGCCAGTTGTTCTCCATGCAATGGCAGTGGACTCTGGGAGGTGTTAACTCAAAGCCAACAAACATCGTTAATGTCATCAATAACCCCTGGTTATATCAACCTAAACCACCTATGCATTTTGTTCCCAATTGCTTTAGTTTCACATTTCAAATGACAATATTGCTGTTGCATCCACCTCATGTGTCCCCGTTTCACTCACCCCCCTTCTTCCCAGTTGGAACACAACCAGGAAGGGATTGTTGTTATTCGGCGGTTGAGTTTCAATTTCTGATCCCTTTCTTGGGAGCAGGTTTTGAGTGACTGTTCGCCGTTGTCCAGGGTGGTTTGATAACTTCGGGCCCTGGATTTGGTCCTTGGCCTTAAGCATAACCTTGACTTCTGAGGCACGAGCGGGATGCTCTCAACCTCAGTCTCAGACCCAGTTCGAGGGCTGAGAGTTAACAAACGTCATTCGTGTGCTTTGCCTTTAGGACAGCACTGTCCTGTACTGTATCAGGGAAATCAGAGTCAATAGGTGTTATAGGTGTGACCAAGTCTGATGTGGGATTTATAACGGTGATTCCAGATGGACCACATGGTTAACCCATCAAACTGTGTTATGGTCATCGTTGCTCGTGACCCTGTGTTCAGGCAGTGTTTCTACACGGGGGTGTTGACTTTTCCCCCGGTCGCCTTTACTGGAGACTCGGCCACCAGGCTGGATACTGGTTGGTTTCTCCGATGCTCGTTCTCTCCTCCTTCTCCTTACTCGTATTCCTACAAAACATCTTCAACAAAAACTTCACCATAGTCTAAGAGTTAGACTATCAAAATTATAGATGTACTACTTAGGGTGTGCTTTGCTTGTCTATCGAATAAATTATCGATTTAACCCTCTCGAGTCGGTGATCGCGCCGGCGCGATCAGAGCGCAGGTCGGCTTTAGGACCGCGCAGCATGAAAACCAAGCGGCGCAGAGGGCTGCCGTTGATTTCATGCGGAAGTGCAGACTCGAATCTACGTTTGAGTCTTTGAATCATGTAAATACATCAAGTAAAACTGAAGTTATGATGATTTCAATTTCATGAAAAAAGTGCGTCAAAATATTCGCTCTTTTATGAGTGCGTTGCATTTATTAGAATATCTTTGCCGTCTTTTGTCCTAAAATAAAACGGTAAAAAACGTTTGAATCTGCTGACTTTGTTCTACATGATGCACATGAGTACATATACATTCAGCGAGAGGACAATTCTCCATTGCGAATGAACGAACGAGAGGAATCAGTCATAGTTTTGAGAAGTTTTAGAGAGTTGTAGTATTTCAGTAGTTTATTATCATTATTATAGTTCAAGCAAAATGAGGCGCACACTTCGTGTCGGTCAAGCCATCGATTTGTTGTTTCAAAGCGACGAAGAAAATGTGGAAAGTTCGTCGTCGGAGAGTGGCGGCGATGAGTTTGAGGACCCAGATTTTGTTGTCGAAAACACAAGGTAAGACAAACCTTTGTGCTTTATTGCTTTCATTTCTTATTCTATTATTCTATTGTACTTCACTGTAGTACAAATGCCAATGAACGTCTTGAACTTTGAATAATCTTGAATATGTTTACTTGCTGTTCACAGTGAAGACGAACAGGCTGGGCCATCTTCAACCCCTGCCCCTACCCCCACAACAAGCCGACGGAGGTCTTCACCGAGGCTGCGTGTGGAAAACTTGAGGTAAACAAGCATTTATCTAAACGGACTTTTTGTTTTATTGCTTTCGTTTGTCTTGTTATATTATTCTATTCTACTTCACTGTAGTGCGAATGCCAATGAACATCTTGAACTTTGAATAATCTTGAATCTGTTTACGTGCTTTGTACAGTGAAGACGAACAGGCTGGGCCATCCCCCACCCCCACCCCTACCCCTACCCCCACAACAAGCCGACGGAGGTCTTCACCGAGGCTGCGTGTGGAAAACTTGAGGTAAACAAGCATTTATCTAAACGGACTTTTTGTTTTATTGCTTTCGTTTGTCTTGTTATATTATTCTATTCTACTTCACTGTAGTGCGAATGCCAATGAACATCTTGAACTTTGAATAATCTTGAATCTGTTTACGTGCTTTGTACAGTGAAGACGAACAGGCTGGGCCATCCCCCACCCCCACCCCTACCCCTACCCCCACAACAAGCCGACGGAGGTTATCAAAGAGGGTGCGTGTGGAAAACTTGAGGTAAGACAAGCTATTTTCTAAACAGACTTTGTGTTTTATTGCTTTTGTTTGTCTTGTTATATTATTCTATTCTACTTCACTGTAGTGCGAATGCCAATGAACGTCTTGAACTTTGAATAATCTTGAATCTGTTTACGTGTGTTCACAGTGAAGACGAACAGGCTGGGACATCTACAACCCCTGCCCCTACCCCCACAACAAGCCGACGGAGGTTATCAAAGAGCGTGCGTGTGGAAAACTTGAGGTAAGACCAGCATTTTTCTGAACAGACTTTGTGTTTTATTGCTTTCGTTTGTCTTGTTATATTGTTTTATTCTACTTCACTGTAGTGCGAATGCCAATGAACATCTTGAACTTTGAATAATCTTGAATCTGTTTACGTGTTGTTCACAGTGAAGACGAACAGGCTGGGCCATCTACAACCCCTGCCCCTACCCCCACAACAAGCCGAGGGAGGTCATCACAGAGGGGGCGTGGACAGACCAAGTCAAGATCTCCAGCCCAGTCAGCAGCCCAGTCAGCAGCTCAGCCACAACAAAGCTCTGAGCCATGGAGAACTGAAAGTGATCCTGACACTGCCCCACAAGTCAGCAGGTTCATGCCCCGCAGAACACCAGGACCCCAGGTGGATTTTCACTCAACGTACACACCTAAGGACCTTTTCCTGTTCTACTTCGCCGCAGACACTTTGAGGACACTGTGCAGGAATACAAACAAGCAGGCAACCATCAATCAGCGAAAGGGGAGCAAATACCAGTGGACTGATATTGATGTTGAGGAACTGCACAAATTTCTGGGTCTCCTCATGTACACATCCTTGGTGACTCTGCCAAGTATCCAAGACTACTGGAAACAAAACCACATCCTGTCTGTGCCTTTTCCAGCTACTGTCATGCCAAGAGACAGATTCCGGACAATATCCTGGAACATCCACCTCAGTGATCCAGAGGAGGATGTCAAAAATGACCAGCTAAAGGGAACACAACAGCATGACAAACTGTACAGGGTCAGACCTCTCATGGATGAAATTCGGACTGCCTGCAAGGCTTATTACCATCCCAAAAAGGAACTGTCAGTGGATGAGAGGATGGTGGCTACAAAAGCAAAAACAGGCATGACTCAGTACATGAAGGACAAGCCAACCAAATGGGGCATCAAACTGTTTGTGTTGGCAGAGTCAAAAAATGGCTATACTCTGGACTTCAATGTGTATGTTGGGAAAGCACACACACCCAGCGTACATGGTCTGTCATATGATGCTGTGATGGACCTCATACATCCATCACATCTGGGCACAGGTTATCACATTTACATGGACAACTTTTATACCAGCCCAAAACTGTTCCTGTCATTGGCTGGCATGAAGTTTGGAGCCTGTGGAACCTACAGGAGCAACAGAAAAGGCTGTCCTACTGATAGACAAAATGCCCTCACCAACAAATCTCAGAGGGGGAGTGTCAGATGGATCAGAGAAGATCCCTTGGTCTTTGTAAAGTGGATGGATACACGGGAGGTGTCGATGTGCTCCACAATCCATCCAGCGTTTTCTGGCGAGGCTGTCAAGAGGAAGGTGAAGGAAGGAGGACACTGGTCGGTAAAAGACATTCCCTGCCCTACACCCATCATCGCTTACAACCAGCACATGGGAGGGGTTGACCTGTCAGACCAGCTTTTACAGTACTACTCCACCCACCGCAGAAATTCTCGCTGGTACCGTACACTGTTTTTACACTTTGTGGACATGGCAACAACCAATGCATATATACTGCACTGTGAAATCAGTGCAGCACAACAGGTCACACCCTTGACACACAAGCTCTTCCTGGCAGAACTTGTGGCCCAGCTGTGTGGAGTGAACCCAGCAGGTGTTCCCATTCAAAGGAGCAACGATCATGTTCCTGTTGCCATTTCCTTGCCTACAGAGGCCAAAGCCAAAGCTACACAAGGCCGCAGGAATTGCCAACAGTGCCATCAAGTGGACAACAAGAGGATGCTCACTCCATGGAAATGCAAGGCCTGTGATGTGCCCCTCTGTGTCATTTTGGACAGGAACTGTTTTGAGGAGTGGCACAAATAGGGTTAGGGATGGAATACAAGAAAAACGCATATGGCTATACCTGCTTTTTATTGTAAATAGTTGTTTATTGCTTGTATATATCACAATAGTACTTTTATATGTTCATATTTACACCTTATGGTTCAATTTGAACCTTTCCAAATGCTTGGTTGAGCATGTGTGTGTGTTTTACAGTAAAGAAACCATCATTTTTCTAAACGGACTTTGTGTTTCTTGTGTGTGTTTGGGTTCAGTATGTTGAAACAGTATGTCAAAGTAAAAAACTGAAATACAGATCTTATAGGTGAGGTTGTGCTGAAAAAAAAGATACCCATCATTTGTATGGTAAACATTTCTGTATGTAGTATATCAAGGCAAACATGAAGGTACCCAAAAACGGCCAAAATAACCCCAGACTCCAAAGAGTTAAAATTGCCTCTGTTTCTGAGACCATAGTCAAAATGTTCTATCATTAACTTCCCCCTTCGCATAGTTGATCTATGCGATTCCTAAGGGACAGAAAATATGTTAGTTGGTGACAACCTAAATTCTTCGTATTCCTTCACATATTATATAATATTTTGACTCTTCTTTTTATCTCCTGCTTCTAAGCAGAGTTTGGGGATATTTCGTTAACCTTTAATAACTGTACCTGTTTTAGCCCAGTCCACCACAGCAAATCACTCAAACCACTGGGTTCCTGAAACAAGATCCGCCTACTGACAGAGTTAGTTCAGTCCTTTCAATGGCTAAGTTTCAAATTGGTACTTATTTCACAATCATGGGTTACCCATGCGGCAAGAAAAATAGTGCTTTGATGATTTTACAGTGGTGGATGCAGGCATTTCACTTATTTAGAGCATAACCAATCAAAGATGTATTTTATTGTTATGCAAGTATTTTTCCATCATTCAACAAAACCTTCTTGTGTTGTGTGTGTCTCTACCTGGTGTCACATAATCATGTATGATGTGCCGCCTCAGATATGTTAGAGCTCTTAGACAGCATGGTGGGGCTTGTGGCTGGACCCACACGTAACTTGCTCTAGGTGGCTGCCAACAGCCCTCCGTCACTGGAACTCTAACTGGGGTGTCATTCTCTCTTCGGCCGGGGCAGGACTGCTTAAAATGTCCTTTTCCTCCACATCCCCAGCAAAGCCGTTCTTTTTTACCTTGTTGCAGGGTGGGGTGTCCTCGGGACAGCACGGCCTCTGTCATTGCCCTTTGACCTCCATTCCCCCATTGGTAAGGGGGCGGACGATCTGCCTGGCCAGTTGTTGGATTGCATGAGGCAGTAGGCAGAGGGACGGTCGGAGGATGGTTTTTCTTTTTCCCATTTTTTGCGAGCTCCTTTTCCAACGTCTCTCACGAGGTCCTTCAGTCCCTTTTCAGTCAGTAGATACACCTTTGCGTCGACACACCCATCTGGGAGCTTGTTGGGCTGCTCCTGGAGGGTCTCTCCAGTGGTCATAGGACGCCTGCCAAAAGAGTCAATTGATGTACTTCCCACTCCCTGTACCTGAAGGCTCACTGCTGCAGACTGGAACTCAGCTTGGACATCAGTGACGTCATCATGTGGTCTTGGGATCCTGCCAGCCTTGGCACGCTGCTTGGCTTCTCCCAGCAGACATCTTACGTAGAAGTATGTTTCTAAAAGTTGTTCGTGGGTCAAAACAGTTTCCAGCATTTCATTACCTGCCCCTGTTGGATTTGGCATTGCCTCTGCCCCCCTCTCAACCAAAGTCCTTCTGGGTGGGACAGGGCTACTACTCATCTGGAACACATGGGGTGCTGTAGAGAGAGTCTGGTCAGGGTTTGCTCCTCCCTCATTTCCCTCTCCCTCGTTTCATTGCTCTCTCTGCCATGGGTGGTAGTTTTTTAGGCACAGCAGCTCGGTGATCTAAGCTCAAATACAGATATATCATTTAACAAGTCAAAACAACCCTTGTCCTCTCTTTTTACCAACTATAATGAGATATGAATCAGTTTGGAGAAACTCTCAAAACTATACCCCTGTATAATATGTATGTGTTTGTGCATAACATTTTTGGCGCCGAAAATGGCTGCCTGGGTAGGCTCTCCTGCCAAAGTAAATTCCTTGTCTGTGCAAACTTTCATGGCGAATAAACACCAATTCTGATTCTGATTATGTGGCAGTGGTCTTGTTAAACGGGAAAACCCTTGCTCAGCCCCTCCCTTACAACGCACCTCTCGAGCCCTCATCTGGAACAGTTGCGCAATAGCCGCGAGTTCCCACATTTCAGGCTCGATTTCTCTGGTTTGCTTCAGGATCATGTGTGTTATATCAATACTTCTCGTTTATCTGACTCCAATTCCTATTTGTTATAGCTTTTTTCAACGGAGACTTGGTCCTTTCCTGCCTGTCCCTCCGAGGCAGCTTTTGTAAACACAGCTGTCTCGAGAAGTGTATGCAGTACGCAGGACCTTACTGTCTCAGCTTTATATTACCAGAACACAATATTTATTATCTATATTATCTACAGATATCTATCTACTGTTAGTTTGTCCAGCACGTCTTAAGATAAATCATACGGGTCATGAGTCCTAATTTACTTTCGACTAAGATACAGGCGTCCCTGCTCTCTGCTGTCACTTTGTTGTTATTTAGTGAAAACTAGACAGGACATAGATATTTTACAAAGTATAATTTGTTTCTGAGGTCTGTTGAAAAGGTTAGTCACGCAAATGCTCGTCGAATTTTTAACATCTTTGGCTAACATGATTTTTTCCAACAGTCTTGTTTTGTAGTATAACAACAACTCCAGTCATTCCACACGTGTTGATATCATTTGTTGACCAACCCGATTGCCCGAACCCTTGACTATTACCAGTTTCTAAACGTTATGGTTACTCAGTTTACTCGAATCTCTTTTACTGGGCCATAAATTGTTTTTTGCACCTTGGGGGCAACTCTATCTCATAGGAATCGCCGGATATCCCCCTAGCTACCCCTTACCGGATACGATAGTTTTGAAAGCTTTAGCAAGAAAACATTTACACTCATTATCCTTTCATTCAGGGAGACATACAGGTATCCTATTGTAACTCAACGTTTGTAACCGACTTCCTCCTCTTTCTCAGCCTTCTCACTTTAATCAGTTCAAAATTCGTATCTAGGCAGTTGTCTGGTTTACAGGTTTTTTAATTGCCTACCTTAGTCCAAATGTAGATCTTTCCAGAATCTCGACGGGCTTCACCAGTTTTGTGGAAGGCTTCTGAAGTGGTTCTTATCGATCAAGAATAATAGGCTTTGAGTCGAGGAGTTCGGATTACAAAGGTCTGCTTTATTAGGTTCTCTGGGTTTCACATTCGCTAGAGCTTCTCAGCCGAGAAGTTCTGCCTCCTCCATTTCCTCCAGTTCTTTTATACAGTTCATACACGTCACACAAATAACTCTTGGCATCATCTCATCAATACGTGTTGGTCAATTTTAAACAGACACTGGTCTGTTTATTTATCGGTTGTCATGAGTCCAGGGTCATTTCTATCTAGGGGAACAGACTCCATGTCAACCCGACCTTGCTTATCTGTGTGAAGCATACAGCTCCCTAACTACACTCTTGGGAAAGAACATTTCTAACACAGGAAGTTTGAGCTGGAACAGCCAAGTGCTTGTCCCATAATTGACTACGGGGCCTGAGCACAACAACATCGTGACTCATCCTTATCATCTCGAGCACAGCCTAGTGCTTTCCACCCTGCTCTATGCCCTAAACTGGGCCTTGCCCTGATGTGACCCCAACAAGCATATATCCCACTATAGGGTGATTTCTGGCCCACCACAGTAGCTCACCCTGGAGGTGCGTGTTGTTTCTGTGAGGACAGCAGTCCTCACAGAAGCTGACGTATGATGTCACAGCCTCCATGAGCTCATCCAGACTATTGGAGGCAGTCATAAACATATCCCAGTCAGTAGAGTCCAAGCATGCCCGCAGATCCTCCATAGCCTCACTGGTCCACTGTTTTGATGTCCTCACACCAGGCTTGAAGCGCTTAAGCTTCTGCCTGTATGCAGGAATTAGGTGGACCATGGCGTGGTCTGAGTGACCCAGTGCTGCTCGGGGAACCGCATGGTATGCTTTACTGATTGTTGAGTAGCAGTGATCCAAAGTGTTCCCTTCTCTGGTAGGGCATTTGATGAATTGTCTGTATTTTGGGAGTTCTTGAGTGAGATTGCCTTTGTTAAAGTCGCCTAGCACAATAACCAAGGAATCCGGAAAATCATGCTCTACGCGCAATATCTGGTTGGCAAGCACACGTTGAGCCTCTTGGCACTTGCCTGGGGGGGCATGTAGACGCCGACTAGTATGAATGAAGCAAACTGACGTGGAGAGTTAATAGGTTTACAGTTAATAAAAAATTATTCCAGATCAGGAGAACAGTGCTGCAGAATCACTGTCACATTTTCGCACCAGCCACTGTTAATAAAAAACTAATACCACCGCCTTTCGTTTTGCCATAAAGCAGGGAGTCACGATCCACTCTCAGCAGTTTGAAACCTGCTAGCTGTAGCGCAGAGTCCGGTATCAGTTCAATCAGCCATGTCTCCATAAAGCACAAAACGGAAGATGAATCAAAGTCTCTGTTTTTCCTCACCAGTAGCTGAAGTTCGTCCAGTTTTTGCTTAGTGAACGTTGGAGAGAAATATCCCCAGTAACGCTGTGCGCGATCCGCGCCGACAAACTTGCACCAAAGCACTGACGATACAACCCTGTTCTTAAAAAACTAAGATTGTAATGTTCTTACTTCACATTAAACGTTGTAAATGTTTTGTAAAGCTAAACAGTCAGTTAAACTCTTTGTGGCATCAAATTGCTTCCTTAAATAAATAAACTGAGTGTTGTCTTTACAGTGATTTAACTGACAGTGTGAAACTGTAACAAAGATACAAACAAAAATGAGTGAACTGCACGATTAACATGCAGAAAACATGCAATATCAAAAGGTCACAATTATGACAAATCACATACAACATCAAAAGGTAAAAGCAAAAACAATGGGCCTCATTCTCGAACATTTTCTTAAGTTTCTTCTGAAATGTATCTTACGGGCATCGGAAAAACAACGTAAGAAAAAGACATCCGCCAAATTCATGAACGCTTGAAAATGTGTTACTACGCAGCACAAGGTTTCTGAGCTGTGCTTCCCAGGAAGAGTTTTCTTAAGTTGAAAGCGCGTCCTCGTGCTCCTGAAATTGCATACATACACGCCCCGAAAGCTTCTTATAAGGGCACGCAACATTAGTGATCGGACAGGTGCATCGGTGCAGCTGTTTTATCATTTAACCAATGAATTCTTGATATCCAAAATTCGAATTCTTGATATAAAAATAAAATAAAACTCTAAGCTTTTTTACTAAGTATGACATGCCGTTTTATCATTTAACCAATGAATTGTTGATATCAACAATTCGAATTGTTGATATCCAGAATTGAATTCTTGATATCCAAAATTCGAATTTCGCTTTCCATAGTCTGTATAGTTGAACGCCATCACCAACGATATCTCATAACTTCATTAACACTTCAAACACGGAAAGTTTTCTGAAATGCGATTCCTTTGATCCTTGGTTTTTTTTAAGGAATCGCATTTGAGACAACTCTGGCCAATTTGCTATTTCGAGTTCGGAAAGTCTTCTGAAGTTCAGAACAAATCCCAGATGAGAAAACTTGAATCATCATCTTGAATGCCAAATATTTTCTTAAATCCAATTCAGAAGAAATTCCTTCTTAAATTCTTCTTAACTGCGTTCAAGAATGAGGCCCAATATACTGAAAATGCCACCATGAGGAACTAGCAACTAGGATAGACACTGATTAAATACATGCTTGTCACGTCCATGAATCCAGCACTTCCAGTCACTACTCCTTCTACTTAGGAAGTTATATAGCTGTCCCTAAAAAAGTTACAAAACCAACCACCAGGTGGGAAAAAGTCAAATTTAACAGAAACATTATCTCAAGAATGAAATAATCCAACAAATATAATACAAAGATCAAATCAGTAAGGTTCTTGAAATTATTGATGCTTTTTCAACTATCGTCTACATAGCTGAAATCAGTGATGGAGGACACATCATAACGCAATCTACGGTCATAGAACCAGGAATTGTTATGTCCCCGGCCTGATCTGGGCCAGGTTTTCTGTTTTCACAGGTGTTGGCTCCAGGCTTCATGCCACATACTCCATCCCTCCTGTGAAACTGACACACCTGCAACTCATCCCCTCATCAGCACCACAGTATTTCAATCGCAGTTTTCCAGTCACTCATTGCCAGTTCAAAGTTTCTCCTACCTTGTTAATACCAGCTCCTGTGCTATGGTAATATAACATAGTACACTCCTAAAAATACTGTTTTCTCTCTGCCTGCTACAGACTGTGCCACATCCTCCTGTTCATCAGCCTGCCTGCCTGCCAGCCACACCTGCCTGCCCCACCGGATCTCTTTCGTTCTCCTTCAACCTTATTTTCAATAAACCAGTCAACCATGCCTTCTGTGGAGTTGTGCATTTGGGTCCACCAGCCAGTAGCCAGCTGGTCCACCTTAACAGGAATGAACACTGGAAATGCTGTCAAACTATTTATCAGCATCAGGGGGGTGTTCCATCAACGTAGATAAAGGACAAGACCGGCGTATTTCGATCAATTGTGCTTATTTCAGTGAGAGTTCTGTTCCATTTTGGCGGCTTATTGGTGTAAGGGGTTAAATATTGTCCAAACAACCAAAACAAATTCCCTATGGTTTAAACAGGGTTTGTACAGATACTGTATAATGAAATTCCAGTACTTTCAAGGACTTTTCAAGCACTATTTTGAGGGTTTTCAAGGACTACAATCAGAGATCTCATTTATCAAACATATACTTTAAATTAATCCTTATTACAGTAAAGCTACATATGTTATTCAATCAAGAGCAGTGATTTTCTCTTTCTTAGATTAACATTAATGAGACGGACAGCAGTGGGTTTATTAGACGTCTGTCTCTAAGACCTGACTTCTACTCGTGCTTGAAAAACACTTAAATGAATTGAGAAAATGATAATATGCTGTAACGCAATCCAAAGAATGCCAGAAAAAACAGGTGGTGCTTTAAATAAATTAACAGGAGGGGGATGGGCTAAGGCGTTAATTTTGACCGAAAATATATATATTTTTTTTATGAACACTTCAAAATTACTTTGGAAATTCATATATATTGTCTTTAAATAATTCAAGCACTTTTCAAGTACCTCGTAATTAATATGACTTTTTTCAAGGGTTTTCCAGGACTTAAATTCCAAAAAGTCAAATTCAAGTACTTCAAGCACTTTAAGCACCTTATACGAACCCTGTTTAAAGGAAGATGGGAAACTGAACAGTGTATTAGCATGAACCAAATAATGCCAATACCAATTATGAAAAGACCCCTGGAACCTGGGCTTATCCTGTCAGCAAACTAGGAGAGTACTATGGTGGATCTGCCGAACTGAATGGAACTCCACCTGCTGTCTAAGGGGCGGAGCCTATAAATATGTAGTTCACCTAGCAGTCCACCCTTTTGCACTCCCTGCCAGGACTCCACAGTAGTCCTGTCTCCGTGTTGGGTCCTGTCTCCTCCGAAGTGTGCTTCTTCTAAAGTTAACGTGAGTGGTCATGTCAATCCATCGTTTGTTTGTTTTGTATGCCTTTTGTGGAGGTTTGGTAACATGTGCTTTGTTGCCCTGAATCCCTTTGTTCCCAGACATGTGCCAGGAGCCATGTGGGATTGTTTGTTTCTTGTTCATCACCATTTCTGTTGAGTTGTGGATTGTGTCTTTGCACACGGTTATTTTTTATTGTTTCATTGGATTGACCAATCATTACGGCTGTGGGTGCTGAAAACAATTCACCGCCAGAAGAGTAGGTGGCGCAACGGTTTTTTTTTAGACGTCGTTGAGTGTTTATTTACCTCGGTTACCGAAAAATCGGAGCAAATTTACAAATTAGCCGTTTCATCAATAAAATACGCACATTTTCAATAACTACACTGCCCATTTCTCATCACATTTTAATTCAGATTCTGATTTACATGTACCGTTTAGCTGAAATATGAATTGTAAAAACTTTACAAGCAATGGCGGTCAAAGGATTGTGTTCGTCCTGCTATCAATGCAACCCCGCCCCTACCCCTGATGCAAGCGTTACTTAATACTGACCAATCACAGCCAAGGGGGTCTCCGTAGCTCTCCGTAGCTACGACGGACAGTTACAAAATTAAGGAGGTGCACGTCAAGCTATCCGAGGCTCTACGACGGCTGACGGAGAGGTTGTAGAGGGCGTTCCACGGAGACGAGGGCGTTCCCATGTGTCCGTTTTTCGAAAAACACAGAAGCATACATCGGCCTCAATTCATCCCCACCGGCAGCACAAATGCATACTTGTCAGCCCACTCTGTCTGAAATTTGCGATTTTTGGAATAAAATTTTCGCTTTATGGGTTTGTTTCGCCATGATTTTCGCTAAAGAAGAAACATGCAGGTACCGTTGTCAAATCGATGAGCCTGCGTTGTTGCGAATGACACACACAACCTCCGTGACCCACAGAGGTTGCGGCCAACGTTGAGTGAGTGATTCCTTATGGAGCTTTAGATTGGACAAGGAAGATATAAAGCACATCTAGTAGGAAAAAAATATAGGCTATAGCACAAAATCACGCACCACGGAAAACTTACTTTTATTGCGTCTAGGTCCGGATCCGCCTATTGAGTCACCTCACCATAGACAGTAAAAGATACGCAGCAAGAAGACACACGAGTAGGCTAGTTCACTCTTGCGCGCATACTACTGATTTGCTTATTTCCTATTTACTTGTTTGGTGGAGGCAATCCAGAATTACTGTTGGTGCAATTATAATCAGACCCCCCCAGATTTACCATAACTTACTGTCAACTTTATATTAAAACGAAATGCACACTGCCTTCAATTTAACATCAGTGTAGAAATATGGCCTGTGTTTTATATGTTCATCCTACAAAACCAAACGCCTATGGATATAACGTGATCTAACAAGACTTGGTAATAATGTAATAAATAAAAGCTTGAGAACTGTGTCTAAAATATACTTTATTGAACATTTGCCTTTGAAAGGGTCATATTCACAGAACTATATAGGCTACAAGACGTTTCCATCAGATGTAAGTGGGGGTGAAATATAGTCACTGAGGACCTTCATTGTCCCACAAAAGCATTCTGGCTTGATCAAAGACACGATCAAAAAAAGAATAATGGGTGTGTTTAACAAAAGCTTCTGAAGGCAAGACTAATATTATTTAAATATATATAATTTCCTATTGTGGTTAACAGTTAAAGTATTATTCTTCGTCTTTGCTCCAGGTACGCTCTAGCCTCACCATGTCAACAATCTATGCTCGCGCTTAACATAATATATTTGCCATCATGTCATGAAAGTTTTTACGAAAAATCAAATCTGTTTTAAAATAACGAAATTAAACTATATTAACAACATTTCATGTATGTGTGACAACCATTTGCTAAACTAGCTACAACAGGGCAGGCAACTCAAGCCATTTCTCCCTGTGCTCATTCAATAAGTCTATGGCTCATTCAGCTCAATGTAAATCGGCTCGGCCAATGTGAACTTTTGTGCTTGTGTCCTGTTAGTATCCGCAAGCACATTTGCAGGCAACTTTTATTGACGTAAGCAAATAAATGGGCAGCTAGTTTACCCATTTCGGATTGGTTTCAAACTTCGGAGTTTGAAACCATCGGGAAAAAAAAATCGGGAAAAAAACTTCTATTAAAATGCTAGTAGTATGAGCCAGGTTCGAGAATCGAACAAAAATTATTGGGGGAGATAGTTTTGTAAATGTTGACTGGAGTTAATAGAATAAAAACAACCGGAAGAGTCGGAAACCTAACCGTAAATGCAATACCACCTACATCCACCGGGGCCGTTACTTCAAGCCGAGGGGTGGAGGCTTCTCTTGCGTTAGCAAGCTAAACTAGTTTACATGCCTAGAGTCTAGGTGTTTTCGCCATCTAGCTGTTCTTGCATTCCTTGCAAATCAGCGTTAATAAAAGCAGATGAGCTAGAGTCTAGCTGACATTGACTAGATGCCCTTACAAAAAAGAAGTATACTTCAAGTTTATTTTGTAAGTATACCTAGTATAAAAAGTATACTATTATCATGTTACTTAAAGTATACTAATAGTGTATTTATTTATATACTTTTTTTGTACTAAGTAAACTGAATTGGCCCACTTTTTAGGTCATTTAGTACACATTAAAGTACACTTATAGTGTATTTCAAGGTTTACTTTTGAATACTTCAAAGTAGCCTGTGTAGTGCACTTTCAGTTCATCAAGTATACTTCCTCAAGTACTTCAATGTATACTTTGGAATACTGTAAAGTAACCTGTGTAGTGCACTTTCAGTTCATCAAGTATACTTCCTAAAGAGCTTCAAAGTATACTTTGCAATACTTACATTTACATTTATGCATTTAGCAGACGCTTTTATCCAAAGCGACTTCCAAGAGAGAGCTTTACAAAAGAGCATAGGTCACTGATCATAACGAGGTAGTCCCAAACATTGCAAGCAGCCAAAACATGAAGCATACATTGTGAAAAAACTAAACAAGTGCCAAAAGGGAAGATCCATAAGAGCATGTAGTTACAAATTAAAACAACATCAACCACAAAAAAGTGCAGGACTGTACCTGTAGAAGAACAATCAATAGTATAATATTTCACAGCGAGTACAAGACTTAACTTCGTTATAATTAACCTACAAGAGCAACAAGTCACTCAATGAGTCATTGTGATCCTGGAGGAAACTAACAACAGGTCCAGCCAAGCATTCCTAAGTGCCGTTGTACTCCCGGAACAAGTGCGTCTTGAGCCTTTTCTTGAAGGTGGGGAGACAGTCAGTGTCCCGGATGGAGGTGGGGAGCTGGTTCCAACAGTGGGGGGCCAGGCAGGAGAAGAGCTTGTGTTGGGACCTGGCAGTCTTGAGCGGTGGGACCACCAGGCGGTTGTCTGAGGAAGACCGTAGGTGACGGGTGGGGGTGTAAGGTTACAGGAGAGACTTGATGTAGTCGGGTGCAGTCCCGTTCACTGCTCGGAAGGTCAGTACCAGGATCTTGAATCTGATACGGGCGTTGATGGGTAGCCAGTGGAGAGAGATGAGGAGCGGGGTAACATGGGAGCGTTGATTGTAGACCAGGCGGGCCGCTGCGTTCTAAAACCTCTGAAGAGGGCGGGTTGCACATGCTGGGAGACCAGTGAGCAGCGAGTTGCAGTAGTACAACTTGGAGAGGACCATTGCTTGGACTAGCAGCTGGGTGAAGTACTTTCAAGTGCACTTTTATTTAATGTAAGTACTTCGAGGGAACTTCAAAATTAAATTTGACTATTACTTGCTAATGTATTAAAATGTTTAGGGGCCCCTCAAACACCTTAGATCTTAAATCACGTAGTGAAAACTGTGCCCTCACATCATTTCACTATGGCTTCTTAGCTGAAAGAAGCTATGCACCATGTATGGTTGGAAGAATCCAGCTGTTCTTATGAAATGTAACAGTCATTTAACTCATGGTTACAATGGTAAACCAGCACAACAATGACAATTACCACGCAACAAAACACTACATTCTAAGCAGACCCATTAAAAAAACGAAATTCATGAAGTTACATTTGTATTTCGAGCAAACGGCAAACTTATCAGCAAATTTTTACACTATTTATCGCCTTGCATTATGGGAAATGACTAGCCAATGAGCCACACTATGTTCATTATATCACGTAGTTATTTCGTTCTTCAGTCAGTTTGACAGTATAACCTTCAAATGCATAATGCAACCATTCTGTCTGCTTGTTTCTCAGTAGCTTTTTCGCTTTTTTCCATTAATGCTCCAATTGATAATTATTTGTATAAGATTATAGGGCTTCAGAATGTTTTGGCAGTAATTAAGGTTACAGCTTCAATACCAAAAAAGATTCAATGTGCAATGCATAATAGATTTTCATAGACATTAATAATTAGGATAAGATGGATCTAAAAAATGTAACATGTAATGTACTTAAAAATTATTTTGACTGTTTTTGCTGTATAATAAAAGAAAACGAATATACTACTCCAGAAGAAATGTAAACCTTTTTCTGTTTCTAAGTATACTTCTTAAAAGTATATCAAAAGTGAACTATTTTCAAAGCATACTTAAAAGTATATCAAAAGTGAACTATTTTCTAAGCATACTTCTTAAAAGTATGTCAAAAGTGAACTAAAAGTGTACTATCCATATTTTAGTATACTTATAGTATACTTTAATATACTTATTTTTAGAAAGGGCGGGCATGGCTGATGTTTGTCTGTACTGTAGCGTAGAAGATACCTGTGCAGTTCGACCCTCGAAACATTTGCTCAAACCATTTCACCAAGGACGGGTTTGAAAACCTGGGACAATGTAAAGCAGGATTTGCTACGAAGCTGTTGCTGAAAAGAGGTGCGTTCCGACCTTATGTTCATCACAACCACAAGCTGTAGTATGATTTTGTTGATAACAGCTATTAGCAATGCTAACGTATCCTGCGTCAAGCACCTGCCTTTCTCCAGTTCTTTCAAATAGATAATCTAGTTTAATAGTTGACACTTTTTTACATTCAGAGAACACATACAACAGGAAAGAAGGACTGGTTTAAGGCAAGGTCCAGGCCTGATGTTATTTTATCTTTTGTCAGAGACTTTGTTTAATATGTGAAGTAAAACTTTCACTTGTTTAGTTAATGGATGATTTGCTGTCTGACAAAGAAATACATCATTATGTACCATATTAAATTGCATAGCATTATATTATTTTGCATCTCATTGAATCACATCTTGTCAAATCGCACTGCATCGCAATTGGGGTGAATCGTATCGTATCGCATTAGTAGTTGCTTTTATTTATCTTTGATGTATCGGATCGTTAGCAGTGCATCGAGATGTGTATTGCATTGTCCTCAGTGATGGAGATGCACATCCCTACTGAGAAGGGGAAAAGATGAGTTTAATATGGCTATTAAATGTGACTAAAATTAAACTAAAATGTAATTAGTTTTCGTCGACTAAAACTAGACTAAAACTAAGAAGGATTAAAATGACTAAATGTGACTAAAACTAATAAGCATTTTCGTCTAAAGACTAAGACTAAATCAAAAATAGCTGCCAAAATTAACACTTTTCAGGCCTGACAACTTTTCCAAAAGCCTTGGCGTGAGATTTGGCAGCCCCCCCCGGGCGAGCTTTTGCGAGCTTCACTCCCCCCAAAGGCGATTTTACACTGCTGCATAGCCGCGGGAACATATTTTGTCAGGGGGGTGCTGGCGGGGGCTTAATGTTGCGGAGCGGCAGGGAGGAACTGGGAGTAAAAATTGGCCCTGGACTTTGATCCAGACCGGCCCACCAGAACTGGCCCCCACATACGCCACCACAGCTGCCCTGCTAATGCAAGCATAGTCTGTGTTCAATGTGATGCGAGTTAGAGAGTTCAATCCTTAAAGCGAGCATGCATAGCGATTTTCAATTGGTAAAACCTTGTCTAGTGAAGGTGAATTCTTTGTCTCTTTAATTTTTCAGCCCCACCCTACGTTTCTTACCCTGGTTTTCCACAGTTATTCTTCTCCCGGTGCTCCCGATTGCCAGTCCACTACTGCGGAGCTGTGTCACGGTGGTGGATTTTTAAGTCATATAATTTTAAATTCTAGTGCTGTCAGGGGGTGCTGCAGCACCCTCAGTTCCCGCGGCCATGCACGGCTGCGCGTCAATGTTGCTTCACTCGGTTAACCTGCGCGTCGTCCGTTAATGTTTACAACGTTAGCTTGGCTACTTGTTTGGCGTTGCCTTTTCAGCGTGAGATATACAAGGTGTGGCGTGAGAGCATGAGAAATGGGTGAAATGCGTGTGTCACACGGCGAAACCGTGAGAGTTGGCAGCTCTGCACTGTATCTATGGAGACTAGCCTCACATTAGTACTAGAACTATGGCGAATGACTGCAACTCACCAGGACGCTTCACCAACTCCACTCATTTTCCTCCGACCATCTAACTACATAAAACATTTACACAATTTCTACAGAATGAAACACTTTCTGTTATGTACGCTATTGCAGCTTCGTCCTAAGATCTCTACAGACCATGCAGCTAATTTAATGCTCAACACTTGAACACAGGGGCTTATTACTTGAAAGAGGAACTAGAGATGGTACAATTTATGGGGGAAATTGTAGGGCGTGCGTCGGTTGCAGATGGGTCAGTTTATTATGAAACAAGCCAAACCCCTTTTGAAACAAGCTATTTTAACAACGTTGTCACCAGCAGTATTTTTCAGATGGAATTGCGATTCAAACAGTACCATCTGCTAACTGAAAATATGCAGGCAAACACGTAGAGGGAAATGGCTAATTCAAAAGAAGTTTGCTGGAAGCGATCATTGTCAGTAAAAAAAGCCGATCCTTTGGTCTCAGTCTAGAGCCTTGCATGGAGAAGCTGCAAGAAGAAGCTACAAGCCAGCTAGCCTAGCTGATGTTGCTAGCCAAACTTGCGGCAGGAAGCCGCCGCAAGGACAACCATCTGCCAAACACTGAACATGCCGGAAATGAAAAACTTTTCTTTTGACTTAAAGTTTAGCCTGTGTATGATGCTGCCAGTACACCACGGCACGATAGATAGTACTTAAGCTACTAGTACTGTACAACAGTCTATCCCATAGAGTGCTAGCTAGTTCTATCCAGCCTTGCACACGCGTCGTCTCAGCTAAACTATCAGGGCTTGGAAATACTGCGACTCGCTAAACACACAGCTGCAAGACCCAGTGAAATGTTATGTACAGCTAGCTAACAAACTAACGTTAGCTAGCATCGCTAACGACATTGGCTAACTCAACTTCGGTAGGCTATCCTCAGTGCAAGCTGGCCAGTGCAAGTAACAGTTGATGCTGTGTGCTCAAAGATTTTGACGCAAGTGCTAACGTCCTGATGTTGGCCAAGAGAAAACTCTACGGTTCTACACGATTCACGTAAATGACCCAATTGACCAAGAAAACGGCGATTGTCGCCGAAAAGCGACAAGTTTGCAGGTCTGCAACATCTCTGTCTACATGGGGACATCGATATCGCGCTGGGTGAGTTAAGGCGTGCCTGAGTCGGTATCGAGGGCCTCAGTGAAACTCGAGGGCCTCAGTGAAGTACAGGCAGTGCCTCATTGGGGATGTTGAGGCTGTGCCTAAAGAATGTATAATACATTACAGTACAATTATAGTGCTATAATCATTAACTGTATCATGGGCATGGCACTATCTATAATTCCAGTTATTAATATTTGTGGCAACTTAATCACCAAATGCATCACGGGCACTGTGCACTATATAGCAACGGGAACAATGCTCGTAAGACTTTATACAGGATACAGGATACATGTATTAAAGTTATGTTTTGTGCTTATTAAATGTATATCTTATGAACTTAGAAGTGTGCTCAGGCTTAAAACATTGTGTCTCACACAGGGTGTGGGAAACAGGCTGTATTTTGTGTTGTTATCTCTCCATTTCAGAAGCAACCTTGAATCCAGGCTGAGACAGCACCCGAGCAGAAGGGATGCGTGGGGAAGAACAAACTCCCTGATACACGAGAGAACAAGCTCAACCCTTTTTTGATATTTCTGTTTCAATTGCACTGTATAATATATGCTGGGGCAGGGACAGATAGCCAGTTGGACTTCGTGAACCAGCCCAAACTCTGTTACGGGTAGGGAAACGTAGACAACCCCAGAACTCTGTACTTGTTGATTTCCAACTGCTGCATTAAAGCTGATATTATCGGACCTCTGCGACTCCAGACCACTCTTTCTAGAACACATATTTGTGTCATTGATTGCCATCATTACATATTGGATTAGACACAAAGATTTTCAGTCCTTCATGCCTCCGTGGTAACAAGACCCACCATATCAATAGATAAAGCATAGGTGCACTGTCTGCGCCGAGCTACACTCATCTAGAATGTGCATGGCTACGGACACCCATTCACATATAGGATTGCACCTCCCTGCTGTGCGTGGGATGGGGAGACACAGTCCATGCAACTCACGGTCACCCATCATGATACATAAGGCGCAGGGGCACTGTCTGCTCTGGGCCACACCTACTTCATTTAGCATAGCACCCTCACTCACTCGCGTAACTAACACTCACATGACACGGCTCTGGACGCGTCTGCAGAGCGCACCTGTGAGGGTAAGTATGGCGAACATGACCCTTACATCAGTCACATTTTTGGCACTCAGGGGCTTCACATACACACAGCCGCCTCGTACGTTCATCTCGTCTGGCGTGTGGTTTGTGTTGGGGAATGTGTTCGCTGCTCTCTGCCCGGATGTCGAGACGGTGTCCAGGGGACAGTATTTCAAAACTTGTTATCCAGATCAGAATGATCCGGATAACCAAATCCCCCAGTCCTTAGCCAAAGGTCAACCTGATCTATGTCGGTATTTCAAAACTTTGCCGGATTGGATCAGAGTGATCCTGATACCTGCAGATTGGGATGTCCAAATCCATCCCGCCCCCTGGATCACAGATAGGAAACTTGAAATGGAGCGAACTTTCTACCGAAAAGAGGAAAAGCTGGCACAACTATTGTCTCTAAATGTAAATTTAATCTTGGTCAGTGTTGATGCGTCTTAAGACTAGATGAAAGGCAATCATTATATTGAGTTAACAAATTACATAAATCATCACATAGTTGGAAGAATAGCTTGGCGAAGTCAAATAAAGCCAAGTTCACGCTAATGCAAGCTAACGCTGCTCCATTGACTTCTGTGTTAAGGAGCTTACTAACAAGTTAGTAAATAGGCTAGCGTCGGTGTGTCGCAGTCCACAGTTCACATTTGAATGCATTTACTCACAAGGCATTGAGTGTATATTTAAAAATGTGTTGTACATATCTTTTTAGGGAACAGTTGTCAACAAAAGGGACAGCCCTAAAACCTTAATATTTGTTTATCTTTACAGATGTTTGTGGAAAGAGAAGACAGACAATTAACACAGACCTGCTCCAAATGGCATAACCTTTTGAGCTTTGGCTATGAAAATTAAGTTTGTGTGCTGAATGCATGTTAATAAATACATTTGACTGATTTTCAGTGGAGGCCTTTATCAGTGGGTATAACTTAACAATTTTTTTACTTGATTAAGGCATTCAATTTCACAGTGTTTGCTGAAAAAGGAACATGCAAAGAAAATAAACATTGATCATACAGCAGTAAAGCTTAGCTATATCTGTATCAAACAAAGAACTTTTGGGAGCAGTTACACTTAAGCTGTTCAAACCTTTACATGTAATCTCCCTCAAATCCACCTCTGAGGTGGGATCAGGGTAATCCTGATTTTTAGGATCAAACTGATCCAAATATCCCACTTAAGTTTTGAAATACTCAACAACAGTCTTTTATCCAGATCAAAGGCAGGATTGGATTCCCGAATCTGAATCTTCAGGATCAGATTTGCTTTGAAATACCAGTTTTTAGGATCTGATCTGGATTTTATCCAATCCAGGAGGATTAATCCTGTGGGATCATTTTGAAATATCGGCCCCTGGAGACTGTCTCCGTTGGGTGCGGCAGGAAGCCGCCGCAAGGACAACCATCTGCCAAATCAAATATTACAATTATGTATTGTATCATGTGGAAATCGGTAACTGTTACGGTCGTCGTTGTGTAGGGGGATATTAAGGCTAAACCAGATGCTACACTAAACAGCGGCAGGCCCCGACAGGTGGAAAGTAGAAGGAGAAAACGGGAACACTCACCCCATTCATGTAGACTCCCACCCGGTCTCCAGGACAGCCGATGCCTCCGTTCGGTTTGGCGGAAAGCTCGCTCGCGGTTGATCAGTTTATAGATGGTCGGTACATTAAGCACGGCGTGTGCAACAGAACGATGGATTGGCATAGACGGGGAACAGAAAACCCAGGCGGACAACCGGTCGCATTGATGGTGACGTTCTCTCAAAACAACTCTCAGGTTCCCCCCATCTTTCCGCCATCCGGGAGTTTAAAAGCAATAAACTCCTCCCCTTAATTACCCGGGCCCCAATCAGGACACCGTTTCACTCCCCTTTTCAATCACCACCATGTTCAAGGCCGCGACGCCACTAAAGTGTTATATTTAAAAGTTACTCCTGATAGGAATCTAACCCTCCCTCTCACCCTGCCACTAGGCATGCGCGTAACAGTAACAAAACTACTCAGTCCTCCTGCCTGAAACAAGCCAAGCTGGTTCATGCAGGGGACGTGAGACCTTGCCCGTCATTAGCAATCGTCATCACGCGTCAAGGTACACCCTCCTATAGGGCGGGGTATATAGCAGGGACCCCGGCATTGCTAGTGCGACACAGACTCTCTCGGCCTCCTGCGGCCTCCGCCGCCCCATCCTCCTCCCTGTCTGACAGCCCCGCGGTCTCCATAGGTCTCAGTCGCCTCGACTGGTAAAACGTTTTGGAAGCACACATCGGGCTACCATAAGCAAAGCTTTACTTTTACTCTGGGAATCTTGAATATGCCAAAACAGTGTTAGGGCCAGTCTGATCTACAAAGCAACATTCAATTGCTTGCAGATTTGGCTGAAAATTAAATAACTGAGCCGATAATGTATAATATGTAAATATGACTGCAGCCCCCTCATTCAATAATGTATCATACTGTTTTAATCACCAATATTTAAAAGCTAAATGTTTGTCTGATGCATATAATCTAGATGCTTCTCCTAAACTGATTTAATGCACTCATTCATCCACATATGCAAAACCATGCGGTTCTTGAATTAAATCAGTAAATTCCATAAAAATAATTTCACTGTAATTTAATGCACCTCTCTCTTTCTTAGGGCTAGCTTATTTTTATTTTATCATTTGGGTCTTAAGTTATTACAATTCTTACAGATATTGTTGTATAAATAGACAGCTGCTCATAATGGTATATGTATGTAAAGACACAGTTATTCTTCACAGTTATGTTTTTCAACTTTGAACACAGGATAATACAACTTGTGGGGTATAATACAAAGAGAGATTAGTGGGTTAGCGAAAGATGTACTGCTCAAAGTAAGGGTATGTGGTGACACAAAAGTGGCTTTTTAACCTGGCTTTCATTTTTCATGCTGCAAACTTCACTTGGAACAGGTTATGTCCGAGGTTAGAGCGCAAAACATGTAAAAGCATGGCCCACCGACCAATCTTGAAGTTACTTCATGTGAAAATGCATGAGGGGAGCTCCTACTATCCAAACATTTAATGTACCTAGATGTGTAGAGTGCTAACATGTGCAGATATGAATGCCTGCTGTGTTTGGCCCTGAGGGCCTCAAAATGGGAGAAAAAATGTGTTTGATCAAACATTCAGCCAACAATCTCATACTTATTTTAAATGAACCAGTATGTTACACATAGTTCTGAATGGCCAATATCATTGCAACACAGCCTCAACATGAGAACTCACACAGAGTCTGAGCTAAAAGCCTGGTTTGACAGGTAAATATACTATGAACTCAAACCTTCAGGGTTTGCAGAGCTAACTCAAAGATTTCCAAGTGTCACTTTCTTCGTAATACACCCACTGGCATATATAACGGAGAATTTTGAATTAATTGCAATACACAGTCAATTTTCCATTGCAAAACATGCTGAATAACTCAGTAGGTTAGTTCATATAATTCTCTAAGCAGTTATTTTGTCATTAAGTTTAATTTTCATATCAGGCTTAGCTAACACAATTAAATTCCTTAATCTACACTGTCATCTAATGGATAAAACTGAAATAAAACTAGCCTACTTGGTTATAAACCTCACAGCTGTCTTAATACAACAGATATTTCTGCACAGCAATACATATCAAATGATATTTATCTATCTATTCATCTACTACAACAACTATGTAAATTATGCTAGCAATTTCAGTTTTACAGTTAGATTAGACGTTATGAGTTCAGGTACGTGTGCTGTTAAGTTATTGTAGTATTTAAGTGTCTTTTATACACATTGATGAGGCGACTGTGACAAATGGGGACCGCGGAGCTGTCATTGGTCAGATAACGACTCATTCCCGCAGCCCCTAGCGTTCCTGTGGTGAATTGCAAAACCATACTGAAAACTGCATCGCAGAATTTAGAAAGACTCAATACTCCATCAACCTTTTGGTGCAAGCTAATGTTTTCTCCATTGGTTTGTTTGCTAGTGTTAAGGATAGTGTAAACTGGGTGTTGAGAGGAAGAATGATACATGGTTAAGCATCGGACCAAGTTATTTGTAGTTTAATTAGTAATGATGCAATCACAAGATACACAATGAAAACAATACACCAAGATGTCCGTAGTCTAGTACAATGAATCAGTCGATGATGCAACAGCAGTCATCCCACCAAAACAGAGTATAAGATTAGAACGAACGAAGGCCTTCGTTGAGAAAGTGGTCGTGACAGAATATCCGAGAAAGTTCTGCCCCTCCCAAGTTCTGTCTCCCCGCCCTTGGGAGACAGATCTTGTACTCCCCAGAGAGGGAGGTCTGGTGAGTGGCCATTGGTCAGGAGACCTTGGGGTGGCTATTGTTAACCAATTAAATGTCCAGGGCGTTCATGCTGGCGCAAGGTGGGCAGTCCACGGACCTGGTGATGTTAGGAGAGGGAGGGGGCAGAGAAGACCCACAGGTCTGGTGTTGTTCAGGGAGGGGGGTGGACAAGACCCACAGGTCTGATGCAATCCAAGGGGGGGGGGGGTTTGAGTTCTCCAGAGTTGAGAGCAGGTCATCTCGAGGTCCTGATGATATACGGGGTGGGGTCTTCAAGGGGAAGGGGAGAGGGTAAGACCACTCCTAGGTCAGATGATGTAAAGGGGCAGATGGGCTCCAAGGAGAAGGGGAGCATCCAGTGAGAAGGGGGGGGGGGCAGGGTCTCCAGGGGAAGGGGGCATCCAGTGAGAAGGGGGGGGGGGGGGCAGGGTCTCCAGGGGAAGGGGGCATCCATTGAGAAGGGGGGGGGGGGGGCAGGGTCTCCAGGGGAAGGGGGCATATTATCCATAGTAAGAACTGTCCGGTCTGACTCGTCCTGAAGCAGAGAAGAGTTATGTTCCCAGCATCACCTTATCTCCCAAGTTGACACTTTTACTCCCATGAGCTGACTAGCTCATTGTGCTCACACCAGTCCCTGAGCGTCACGAACTCGCCTCCCAAGTCAGTTTGCCTGACATCTGCATTCTTGTCCACACACCAAAGTTACATTTCAATGTTTCTTATCTGTTACTTTATTAAATCAATTGATCACATTCAATATTTGTATCTTAGTTATTAGCATTACAAAACATGTGTGTTTACATATTCATATTAGATATTGATTGGTATAGCAGCATTGATCAGCAGTATAATGCTATCATTTCCTCACAATCCCTCCTTTGACACCACTATGTGGTGTCAACATTAAAACTGGATATTTTAAAGTTTCATGGATCCCTCCTTTCACACCCTCTAAAGGGTGTGACAACACAAATTTAAAATATACCAGTCTGGCAGTAAAGGCAAATCAGTTGTTAACTAGGTTAAACATGCGTAAAACACTTAAGCAATGAACCAAAATACAGTCAAACTAGATGTTAAAATGCAAAATCAGTCGATAACTAGGTTAAACATGCGCATATGGTCATCAAAACAGTCAAAATTTAATATTTTTAAAGTTTTCATGGATCCCTCCTTTCACACCCTTTAAAGGGTGTGACTACACAAATTTAAAATATTATGAACCTGTGTGAGCAAACAATGGAGGTTAGTTCAGATGAGCAATAAGAAACAGTCAGTCAGATTACAGGAAGATATATATGACTTTTTTTTTTTCTAGAACTCACCCTCCTTTCACACCCTCTAAAGGGTGTGACGCCTTACGATCAGTCAATCTGTTAAACAGAACATTAAAAGAGTCAATACATGTAGAAAGAAACTGTTAATTCGGACAGGATATTTTAAAGTTTTCATGGAATCCCTCCTTTCACACCCTTTAAAGGGTGTGACAACTAACACAAAATTTAAAATATCCCGTTAAGGAACACAATGCTTAGAACGATAATAATGAGACTATGCAGCGTTATGGCCAAGTGGTGTGGACACACTGGACACAGTGGGAAAACCCTAATGATGTTATAGGGGAAAACCCACCGTCACTCCGCAGAGTGGACATTCGACATCCATGTACCCACGGCAGACCTGAACATACTCACAGGTCCCCTTCACCACATACATACAACTGTAGCCAAGCTTTTAGAATTGTAATAAAATAAATTTGAGAACATTGAATAACAATCAAACTGGATATTACTGATTAAGATATGTCCCAGTGTAAATAAGGACGTGATTAGTGAAAGTAAAGGGGTTCAAAAGATAATGCCGTGAGGAAAGAGAACATGGCCCTAGCGACAGCCGTCGCTCCAGTCCTGTCCACTTGTAGCCTCACAGAAACGCTCGATCTCTGAGTGAACTTCAAATTCCACAATTTCCTCCAGATAACACTGTGCCTGCTGCCCTAGATTGGCTGCAAGTGTGAAGGTTCGACTATAATTTGTGATGCCAGCTTCTCGAAATATTCTGCTTGTGCTGGATACTGTTCTTTTATTTCCTCCTTGTTTATGCACTGCAGCGATCCTGCAAACACAAGTTTGTATTCTTCCTCAGTTAATGCCACTCTTCTGTTGGTTGTGGGGTCTTTTTTACCGCTGCCTTCTTTAAACCCAGTATCTGGGTTGACTGTGTATTTGGTCTGCCACCAGTCTAATATTTTATAACCTGGCCTTAATTCAACGTGCGATGGACGCCACTCCATTTGTCCTCTCCTTAAAGACACATAAACATAATTTTCTCTTGTTTGAAACAGACATAAAACAAACATGACAGATACATATAGGCAACATAAGGCAAACATAACAGACACACACAGATAGCAAGGTCACGTCTGACCATAAATACTTGTTGTTCCACCACTGGTTGGAATCAAACAATAACAGCTGTAGTAATGCCATGTACCACTAGTCGGAGCCAGACAAAATAGAACTGCAATAATGCCATCCACCACCAGTCGGAGCCACAGACAAAACACAACTGCAATAATATAATCCACCACCAGTCTGAGCTCACCAACCACCCAACTGCCACCAGCCGGATCCAGGCTAGTAACAGCTGCAACCCACTGTCACCAGTCAATGCCAACCACCAAAATAATTGTAACCTGTTGCTGGTCGTAGCTGTGGGTAGAGTCTCAAAGATCCATACATACACATCAGTATTAGAGAGAGAGAGAGAGAGAGAGAGAGAGAGAGAGAGAGAGAGACAAGGAGTTTAGTTGGCACCGGTAGGTCTCAGCTCCTTGACCAGAGAGAGGTAAAGAGAGAGAGAGACATAGAGAGAGAGAGAGAGAGAGAGAGTGTGTGTAGTGCAAGAGAGGGGAGGGGAGGAGAGGGGTGGGGAGGTGTGTGAAGGGAGAGAGTGTGTGAGAGGGGAGTGGTGGGGAGGTGAGGTGTGTGAAGGGAGAGACGAGAGGGTGTGTGAGAGGGGAGGGGTTGGAGGGGAGGGGTTGGGAGTTGAGGGGAGGTGTGTGAAGGGAGAGAGTGTGTGAGGGGGGGAGGGGAGGGGAGAGAGGAGAGGAGGGGGGAGGAGAGGAGAGGGGAGGTGGGGAGAGCGAGAGAGAGAGGGCGAGAGTGAGAGAGTGTGTGAGAGGGTAGGGGTTGGAGGGGTAGGGAGTTGAGGGGAGATGTGTGAAGGGAGAGGAGAGGAGAAAGGAGAGGAGAGGAGTGGAGAGGGGAGGAGAGGAGAGGGGAGGAGAGGAGAGGAGAGGGGAAGGGAAGGGAGGGGAGGTGTGTGAAGGGAGAGTGTGTGAGAGGGGAGGGGTGAGAGGAGAGGAGAGGGGAGGGGAAAGGTGCGAGGGGAGAGATACACATTATTAACCCAACAATGCTAAGAGATAGCGAGAGAGAGAGAGAGAGAGCGAGAGAAAGGGAGAGAGAGAGAGAGCTTGTCTAAAATGCGCCATGCTCGAACCTCGGCATGGCCCCATCCCGACAATGCAATAGAGAGAAAGGGAGAGAGAGCAAGAAAGGGAGAGATACACATTATTAACCCAACAATGCTAAGAGATAGCGAGAGAGAGAGAGAGAGAGCGAGAGAAAGGGAGAGAGAGAGAGCTTGTCTAAAATGCGCCATGCTCGAACCTCGGCATGGCCCCATCCCGACAATGCAATAGAGAGAAAGGGAGAGAGAGCAAGAAAGGGAGAGATACACATTATTAACCCAACAATGCTAAGAGATAGCGAGAGAGAGAGAGCGAGAGAAAGGGAGAGAGAGAGAGCTTGTCTAAAATGCGCCATGCTCGAACCTCGGCATGGCCCCATCCCGACAATGCAATAGAGAGAAAGGGAGAGAGAGCAAGAAAGGGAGAGAGTCTGCTTGTGAAATGTGCCCTGCTCGAACCTCGGCATAGCCCATTCCAGCAATGCAGTAGATAGGGAGAAAGAGAGAGAAAGCAAGAAAAAGAGGTTTGCTACTCCTTAAATCTCCACAAACATATTATTTACGACTATCAGAAACAGCCAGGTGCTCCCGTCACAGTGTGACTACTGCCAGACCCCGCCTCGTTTCACGTAGAAACTGCCAGGCGCTCCCGTCACAGTGCCACATCTGCCAGACCCCACCTCGTTTCACAATAGACACAATCAGAAACAGCCAGGTGCTCCCGTCACAGTGTGACTACTGCCAGACCCCGCCTCGTTTCACGTAGAAACTGCCAAGCGCTCCCGTCACAGTGCCACATCTGCCAGACCCCACCTCGTTTCACAATAGACACAATCAGAAACAGCCAGGTGCTCCCGTCACAGTGTGACTACTGCCAGACCCCGCCTCGTTTCACGTAGAAACTGCCAAGCGCTCCCGTCACAGTGCCACATCTGCCAGACCCCACCTCGTTTCACAATAGACACAATCAGAAACAGCCAGGTGCTCCCGTCACAGTGTGACTACTGCCAGACCCCGCCTCGTTTCACGTAGAAACTGCCAAGCGCTCCCGTCACAGTGCCACATCTGCCAGACCCCACCTCGTTTCACAATTACAAATGTATCATTGAGTTTGCATCAACGTTAATCTCTCTATGGACAATTTGATTCAAAGTGTGCAGCCCAGAGTCACAGTACAGTGCAGTTTAAAGACACTCACTCCTAAAAGCTAAAGTCCTAAGCTATGCAGATTTCGTTTAAACAGGCTCTGCTTACCCTATTTTTGTGGATATCCAAGTGAGTGTCAGTGAACCACAGCTGTCCCGCTCCTGCCGGCTGGGGTCCCCTTCTCAGGGACCTCTCGTCCAGATCTCTCACCCAGGCACGTCGGAAGGTCACCAATTGTTAAGGATAGTGTAAACTGGGTGTTGAGAGGAAGAATGATACATGGTTAAGCATCGGACCAAGTTATTTGTAGTTTAATTAGTAATGATGCAATCACAAGATACACAATGAAAACAATACACCAAGATGTCCGTAGTCTAGTACAATGAATCAGTCGATGATGCAACAGCAGTCATCCCACCAAAACAGAGTATAAGATTAGAACGAACGAAGGCCTTCGTTGAGAAAGTGGTCGTGACAGAATATCCGAGAAAGTTCTGCCCCTCCCAAGTTCTGTCTCCCCGCCCTTGGGAGACAGATCTTGTACTCCCCAGAGAGGGAGGTCTGGTGAGTGGCCATTGGTCAGGAGACCTTGGGGTGGCTATTGTTAACCAATTAAATGTCCAGGGCGTTCATGCTGGCGCAAGGTGGGCAGTCCACGGACCTGGTGATGTTAGGAGAGGGAGGGGGCAGAGAAGACCCACAGGTCTGGTGTTGTTCAGGGAGGGGGGTGGACAAGACCCACAGGTCTGATGCAATCCAAGGGGGGGGGGGTTTGAGTTCTCCAGAGTTGAGAGCAGGTCATCTCGAGGTCCTGATGATATACGGGGTGGGGTCTTCAAGGGGAAGGGGAGAGGGTAAGACCACTCCTAGGTCAGATGATGTAAAGGGGCAGATGGGCTCCAAGGAGAAGGGGAGCATCCAGTGAGAAGGGGGGGGGGGCAGGGTCTCCAGGGGAAGGGGGCATCCAGTGAGAAGGGGGGGGGGGGCAGGGTCTCCAGGGGAAGGGGGCATCCATTGAGAAGGGGGGGGGGGGGGCAGGGTCTCCAGGGGAAGGGGGCATATTATCCATAGTAAGAACTGTCCGGTCTGACTCGTCCTGAAGCAGAGAAGAGTTATGTTCCCAGCATCACCTTATCTCCCAAGTTGACACTTTTACTCCCATGAGCTGACTAGCTCATTGTGCTCACACCAGTCCCTGAGCGTCACGAACTCGCCTCCCAAGTCAGTTTGCCTGACATCTGCATTCTTGTCCACACACCAAAGTTACATTTCAATGTTTCTTATCTGTTACTTTATTAAATCAATTGATCACATTCAATATTTGTATCTTAGTTATTAGCATTACAAAACATGTGTGTTTACATATTCATATTAGATATTGATTGGTATAGCAGCATTGATCAGCAGTATAATGCTATCATTTCCTCACACTAGCTATGCAAATGCAGCTAGCTTAGTGTGTGTGCACCTTGCCAACATAGTGAAATTGCTGAACTGGATTAATTTCACGTTAGCTAGGCCTACCTGCATTTCAGATAGTAGACACTCAGCCATTAAAGTCACTTGTCAGATAAGGAACACAACTACTGCATTGATGGCTTCTCTCTGACTGTAATTCAAAAAGCTGGTGATGTTACTTAGGTAGCTAGCCAACATAGTAAGTAAGTAAGACTTTATTTATTTAGCACATTTCATATAGGAATTGTAGCTCAAGGTGCTTTACATAAAATCAACAAAAACAATAATACAAGTGATAAAAGTAATAGATCTGAAACATATAACAAACCAGACTAGCCGCACTCTATCTGCGGTCTCTCGAATCCGTCTTGGATCCGAGCTGCCTCGTGCAGTTTCCACACATACAACAACCCAGACAAGCCGCACTCTATCTGTGGTCTCTCGAATCCCTCTTGGATCCGAGCTGCCTCGTGCAGTTTCCAAACATTTAACAAACCAGACAAGCCGCACTCTATCTGCGGTCTCTCGAAACTGTCTTGGATCCGAGCTGCCAATTGCAGTTTCCACACATAAAACAACCCAGACAAGCCGCACTCTATCTGCGGTCTCTCGAATACGTCTTGGATCCGAGCATAGTGACCAATACAGGGAAAATTGTGAAAGTTATTGTATTGAGTGGTAGAAATAAATTGTCAAACCAATCCTTTCTTACAACTACTTACTGGACATCAGCCACCAACGACAAACAGATACTGTCTGATTTTCACACATGCACCTGCATCACTGCTGAGGGCTGGGGCTGTGGATCAAACCATTGTGGGACCAAGGGCGGGGTTTGCAATCATTTAAAACTTTAAAAAGCGCCATTATGTCCATAATCAGCAAAGCGCTTTCATTGCATATTATCAATGTTATTGAAATTAAATAGTTATGTTTACAGTGATTTTTTGGGGGGGACAAATGTTTTTCCCATGATTGGGGGGTCTTGTCCCCCCTGGGATTTCCGCCCAAGGGTCGTAGACAGTTGTCTGTGGAATCCAACAGACTTACACATTTTTTCAGAGCCCCACGAAAGCGAAAGTTAAGCAGAATTCCAATACTCTCCCTTACCCCTTCAGCTTCCCCCGAGCCCTTAGTTTCCCCTAGCCCTTGGCCCTCGAAACTGAGGGGTAAGGGCTACATAGCCCTAAGAAATGGGACGCCACTTGGTTGCAGGTACGTCATCTAGCACTTATCGATATCTCCAAAGCAAGTAGTGTTATGCACTGATATTAAACGAAATTCGCTGCTAATGGAGTTTACTTAAAACTGTAGACATGCTAGTCAAAGAAATGCGGGACTGTTGTGCAATTCAGCGCTGTAACATTAGCGTACCAAACTAGCGATTTTTAGAAACGTTTCATTTAGGAAAATGGTTGCAAAAATATATGTTCACGACTGTATATAACACAAAACAAGACTGTCATAATTTTTTTATCAATTAATTAAGCCGAAAATATTACATTTATTGGACTCTGGATGATCTGGTGGCCATTTTTGCCGGTCGCGCAGTTTCCACATAGCTCTAGGTTTCAAGTAAGCTCCCGATCTTACTTGGTTTTAAGGGGTGTATACACCCCTTAGTCTTATCCCTACCCCTTGCTCAAAAAGAGTATTGGGACACCACTAGCTCTCACGGGAACGCGCAAAACTAAGGGGAAGGGGTAAGGGGTTGTATTGGGATTCGGCCAAAGTCCAACTCTTGCCCCATAGAGACCAATGCAAATCTGGTGACAAATTTGTCAGAGAAAGTAGAAGGAACGTCTCCCGAACGTTTTTGAAACTGCCGGTAGAGTAGTAATTCTGTTTCTATAATTTCAGCTACTAAAACAAATATTCTACTTCTTCTACTAGCCTACTACAGTTTAACAGTTCAGCTTTCAGCTTCTCTTCCGCATTGTATTTCAGCTCTTAGCATTGTTAGATGATGCAGTTCAGCTTCCACACTGCCTCTTTTGTGTGACTCGCACATTTTTTAAATTCATTTCAGTTTGCGGGTATTTTCTCATTTCTGTATTTTCAGCAATTTTTTTAAATAAATTTCAGCTTTCAGCATTCCAATGCTTTTTCTGCAGGAAATGCATTTTCTAGTTTACATACATTTTATTTTATATAATTGTCTATAATGCTGCACACCATATACAGTATGTATACATACATACACATTTACATTTTTCCGTTGCTCTTTTTCTACACTTCTATTAGCTACGCTAGCTTAGAATAGAATTATAGAATCTTTAATTTTCAGCCAAGGTCAAATCATATATGACAGTGTCAAACATTGGCCATTCTGTTAAACAATGAAAATGCGAAGTTTAATAATGGAATAAAAATCGATATGCTCAGTTTAATAATGTGTTAACATGACAACGCGAACATTTTCTGATAACACATGCCCTCCGAAAATTAATGTTGTAATGAGGTCAGCAAGACCACACAGCCAACATCTTGCCACACCTGAAGAGTGATTAAATCACATCAGACAAACCTAATAAGCCCTTGTGACACCCTCAGTATGCCGATTACCCACCAAACGCCGATGCAAAGGAACCATAGAATTGGGGGGGGGACCTCCCCAATCTCACCCCTCCTGCTAGCTTGCAAGCTTCAAAGGGCCAGCTTGAGACAACACGTCTCCAGCAACCATTTGCTATCCGTTTTGGCGGCAGTTGAACAAAGAACATACCTTAATCAGAACTTTTGAGGAAAGTTCTTCAGACTTCACCTTTACCATGAGAGTACAAGGTGGAGAATTATGAGAGGGATATTTGTGTCATGTTTGTTACTTTGTTTTGATGTTGTGTTCACTGAAATCTTGATTCTAGTAACTACTCCTTCTTCCTGAAAAATAGCCATGTCATTCTTGGTATCTACACAAAGCTCTCATAATAAAACAATCATTCAACTATATTTAGGAACTGTAACAAGATGTCCAGAACAATATTTGAATGATCTTTTGAACCAGCCAGAGACCAGATCTCACCTTTGGTAGGTGTGAAGGAAGGAGGGGGGAGTTGACAACCCAGCTTCCCCCAATCAATGTCTGACCCCAGACAGGTCCTCCCTCGAACTCTGAACTGTTAAAACTCTAAAATGACCATCAATCTCGGACTCCAACGAAACCAACCATGGCATGAACGCCATCGGGATTGGTGTTCCAAAGGACGTCCCCAAGCTTCTCCTGAGATTCAACTTTATAGTGATCGCGACACTATCTGGACGTTTCAACAGAAGAACCAAAAACGCATTTATCATTGCGACTTGACTGAGATCCCGCAGACTCAGCCACATGACCCAGCAGCTCAGCCGCGCTTTCACTTCCGATTCTTCAAATGGACCTATGGCGCAAACCGCCCTCAACCCCATTGATCAACCCCTGATCAGACGTAACTATGGCTAACGCTCTTTCCTCCCCGACATGGCATTGGCGTGAGCTCTGTTTATGGATGAAGGATGTAATCATTGACTTACCATTTCTGTCTTTCTTTAAGTTAGACCATTTCATTTTGTTCATTGAAACCAATTACTCATATCAAACCCATAATCTAACTTGTTCATAAGATCGGTTTACCTTACTTGAATAAATTCATTGTAAAGATATTTTGACGTGCGTGTTCACTGATGTTACGATTGGCTCTACACTTAGAACAAATTCATTCCTAAAGATGAGACTGATTATTACATGTTACATTTACATTTATGCATTTAGCAGACGCTTTTATCCAAAGCGACTTCCAAGAGAGAGCTTTACAAAAGAGCATAGGTCACTGATCATAACAACGAGGTAGTCCCAAACATTGCAAGCAGCCAAAACATGAAGCATACATTGTGAAAAAACTAAACAAGTGCCAAAAGGGAAGACCCATAAGAGCATGCAGTTATACAAGTTACAAATTAAAACAACATTAACCACAAAAAAGTGAAGGACTGTACCTGTAGAAGAACAATCAATAGTAAAATAGTTCACAGCGACTACAAGACTTAACTTCGTTATAACTAACCTTCAAGAGCAACAAGTCACTCAATAAGAGTCATTGTGATCTATCGTTTGCACTATCTGTATTTTTAGGTTAGATTGTAAATTAGGGCTACTTATATTTTATATTATATTTTATTCCTCTTAGTATTAGCTAGACCCCCTTTAGTATTAGCTAGACTTTGCTCCTTTTGTATAGTTAGTCCACATATTTAAGTTCCAATATTCCTATATGTTTAATGTATGCACCTCCCTGCCAAAGTAAATTCCTTGTTTGTGCAAACATTCATGGCAAATAAAAACCCTTCTGATTCTGATTGTTCACTTTTGTAAGAAGTATACTTTGAAAATAGTTCCCTTTTGATGTACTTTTAAGTATGCTTTGAAAATAGTTCACTTTTGATATACTTTTAAGAGATATGTTTAGAAACAGAAAATGGTAGGCTATACATTTTTTCTGGAGTAGGATGTACGTTTTCTATTATTATACAGCAAAAACAGTCAAAATCATTTCAAAGTACATTACAAGTTAAATTTTTTAAATCCATCTCATTGTAATTATTCATGTATAGGAGAATCGATTATGCATTGCTCTAATCCTTTTTTGTACTGAAGCTGTAACCTTAATTACTGGCAAAACATTCTGAAGCCCTATTCTCTTATACTGATTATTGGGTGTGTTTGCCTTCGGCAGGAGCACAACCATTGTTATCTCACATATATATTATTATTATTGTTTATTTTCGCGCCCCTAAGGCTCAGTCAATATTTGGACTACATACACAACGTCGATGTCAAAAGGTTAATCTTGGTCATCATTGCGTTGGTTCTATTGGGATTTATGTTCCGTTGCACGGTCTAGGTTTTAATTACGTTTTTGTGGCAAAAGTGAAGCTAATGGTGGCAGAACATTAGTTTAGCAGCTTGTTAACTTCTGGGAGATAGCTAAAGTAACTGCTTTACTGCAAGGGAGCTGCAGAAACCATAGATATATAAATCTATGGCAGAAACGCCTCAAGCAAATAGGCCAGGGTGATAACTATTTACTCATTTTACTTTGTGATATGAAACACAATTGTGAAGTGTAATGTAAAATATAAGCTGATATAAGGAAGTAGTTACATCTACTTTCGGAAACAGTAGTTTACTATTTCACTGAAGCATTAGCATCATGACATTAGCCTCTGTTGCCCGGGCAACACATACTACAGCGGTCTATGATGCATCTGTTTTCAATCGTTAAAATAAACATTCCTCACAAATACATTTTCGTTGTAGGATTTACTATGACATTAGATTACAAGTAAACGATTTGTTGGTGAAATTATCATTACCTGTGGTTTCAAACCAGTGTAGCTCACTGCAACGCTGTACTGTAGCCTAGTCTAGTAGCTAAAAAAAACATCTCCACAGCTGTTTACAGTAGCCTACGTAGGAAGTCAAATGGCGGCACATGTTCGGCACTACCCTTACTTAAATCAAAAGTCTTTCAATAGGTGAAATTATCTGACTAGTGACTACTAACCTGAACTCCATTGCCACAGCCTAAACTTCAATCGGTTCATGAAAATAATTCATTGAAGCCTAGACCGTACAACGGAAGTAACGTTAAATCGAATTCAACCAACGCAATCGCTACCAAGACAGTCTAGTAGTAGTTGAAGCCTACAATTTACAGGGGCAGCTTCTTCACACAGCAGGGCTATATTGCATTTTGCCTTTTTACTGACAATGATCCAGAGGCAGACTGGCCATCGGGGATACCGGGAGAACCCCCGGTTGGCCGACGGGGTTGGGATGGTCCGATACACCGGCCCACTTCCATTACCAACCGGCCCTCTGACATCGCCAGCATCTCTTATTATTTCACATGTCACAGCTTGAAGACGTAAAAATAGCTCTTAGAACTTTTCTAGTCTAGATTCACTGACTGAGATTTATACTGCTCCTCGCGATCTGTATTCACACTCATGGTGCCGATTTTTCGAAAATGTTCTGACGTGTCTTCTGAAATATGTTCTTACGGACTTCGGAAGTTTAACGTGAGAAATTAAACATATATGATGTTATTTCTTTGTAATCGTCCAAAATAATGCTAAGTGTATGTGGGTATTTTTCCAAGTAGGCCAATAACTGGTCGATACGTGCGATCGATGCATTGAGTGGACAACTCGCCGTGTTTTGAGTGGGCCGCGCACCGTTTACTGAGTGGGCCGGTCTGACAGTAAAACTCCCGGGCCACTTTTTCCCCCCAGTCCATCCCTGCAATAATCGCTACCACTGACATTTTCATGAGTGAGTGATTTTCCCCTAAATAAATGTCAAGCTTATTTACGTTTATGGGGGCATATTTTCAGTTAGCAGATGGTACTATGTGAATCGCGATTCCATCTGAGGCCACAATTACACATAGCCGGGTATTTACAGAAATTAAAACTATTGAATTGATAGAACATTAATACATGCATGAACACATAATTAAAACAAAACATTAGGAATCACATTTGAAATGACATAAGAAACAAAAACACATTTAAATTTAAGATTCCTACATGTTTATTGTATGCACCATCCTGCCAAAGCAAATTCCTTGTCTGCGCAAACTTTCATGGCGAATAAATCCCTTTCTGATTCTGAAAACAATACCTTATTATCTGTTGTGAAGAAACCTCAACACTGGCAGGGAGAACATGTGTCTCTGTGGTCCAGCAGTGATGATGAACAGTTAAGATGGTGCTCCAGGCCAAGACCGGCACGGGTCCTTACATATTACCCACAGGAGGACTGTGTCTTCTGTCCATCCGAAAGGAAACTTAACATTACATGTCTTCTGTCCATCAGAAAGGAAACATTTACATTTAGCAGACACTCTTATCCAGAGCAACTTACAGTAAGTACAGGGACATTCTCCCCGAGGCAAGTAGGATGATGTGCCTTGCCCAAGGACACAACGTCATGTGCACCAGCTGGGAATCGAACTGGCAACCTTCAGATTACTAGCACAATGCTCTACCCGCTCAGCCACCTGACACCAAACTTTACATGTCTTCTGTCCATCAGAAAGGAAACTTAACATTAGAGGACACAGGAGGACTGTGTCTCCTGTCCAGTGGAAAGTACATTTAACATTAGAGGACACAGGGGAATTAACATGAAATGAATAAGGATGGAAGTGTGGGGTTTCAGCTGGTAGTTATATTCGTACATCAGAAAGTATGACATCTAGAACACATACTTTCTGATGTATGTCTGCTACACTACATCTCACAAAGAGTTTTGGCCTGTGCATTTATCAACCCTGACCCAAACCCACCCTGATAAATGCACAGGCCAACATGTGTTAAAATATTGCTAAACAGAACATGGCTACCTGGAAAACTATATGACCCACAATATTATCCAATATTGTGAACACTTACAATGACCCTAAATATGGTTTGCCATTCTACTAAGTAAATACAGTGCTAGAATATATTTTGACCGGATTATTAGTTTTTCTTTAAATCAACACATCACATAATCCCAGTCTAACAACAATGTGGTGTTGTTAGAAAATACATGATTCTCAGTAAATTTTGGTCTTACCTGACAATTTGGAGACCTGTTGAAGGAATGTAGACAGAAAACATGACAATTGATTTTTTTTTTTGTGTACCAGAATGAAGTTCAGTCAAGACAATCACGTATTAGATTTGAGCATTTATTGTTACATGACATGGACATGTAGATTTACTTTGGCGGAGTGGATGATCTAAGGGAAGCACTCCCTGCCTCCTCGATGCAACACATACATACATGACATATGAGGCAGGGAGCAATAGAGATATAACCCCCCTGTAGGATAGATACACAGACAGCATGGGGGAGAAGGGGACGGTGGAGGGTGGCAGCAGCACTGATCATACAACGACCGGGGTGAGTGTGTGCATATCCGCGCGTCTTTCAAAGACGCCTTATCGGACGTGGCCCAATGGATATGCGCTGCTACATGGGTGTGGTAGTGGGAGGAGTAAGGAAGGTGGAGTAAGACGCCTTACGTCCCCGATCACTGACTGACGCGCGCTGCCCGATTGCCCTGCCAGAACTAGCTGCGCTTATTTCAGTCAAGACAATCACGTATTAGATTTGAGCATTTATTGTTACATGACATGGACATGTAGATTTACTTTGGCGGAGTGGATGATCTAAGGGAAGCACTCCCTGCCTCCTCGATGCAACAGATACATACATATGAGGCAGGGAGCAATAGAGATATAACCCCCCAAACACACGCCACCACTCCGCCATGCAGACTATGTGTAGAGCGGAGCGCCGCTGCTCCTGAGCCACAGGAGGACCCCCTGACATCCCACTACGTACGTACTAGTGGCAAAAACAGCGTTTCTGGATGCGGGGGTCATGCTACATTGACGATGACTATGTGTGCATATCCATCGTGTTACATACCATCTGATGTGCGGTTTACCGAGCCGTCCCACGCGCACATCCCGTCCAGACCCTGCGCTGGACGGAAGGTGAGCCTGCGACAAGCCAAATACACGACCATCTCCCCGGTACCCTTCTCATCCGACAGATAGCTACCTCCAGAGAGCTGCCCCTCTGTGCCCGTCAGCGAACCCATCAGGATGTACACAAAGGCAGCATGTACGCCGGAACACGAAGATATGCTTATCTAGTGAGAATGACTAGTGTCAGCAGAGCACCTGCTGTTCCCTGGCCGGTATCCAGGGTGTCTCCGCAGATATCTTGACTCGGACGCTGGATTCTGATCGATTGCTACCGAATCAGAGCACGTCTGCGGATCACCAGTGCTGAGCCAAGATCTACAGGGACATTCTACAATGCTTGTGATCCGGTAACCTCTCATCCATACAGGGCAGAGTTACAGCTGTCTCTAGAGACCCATTCCTCTAGCGCCCGTCGGCAACCCCAAAGATGTACGCGAGGCGCATGTTGTACCATCAGTGTTCCTATGTGAGAATGAGATAACAAATGTGTCGGCAGAGCACCCGCCGTTCCCTGGAGTCCAGGGCATCTCTAGAGATATCTCGATTCAGACTATGGATTCTGATTGATAGCTACCAGATCAGAGCACGTCTGCGGATCACCACGCCTAAACCGAGATCTAAAGAGATATTCTACTGTTATGGGTTAACAAGCCGACCCAGTCACCGTCTGCAATGTAGGCTCGTGTATTGACACACTGCGATTAGTCCTTTGACCACATGGCCGCAAGCTCGTTCACGTCAAGCTCATAGATCTCTGGACTCCTACGATGTCCAGGGCATTGGGGCGTACATGGCGCTCGTAAGCCGAGGACGACCAGTCCCCATCATTCCAGCGTGGCTAGGCACTTGAAGATGCCCAGGTGGCAGCCCCAATCCGGAAGCTTTGCGATGTATACCAATCCTGGGACAGCCCACAGCAAATCGTTGAGCGAACCAGGATTTCGTCATGGCCTTGCCGGCATCAGTGACAACAGGGACTCGGAAGGCGGGACTCGGAAGGCGTCACCCCAGGCGACACGGCGTGACATAGGAGAGTGGACAAAACGCAGTTAGATCGAGAAATCACAATAGAGGCACCTTGCAAAGTATCAGGTTGGAATGTTCTGGACACTAAACGGTCACTGCACAATAGTGGTGAATTCCCCACAGCGTGAAACATTAAAAGGTTGTGAAAACACTGACTCGAGTGTTATCGCCGTATAGGGCCCTAGTACCCTTGTTCAGTCGGACCCCAGTAATTTGAAGAGCATAGCCCTATGACAAGCAATGTCACGGAAGGCTCACATGAGTGGCCCTCGACCAACATAACCCTCAGTGGCCTATGTGCAAGATGCGTGGATGATAGTAGACGTAATCTTGATCCGAATTCTGCTTTCTTGGCCCGTTCAGCAGCTTGCTGAGGGCTCCAACACCTTAATTGAACACCCCGATACCAGTGTTTAACACGTCTGCGCTGTGCGCTCATTGCCCCTGCTTAGACCACAAAGTTGCATCCTTCAGCCATCAGTGTGGATTGAAAAACGTCCTCATGTATTCGCCGGCAGACAACATAGGCCTACATGTGCACCGCGCACTCACCCCGGCCTAAGGTCTAGCACCGTCCAAGAAATGGCAGCATGCTTGCCTATCGGAACTCCTGAAATGAACAAGACAATGCGCCACACCGTCTCTATAGCCTGAAAGAATGCGGTGCGCAATGAGATTCCCACACTCTGGTCCAATTGAGCAGTCTGACTAGATTGATATGCACAGACCTCCTTATGATGTGGACCTTGCTTCAATATTATAACAGTTAACTTTTCCTACGCAATAACAAGCATCACGATGGAATGCAATTTGTGTAAAGCCGTGAGATACGTCTCAAGAGCCAGGAAGTAACCCCGTGGCCATAAGGCTTTGTCCGGAGAGCTCGATAACCCCCAACCTAAAGAGGCAGCCGCGTCGATACGAAAATCGAGGCGGAGGACAACTCCACGGAATCGTGATAAAAGAACCGACGCCGCGCCAAAGGCCGCACAGCCCACCCAGAACGTATATCCGACCGCACCAGTCGTGTACACCATCATGAAAACTATCACGGGTTGAGAAGTCCAACAGACGGGACACGAACTCTGGGGCACGATGCATGCATAGAAGCGGGGCCCGAGCGGCCACCACGACGCAGAGGACACGCTCCGAGGGTAACGACGCACGCATGAAACGCTATCAGGAAATGCCGAGACACCTAGAGGCAGCGCGGGTGGAGATCACGGAACATCTTGACAATCGTCCAGCAGGTGCACGATGCCGACTGGTGCTCATTACCAGGATCCAACATGGAGCCACCGACAGCGTGTCGATGTGTGCGGGCCGCTGCGGTGGCCGATACCACCGAGAGTAGGCTACAGCTGCCGCCCACTGACGCCAATTAGGTGCCACTGAGAGGCATGCAGCAGAATGCGAGGACCACCGGTCGTTGACCTGCAGGCAGCCTGAGAAATAGCTGTCTACTTGAGATGTGAATGCCAGAGTTAAATCCAGTCCTTCAGAACAGACGACAGGAGGGACCGTTGCAATCGTTTGGTTTCTCGTAACTGATAACCTATGTACTCGCGGTGAATCTAAATATTGGCACTCGGAATAAAGCGTCTGCTAAATGACCAATGTATCGCAGTCACATTAACACTGATGATGTCAGTCAACCCAACCTGCAGAGACCCATTTAGTTCCCGGGTGGGGCTTCTCCCACCGGGAACTCCCGGAAGACGTGGAATGTCTGTATCGGAGTATATTGAGTAGCCTACTATTGGATTCAGACACCTAAAATGATGGTTCGACTGCAGTTGTAAATTTAAATGTACATTATATATACAGTGCCCTCCAAAAGTATTGGAACAGTGAGGCGAATTCCTTTATTTTTGCTGTAGACTGAAAACATTTGGGCTTGACATCAAATAATGAACGTGAGACCAGAGATCAACGTTTCAGCTTTTATTTCCAGGTATTTACATCAGGATCTGATGCACAACTAAGAAAATATCACATTTTGTTTGAATCCACCCATTTGTCATGTGAGCAAAAGTATTGGAACAGATATACTTAAAACATATTTAAGTGAATAAGACTTAATATTTAGTTGCAAATCCTTTGCTTTCAATAACTGCAGCAAGTCTGTGACCCATTGACGTCACCAAACTTTTGCATTCTTCCTTTTTGATGCTTTCCCAGGCTTTCACTGCAGCCTCTTTCAGTTGTTGTTTGTTTTGTGGGGTTCCTCCCTTCAGTCTCCTCTTAAGCAGGTAAAATGCATGCTCTATAGGGTTTAAGTCTGGAGATTGACTTGGCCAGTCTAATACCTTCCATTTCTTGCCCCTGATGAACTCCTTTGTTGTTTTGGCAGTGTGTTTTGGGTCGTTATCTTGCTGCATGATGAAGGCTCTGCCAATCAGTTTGGTTGCATCTTTCCTTAAATTGGCAGACAAAATGTTTCTGTAGACTTCCGAGTTCATTTTGCTGCTGCCATCATGTGTTACATCCTCAATGAAGATTAATGAGCCCGTCCTAGAAGAAGCCATGCAAGCCCAAGCCATGACATTACCTCCACCGTGTTTCACAGATGAGCTTGTGTGTTTGGGATCATGAGCAGTTCCTTTCTTTCTCCAAACTTTAGCCTTTCCATCACTTTGGTAAAAGTTAATCTTTGTCTCATCAGTCCATAAAACTTTGTCCCAGAATTTTTGAGGTTCATCTCTGTACTTTTTGGCAAATTCCAGCCTGGCCTTCCTATTCTTCTTGCTAATGAGTGGTTTGCATCTTCTGGTGTAGCCCTTGTACTTTTGTTCATGAAGTCTTCTGCGAACAGTAGATAGTGATACCTTCACTCCTGCCATCTGGAGGTTGTTGCTGATCTCACTAACAGTTGTTTTAGGGTCTTTCTTTACAGCTCTCACAATGTTTCTGTCATCAACTGCTGATGTTTTCCTTGGTCTACCTGTTCGACGTCTGTTACTTAGTACACCAGAAGTTTTCTTCTTCAGGACATTCCAAATGGTTGTACTGGCTATGGCCAATGTTTCTGCAATGGCTCTGATTGATTTTCCATCTTCTCTAAGACTCACAATTGCTTGTTTTTCACCCAAAGACAGCGCTCCGGTTTTCATGTTGTTTTCACCTCTGAATACAGTCTGCATAGACAAAACCTATCTTACCCAATCTGAACCTGAGTGTAGACATTCAGTGGTATTTATTGATTGAATAATGTATGTAATAGGACACACCTGGGCAACAAAACACACCTGTCAGTCATATGTTCCAATACTTTTGCTCACGTGACAAATGGGTGGGTTCGAACAAAAAGGTGATATTTTCTAATTTGTGCATCAGATCCTGATGTAAATACCTGGAAATAAAAGCTGAAACGTTGATCTCTGGTTTCACGTTCATCGTTTGATGTCAAGCCCAAATGTTTTCAGTCTACAGCAAAAATAAAGGAATTGGCCTCACTGTTCCAATACTTTTGGAGGGCACTGTATATGTTTTACCTCCCAAAAATCCCAGACCTTGTACAATGTATTATTTTGCCCCTACCACTAGTAACTTCAGGCACTTGTTTAGTTTTCCACAATGTATGCTTCGTGGAATGTCTGTCTTGACAATTTCAAAGCATGTATGCAGATAGACGTACTTTCATGCGATGGTGGAACAGTACCCATCGACCCACTAGACTTTAGCCACAGCGTAGGGGCACTCTGACGGCCCATCACACGTCAAATACACCCGCAACGATTTGCATAGCCACACTCAACACATTAGATGCGTGAGTCCAATTATCCCCACGCTCCCCCAGCATGAGTACGGTGGGGCCCACAGCTTGCTAGCTTGTTCCTTCCGGCAAGTACCTAGCATGACACTCGTAGCTAGCAACGCTAGACGCTGGTGTTTACCGTGACGGTACCCTCTTGCCAGAAGGCCTACATGTTTTGCCACACCAGCGTAGTGCATAGAGCTAGATAACCGGACGTTCATTTGAAATGGCCGAAGTCACACATCTGAGATGGTAGTCTACGCTGTGGGCCCACACACGACGACAGACAGATACTGTGACGCTACTCAACTGGTTAACCGATAATATAGGGATACCATATTTCACCTTAGTATGTATTTGACGTTTGAAGTCATTTGGCTGCCTTAACATCTGCCCGGAGACAGCAGACGAATTTAGCGTCTCTGGCTAACTGCTCAATTACACTTTCTATTGATCAGTGCGCACCCCTGAAATAAAGAAAATTACAATGAACAATATTGGCAAGCTGTTACGTAAGCACCGGCTAATACATTCCCGAAATCCGAGTATTCCGTTGCACAGCGTATACTACTGAATGCCATGGCAATCAAGCAATACAATCCATTTAAAGAGCCGCAGATACACAACCCTCTCATTCGGGTACGCCATTCCTGATTACCAGCCGGTGGTGTCCTAAGACACGGTACCACGTCATTCCTCCCCTGAAGTCAATGCGAAGTCGAAGGCCACGGGAGCGCCTCCGAAGCAGTACCGGGGATCGGCGGATCCACCGCTGTCGTCGACCCCTCCTCCAGCGCGACGACCCGAGCACTCGTTTCCGCCAGAGACCTCGACGTCCAGAGGGGCCAACTGCACCGGGTCTTCCTCCCTGGACTACAGCATTCTCAGCGGGCACCGTTCGGGAAGAGAAGGAAGGAGAAAGGAGCGGCCTTGCAGCACTCCACGAACGTGCAGTTCATCATGATTACACTCAAGGAAAGAGACACGACCAAGACATAGTAGAGTCCAGGATGCGTTGAACCGCCAATCCTGGTAGTAAGCGATCTTTGAGCTGACGCGAGTTACGCCGGGCCTGGCTACCTGCATCGTCGCTACCGCCGTCGGGGTGGTTCTCAGAGGCTGCGAATCCAGGCGAATGCCCGAAACCTCCCGCAAACACCCCCAACAACAACAGGTCACCCCCGGATCGCAAGAGCCGGACACAGCAACACAGGCGAAAGCATCAACCGACAACGCAGGAATACAAACACATTGGCAGCAGCACTGATCATACAACGACCGGGGTGAGTGTGTGCATATCCGCGCGTCTTTTAAAGACGCCTTATCGGACGTGGCCCAATGGATATGCGCTGCTACATGGGTGTGGTAGTGGGAGGAGTAAGGAAGGTGGAGTAAGACGCCTTACGTCCCCGATCACTGACTGACGCGCGCTGCCCGATTGCCCTGCCAGAACTAGCTGCGCTTATGCCCTGCTGTGGTAGAGAGATGAAATTGGCTGCACAGATGATCCCCCTCCTCTGGATAATTGTGGAAGATTGTATTGAATCAGTGTATATACAATATTAGTTTAATTTAAGTCACAAGTACTTTACATTTTCTTTAAAACTCAGCGGATACCTTTATGAACTGTTACAGGACATGACACGGTAGACGGGGTTGTGATAACTGTAATAGCTTGCTTGCGTTGGTTGCAGGGGTCCGTATTTAAATTACATTTTGCAACTGATATTTCTGTATATTTTATATTAAAATGCATGGCCTACTTATTATTTATAAAGATTACATAGATTTAAAAGCATTTTTTTTCTGCTCATTTACAACTCAAAATACTAAGAGTGAAGAGTAGAATGAAATAGTTGTCTTCGACTTTCCCTTGCAAGAGGGAATGGTGATCAGCAACCTCATAGTTGAATCAAAACGAATACATTTGGCAGACCGGTGTAAAAATGTACCTAATCTCTATGACTTAAACGTCATTGTAAGTTTTTCCCTTCTCGTGATATTTTCAGGCATTTGGCCTACTCATATTGCATTCATTCATTAATAAAGAACCCCCTTTGAAGCTTATTTTAACAACGACGTTACCAGCAGTAGCTATCTCAGGCCCCGTTTACACGGAAGAAAAACGCATATATTTTCATGCGGTTTGGCCTTTCATTTACACGAAAACTGAGGTTTTATCACGGAAAACGATCATTTCTAAAAACTCCGGCCAAAGTGGAGATTTCTGAAAACTCAGTTTTTGTGTTTGCGTGTGCACTAGCTTAAACAGAGTTTTAGGTTCTCAAAGCTCAGAGTATGGGACTAAAAAAGCATCACGTCATGAGAGCGTCCTGTTTATAGTAACACGTGCGTTCGACTTCATGCAGCGCCGGCGTCGCCTGCAGCCCGGCTGACTTGAAGCAGCCAATGGCTTTCTCAGCTTCAACGCAGCCGGCTGTCGGCACCGCCGGTGGTGCATGAAGTCGAACACCACTAGCATAATGGGGTCATTTATTTGTGAATTGCGTTACATTTCTGAATCACAAAATACATTTGTGCATCGCATTTGTGAATCATTCAAACAAATGAACCTCGCGCCTGAAAGGTAAAGGAAGTCGGTCGTGTTATTCGTAGTTGTTGATTTTGAAAATTGTGATTGGTTTGCATGGCTTTATCCTTCACATTACACTGCCGCCTACAGGTTTGGCATAGTTATGATGGCGCTCGGCGGCGTATATGCGGGTTCATGTAAACAGAAACATTTTTGAAAACGTACTTGTGTGTACGACGTTATTTTAGAAAACGAAGGGGCAGAAATATTCACTAATTGTACATCTAATATAACATTGTAATTTATATTGACTTGTTCCTTCAGGTCTTCCTCCTCTGTGATCCCTCCACTTCACAGTGAAGACACTTAAGAGTGCAGAGAGGGCTAAACACATAAAAGAAGCTGAACATCATGCAGCCATATTCAGTTGCACTGGACATGCAGTACATGTTGATCTGCCCTACAACAGAAGGCATTTCATTATTGTGAATTATAAACCTCTTTAGCAAGTTTAGTTTCAGACTTTTGTTTATAACAATAACTTACTGTTTTCTCTTGTCAGGGCAGCTTTGAAATCTGTTTCAAAAAACTATTTCTACTTTGCCAGCATTGCCATAATTTTCATTCTTCATGCTTCATTTTTAAATCAATAGATAGAAAATTTTGTGCTGGTCGTAGACAGTTGTCTGTAGCCTGATGTTGTCATACTCATAATTCTAGTCAGAATATGAGTCTGAAAACTCTCCGTTGGGCTGTGACTATGGTGCGTGTTTCAACCGAACTCGTAAAACAAATGCCTCTTCGCTCAATTGGATAGACCTACAACCAATCAGAGCAACGTTATATGTTGTTTGTTGAAAACGAATTCAACCCAAGCGCTCTTTCGTGACATTGTTGATAACGTTACTGTTGATCATCTGTCCATCATCGTATAAAGCCCGCCCTGGCAATTTCATTGGTCCGTCCTGATTCTGGTTTTCTGTAATTGTTCCCAATACGAGACCCTCCAGACCCAACTTCCCGACCAAATTTTTTTGTGGGCGGGGAGAAGTTGGGCTGGCAGCCAGGCTAAGTTGTCTGTGGAATCTAACAGACTTACACATTTGTTCAGAGCCCCACGAAAGCGAGACAAAGTCAAACTCTCGCCCCATAGAGACCAATGCAAATCTAGTGACAAATTTATCAGAGAAAGCAGAAGGAATATGTTTTTGAAACTGCCGGTAGAGTCTTATTTCTGACCGCACAGACATATAAAGGATATGTATGGTTTCGGCAGAGGGTCTCGGAAAATGCGTGAGCACACCCAATAATAAGAATACGTAGAAACACTTAAGGTTGCTTCGCGGCTTGGCCACCAATAATTGCTGGTCATGTTCACTGTTCACAACAGGCCAAAACCACCCTCAGGCCACAGGGAAATGTCCCAGTTCTCCCAATGGCCAGACTGTGCCTGCAGGCCAGTAAGGACTACAAGTGTCCTGTCCTAAAAGATTAGGGTAAAATCCCCTAATAAATTCTGTGTCCCAGGAACATGTTAAGACAATGAGACGTGGTAGGACATGGGGGTGCACTCAACTCATACTACTGTAACTGTAGGCTCAGGCCTATACAGTAGTTACAGGCTATACAGGCTTATGGTTAACAAACATGTAGCCTGTCTTGTCTCCATCTAGTTGTTTGATTGACACACTCTTGTTATATAACTCCGCCCCTCTCTGACAACTTCAAAATATAAATACTTCCCATGAACACTAACAACTCCCACTACAGGATTCAGGGGGTCCCGCTGTACCTCCCACACTATCAGCTTTGTAGATATAGAGCAAACACTTCAGCCTAGTTACTTACCAATGTTTATTTTCTAATGCAAAAAGAGGAACAACAGTTTTTAGCTGTGTTTTTTATTACATTTTTTAACTTGTTTTCCAGTTTACAACTCCATTGCTGCACTCAAGGTCAGTAGCATAACAGGTGTGACAAACTATTTGGCGACAATTTGAAGTGTATGACATTTAGACAGCTCATAGCTTGCAAAATTCTTTTGAGAATATATTGTCTTTATTACAAAGCAGTACATTGTTGATTTAAATTCGCATAAAGCAGAGGGCACGAAAGTGTACATAAAAGTTCACCGTAAATATGAAATGCAATAAAATAAAGTAAAAAAAAAACTCCATCTCTTATTCAACTTAAACAATTTGGAGAATAACCAATCATCTGAATATGTGTTTTACAATTCAAATTATATGTGAGCTGACAATTGAGGCACAAACCTAAATCCTAGCTGCATGTAGTACTAGTCTATTTTTAGCCACTGCTTAAATTGTATTGCATTTGACATTGAAACAGTAACATTAGACAAGCCACTTACACTGTGAGTGGTTGCAAATAAACTGATGTCTTTGCAGATAGTCATAGAAAGTGTTCCGTTTCACTATGAACAAATTATTAGATTTTAAACGTTTTAGTGGTGTGCTGCAGTCTGTGCAAATGTCGAAGTATTTCAACACAATCTGAAAAAAAACGATTGATTATTTCAATAATCCATCAAAATGAATTTGAAAGTTCACACTTAAACCTTTCTGTTGTCCCTCCTGAGCTGTAGGTGTGTACATCATGGGAATCAAGGCAGCCCTCCCTAAGTATGAACTCTACTTCTATAACACGGTGCTGTGTCTTGCCATGTTCTGGGCTGCCAGCTGGATCTTTGAGGTGTCCAGCTGTGAGTCTACCTCCGGCCCCTCTCCCACCCACCCCAAGACACACACACACAGTGGTAGTTTTAATTTAGTGTCACAGAGACTGTCTATAAATCCTGAAATGGATTTCTTTGTTTGTTTGTTTCTGAGCATTAACACATTTACAATATGTGACTTTCTTACCCTACCAAGGTCACATGTAGTAAATGTACCAATCGCATTCAGATCTGACAAAAATGCTCTGGCCTTGACACTTATCTGTAATTTTTCTTATTCTTGTCTTTGTGTACCCTAAGGTGTGCGAGTAGCTATTCACAGTGTGTTTTGCACATGCTTTTCCCCCCTGCCCTCATTATCGTACAGGAAGCATAAATCAGATGCAAAATATGCGCTTGGAGATGGAAAGAAGCATGGACAAGCCTTCCATCTCCCATAGATCTGTCCAGCCAATGGCTGTCCATCCAATGCACCCGAGGAACGATCATGAGATTTATTTCATAATTATAAATAATGAATCGTTGTACTTTGAATTGTCAACATGAAGAGAATTCTAGCAGCAGTCATTGTTGAAGATTTGATGCAGAATTCCCAAGTGGAGCGGTAAAACCTTTCCAAAATAGGTTATACTTAATATGGCCTTAATTGTAATTATACATCAGAGTTTGTTAGGATGTTAGCTTCTTCACTTTGTAGAGATATTTGTTATATTATTATTGTTTACCAAAAAGGCTGTGAATAATCTTCATGGTAATTCACAGTAAGTCAATGGCATTAACATGAAGATGTTTACATCTGACAATTTATCTTGTCAAATTCATGTTTAGTTTATTCCCCAATGCAAGTATAAATATTGAAAAATTGGTCAGACTGCTTCTCTCAATAGTTTTTTTATCTGCCTACCCTAAATAGCTAGGACCAGTAAGAAGGTCATGAGAGCTAAGTACTGTGTCCGCGTCGTCAAGCGACTCTGTTACTCTTTCCCGCTCTGTTACTTGCTCTCTCTTGTACCCTGTTGCATCTGCGGTACTAATATAGGGCCAATGACATTTTGTGCTGGTACGGTAGTTACATGTGCACATTATACATCATAATCTTTGATACATTTACACATGTCCGGTAAAGGAGGCCCACTGGAGAGGGGAATACAGTATTGTCTTTGGGTAAGGGTGGCGTGCAAGGCATTCCACTGGGCACAGACCCAGAATGTGAACTTCCCAGACCATGCGTGGCAGAACAGGTGTCTGTATTTATACCACAGGAAGGGAGGTGTGAGACCTTATTTATCACCTTGGGTTCTGTCACCAGTTACAAAAAGCCAGCTAAGCTTGCGTTCAAGGACAACAGGAAGAAAAGTGGGGTTTGGTTGGAAATAATGGGAAATCATGCAGTATATGTCTAGTATTTTTATGTTTAATTGTCTTAACTGTTTAATTGTAACATATTGTTCAATTGTTGAACTTGTAACTGATTTAGGTGATTCTTCACTCTTAATTCAGCAAATGCAAATAGAAAGACCTTCAAAACCAGTGTGAAGCCAGGATGGTACTACTTCGGGAAAAAAATGGTGAGAATGTTGACCGTGTCCGTTGTTGATTAAAATAGGTTTGTCACTCCCACTGAATTTGAACCATTGCATACTATACAACCTCAGACTGATGACGTATTCTGCAAATACATTTATTTTATTATGTTTGCTCTGCAGGAAACAGCTGATTTTGAGTGGGTGATGTGGTTTTCTACATTTCGAGAGCACATCCTATTTGCCCTGTCTGGTCATGTGATCTTTGCCAAGATCTGCTCCATGCTGGCTCCACAGGTAAGTCTACTGTGAGATCAGGCCTCTTTCAAAGAAGTTTGTACATTACGTTAAGTAGAACTGTGAACATTTTAAAAAGTTAGTAAAATAATCTTTAAAAATCTTTATGTTTAAGTTAGTGTCTGTCTTGTAATTGGCTTTACTGGTCATAGTTTCTACAATAACAGCATGTTTCAAGTAAAATTCAGTCAAAAGGCTATTTAAACACCTTGGCAGAATGTATTTCCAAAACACATACATTTTTCATGATGAGGTACTGTACCAAATCTGAAATGGATCCTTTATATTTATATTATTACATACCTTTTAGCTGTCTTTACATGAGCAAATCAATGTTATGTCAAAGGCAAAAGATGCCATAAATATTAAAATTTTTGTTGATATCTTATGAGAATTGAGAATAGGTCCTTGTCTAGCACTGTATTGTGCATATTTGTGTAGTAGCTTTTAATGTCTTAAGAGTGTGAGTGAGAGTGGGACCAGGTGGAGAGAGTAAAATAAATCAGAAGAGGTGTAGGTCGAGAGAGATGTGCAAAAAGAGATAATAATGCTTTATTTAGACTGCGTTTAAGGCGTTTAGTTTGGCTCGCCTCCTTGTCTCAACTATTCTAATAACAGTAAACCAGTCAATAATCAATACCATCCACATAGAGAAGAATACTTGAAGAAAACACTTCAAAATTCTCCCGCAATAATGTATTTTCTATTCTCGAACCTGGCTCATCGTACTATCTTTTTAGAATTATTTTTGCAACAAGTTTGAAACCAATCCAAAATGGGTAAACTAGCACCCCATTTATTTGCTTATGTCAAGAAAAAGTTGCCTGGAAATGTGCTTGCCGATACGAACGGCACGAGCACAAAAGGGAACATTAGCCGATCGGTGATTTACCTGAGCTGAATGAGCACAAGGAGAAAGGGCTTGATACAGTTCACCTGCCTTGCTGTAGCCAGTTTTACAAATGGTTGCACACATACATGACGTTTGTTTATAGAGTTTATTTCCGTAATTTTAAAGCAGATTTAACAATTTTGTAATGAATGTTATTATTGTCATGGCATGACAATCGTAATTATAGCCTAATATAATTAGTGATATTGTGGCATGTTAAGGTGTCATTATATATTGTTGACATGTTCCTCTGAAGCAAAGACAAAGTTTAATAAATCATGTCTGATAACCACAATGTTGTTATGGTTATGCGATGTTATGTCAGTTAACACCACAATGATGGCATTAACAATAACAGTAAGCTAGTAATAGTAAAGCATCATCATCATAATAGTAACATATATATAGGCCTATTTAACTTAATTTCTTTGCTGAGCTAAAAACAATGAAGAAGCCAGATATTCAAGTTTATAGTTTCTTTAATCCGACACAATACTTAAAGGTCCCATGGCATGAAAGTTTCACTTTATGAGGTTATTTAACATTAATATGAGTTCCCCTAGCCTGCCTTTAGTCCCCCAGTGGCTAGAAATGTTGATACATTTACATTTATTCATTTAGCAGACACTTTTATCCAAAGCGACTTCCAAGAGAGAGCTTTACAAAGGGCATAAGTCACTGATAATAACAACAAGATAACCCCAAAGCATTGCGGGTAGCCAAAAACAAGAAGCACACATTGTGATCAACCAAAAAATAAGTGCCAAAGGGAAGAACCATAAGAGCATGTAGTTAAGCATGTTACAATTAAACAACATGAATCTCTGAGGGCAAGGGTACCTGTAGAAAAAGCAAGCAACATAAAATAAAAATAAGATGAACTAAAATAGAATATTTCGCAGCGAATACAACAGTTTAAATCAGTTACCACCAACCAACAAGAGCAACAAGTCTAAGCAAGAGTCATTGTGATCCTTGAGGAAACTAGCATTGGGTTCAGCAAACCATTCCTAAGTACCGTTGTACTCCCGGAACAAATGCGTCTTGAGCCTTCTCTTGAAGGTGGAGAGACAGTCTGTGTCTCTAGGTGTAAACCAAGCCCTGGGTATTCTTCTCTCTCTATGAAAAATGAAAGCTCAAATGCTCCGATCTGACAATCTTCCTCTTATGTCGTCATAAAGAATTTGGCCCGCTCCAAATTATGGGATTATGACGGTGCAATTATGACGGTGCAAGCGCGAAATCGTTTTTTCCTCTAGAGACATCATGGCTTGCAAACAACCGAAGTATGGCAGTTAGCCCCGCCTCTCTCCTCCTCATAGCATTTAAAGCTACAGACACAGAAATGTCCTAAGGAAAGCTCAATGTGGGACTGCTCGTAGTGGCTGTAATTCTGCACCAAGGCTGAATTTCGGGAAAAAGACTTAAGATACAGTATTAGGGGACCACTAAGGCCTATATCGACTACAAAAACCTACTTCCTCACCTATAAAGCTCTCCACAATCTAGCCCCCACTTACCTCTGCGACCTCCTTCACGAACATACTCCCTCCCGCACCCTCCGCTCATCCTTTTCTGGATTGCTAACCATTCCCACGACACGCCTCAGTACCATGGGTGCCCGAGCCTTCAGCTGCTCAGCACCCAGGCTCTGGAATTCCCTCACTCCACACATAAGACAGACTCCATCACATCATTCAAGTCTCAACTCAAAACTCACCTGTTCAAACTGGCTTACTCTCTATAACTGGACCCTGTGCACTTCACGTGTGTTTATGTTGATGTTCTGTTTTAATGTTGTTTTTACCTTTTATGCTTCTATCTTTTATCCTGCATTCTTTATTGTAAGGTGACCTTTGGTTGACTTGGAAGGCGCCTCCAAATATGTATTATTATTATTATTATGTATTATTATTATATTATTATTATTAATGTATTATTATTATATATAAGCATCCAAAAACAGCATGCCATGGGACCTTTAAGCAGTCATACTAAAGCAAAAAGAACAACTTATATGTGGTGAGTCGTATGTGGAACATGTTCCATCTAGAATAGGAATATAATATTTTAATAAAATATTAAAAACCAAGTGAACAGAATACTATATAGGATTGATTTTGATTGATTTCGCGTCATACTGATTCTTAATCAGACTTTTACCCCATTACCAATTACCCCATTATTGCATGCATCCATTAGGTCACTGAGGTCTGCGGACAAGCTACTTTTGTATACTCCCCGATCACGCTGTATATGCACAGGTGATAGGGCCTTTGCAGTTGCTGGTCCTAGGCTGTGGAATCAGCTTCCCCTTTTCTATTAGGCAGGTTCCCTCATTGTCTGTTTTTAAATCCAGGCTTGAGACCCACTTATATGTTCTGGCATTTCCCACTACTTGAGTTGTGATGTTACTTGTTAAGGTGTTGTTGACTGTTTTGTATTTTGTTTTTACTATGTATTTTATAGTGTTTTTAAAAATGTATTTGTTTTATTATTTTTGTGCTTTTGTTCGGCACCTCGGTCAGCCTTGCTGTGTTGAGAGTGTGCTTTATAAATAAAATGTACTTACTTACCCCAAGTTTTCTGACTACTGCAATGCCTTGGCTCACATGCTCCTGACCAGATGTCGCAAAGTATGACGTATACAGCAAGTTGCAAGCGTGCACGAGTCCCGGAACTAGGAACAAGGCGAGCCACTGTCAGAAAATGTCTAATATAGAGAGAACTGCCACTCTCGGGAAACTTCCGGGTTCTGAACTGGTAGCAGTTCCATGTGAGGGCGCTAACGAGCGAGTGCAGAATGAATGGAGGTCTATGGAGCTATACCCCTCAAAATCCACTTTTCTCAGGATATCATTTTTTGTCTAGTAATTTGAATTCTGAACTCGAAAGGGGAGGCAAAAAGAATACACACTGCTGGTTGTTAGATTGTTTTAAAGTCGCCTTTCTGTTCTAAAAAGCCTTTGAAAATGTCATTGACGTCATACACATCGTACGACCAGAGCTACTGCTTTACGGCAAGCTCTGGTCACTTACTTTTTTCTCTCAAGGCATCGACAACACAGCTGACAGGTTAGGCTCTCCCTGTCAATACACATGCTAGAAAGAATTTGGGCTTGCTAATGTTGTTGCTAATGTTGCTAATGCTCTGACCATCAAGCGGGAGCTCTGGTCGTATCAGTCCTTCACTAACCAATCAGCATTCATTAGCAGAATGCTAGCATGTTATGGGCAACAACGACTCACCCTGTAAGAAATCAAAAGGACATAGGTACTCGTTCATTCAACTTTCGACCTATAATCTATGTTGAACATGCAAAAACTACAATCAATCAGGAGATTTCATAACGACAATCAGGCGAAAGAGACAAATGTAGCCGTTTAACTCCATAGACTCCCATTCAACATGCACTCGCTCAAAATCACCCCCAGTGGAACTCTGGTGGAACTGCAGCCACATTTGGTACAATGGGGCTCAATAGGGAGTGGCAAGGCTCTCCTTAAACCGGCTCTGCCACTGTTCTGCCAAGACCGGACGGGCCGGAACTGGAAGGATGGTGCGGTTCGTTTTGCGATCTCGCTTGCCTCACTGCCTCATTGAGCACTTTTCATAGAAAAGTAAGGGGAAGCCATCTTTAAAGAGAGGGTGGCTGAGGGAGTCAGGTGGCTGAGCGGTGAGGGAGTCGGGCTAGTATTCTAGAGGGTGCCAGTTCGATTCCCGTCCACACCAAATGACGTTGTGTCATTAGGGAATGTCCCTGTACTTACTGTAAGTCGCTCTGGATAAGAGCGTCTGCTAAATGTAAAGAAAGAGCAGGCTCTCTGTGTCTACTGTATATAAGTGTATGGAGGAAACAGATACCTCATTCCTTTTCGCGTGACTGCTATGTTTAGTATAGTAAGACGTGAATGATAAAACCAGGATACGAATCTTTGGATCATTTTTCACATGATCTGAATACATACGCTCCGAAAAGATAACAGAAAGGATTTGTTTTCGTCATTCACTTTCACTTTCTCACTGCAAGGTTTAGCAGTAAGACATGAATTATATTTGTAATTTTAACTTTACTTACAGTTCATTGCGGTGTATTTGTGTGGCGTGATAATTAAATGTTAGTGTGATAATGAATCATTTCAATCATACAAAGTGTCATGATGCTTATTTTTTATGCGCTAATTTTTTTTCATTTTATTTTTATCCCCCCCATTTTTATAAATGTTTTGTGACATATATTTAGTATAGTTTTGTCTAAAATGTGTAATAAAAAAAAAAGAAGAAATTTCACTGCGGAGGGCGATCCTTCACTGTTAATAAAATACACAGACGAGTGACAAATAATGAATAAATGAGTGGAGAAACTCATCAAATATAGATGCTACCATAAAGATTTACTGCATACTACAGTTAAGCAATTTATCTATCATACTCTATGGCAACAAAAAAAATTGCAGGCGTTGTTAACCTCTGTTTTGTGTCAAGATAAAGGAATATACAGTGCCCTCCAAAAGTATTGGAACAGTGAGGCCAATTCCTTTATTTTTGCTGTAGACTGAAAACATTTGGGCTTGACATCAAACGATGAATGTGAAACCAGAGATCAACGTTTCAGCTTTTATTTCCAGGTATTTACATCAGGATCTGATGCACAAATTAGAAAATATCACCTTTTTGTTCGAACCCACCCATTTGTCACGTGAGCAAAAGTATTGGAACATATGACTGACAGGTGTGTTTTGTTGCCCAGGTGTGTCCTATTACATACATTATTCAATCAATAAATACCACTGAATGTCTACACTCAGGTTCAGATTGGGTAAGATAGGTTTTGTCTATGCAGACTGTATTCAGAGGTGAAAACAACATGAAAACCGGAGCGCTGTCTTTGGGTGAAAAACAAGCAATTGTGAGTCTTAGAGAAGATGGAAAATCAATCAGAGCCATTGCAGAAACATTGGCCATAGCCAGTACAACCATTTGGAATGTCCTGAAGAAGAAGAAAACTACTGGTGTACTAAGTAACAGACGTCGAACAGGTAGACCAAGGAAAACATCAGCAGTTGATGACAGAAACATTGTGAGAGCTGTAAAGAAAGACCCTAAAACAACTGTTAGTGAGATCAGCAACAACCTCCAGATGGCAGGAGTGAAGGTATCACTATCTACTGTTCGCAGAAGACTTCATGAACAAAAGTACAAGGGCTACACCAGAAGATGCAAACCACTCATTAGCAAGAAGAATAGGAAGGCCAGGCTGGAATTTGCCAAAAAGTACAGAGATGAACCTCAAAAATTCTGGGACAAAGTTTTATGGACTGATGAGACAAAGATTAACTTTTACCAAAGTGATGGAAAGGCTAAAGTTTGGAGAAAGAAAGGAACTGCTCATGATCCCAAACACACAAGCTCATCTGTGAAACACGGTGGAGGTAATGTCATGGCTTGGGCTTGCATGGCTTCTTCTAGGACGGGCTCATTAATCTTCATTGAGGATGTAACACATGATGGCAGCAGCAAAATGAACTCGGAAGTCTACAGAAACATTTTGTCTGCCAATTTAAGGAAAGATGCAACCAAACTGATTGGCAGAGCCTTCATCATGCAGCAAGATAACGACCCAAAACACACTGCCAAAACAACAAAGGAGTTCATCAGGGGCAAGAAATGGAAGGTATTAGACTGGCCAAGTCAATCTCCAGACTTAAACCCTATAGAGCATGCATTTTACCTGCTTAAGAGGAGACTGAAGGGAGGAACCCCACAAAACAAACAACAACTGAAAGAGGCTGCAGTGAAAGCCTGGGAAAGCATCAAAAAGGAAGAATGCAAAAGTTTGGTGACGTCAATGGGTCACAGACTTGCTGCAGTTATTGAAAGCAAAGGATTTGCAACTAAATATTAAGTCTTATTCACTTAAATATGTTTTAAGTATATCTGTTCCAATACTTTTGCTCACATGACAAATGGGTGGATTCAAACAAAATGTGATATTTTCTTAGTTGTGCATCAGATCCTGATGTAAATACCTGGAAATAAAAGCTGAAACGTTGATCTCTGGTCTCACGTTCATTATTTGATGTCAAGCCCAAATGTTTTCAGTCTACAGCAAAAATAAAGGAATTCGCCTCACTGTTCCAATACTTTTGGAGGGCACTGTATATATAGCTTTGAGAGGGTTCGTTGGGGGTTTACAGGGTTTTTCCTGGCCCAGCATTTTCCTGGCCCAAGCAATACCAACACTGCTTGTCTCTCCCACAGCACAGGTCCTTGGTTTACATGGTATATGGCGTGTTGGCTGTGTGGACCACTATGGGCTGGACCTATGTCACTCTCATCCTGTCCCACTGCATCCTGCTCTACAGCATTTCCTTAGTGAAAATCAGGTGGCTCTGCTTTGTGATGGGGCTCACCACCCTGGCAACTTTCAAGTGTGAGCCCTTTGTGTCGTGGCAGGTGTGTTATGACTTGGAGCAGTTCTGCACAGCACAGCATGCACATACAAAATATGACCTTACATATTTGCATGAATGTATACATGTATGTTTATAATTTCAAATTTTAACCTTTGTGTAATGTAATTTACTCATATTGACTATTAATAAGTCCCCTTTCTTCTGCAGGCTGGCTTTGTGACTGGCTCGTTTGAGCTGAGGCCTGTATTGTTCTATGGTGGCTGTGGATTTACTATACTGCGCTGTATGAGCTTTGCCCTGGAGAACTGTGAGCGGAGAGAAGGGAACTATAGCATCTTGGAGTTGCTCAAGTTTAACTTCTATCTGCCGTTCTTCTACTTTGGACCCATCATAACCTTTGACAAGTATTACATTCAGGTAAATAGTATTTACAGTACCTCTGTGAGATACAGTGTTCCTAAACAAAATTCACTCCGATATAATACAGACATGCACACACATACACACCCATTATCGACCAGCTAGCTCTCATCACTCGTCAAGATTTTAAATCAATTTTCTATATAATACAAATAGAAAATGTTACGTCACAGCATTTGACTTTAATATGTAGATACACACCTGGGTCAAAACATTGCGTTTTGCTAATTCAGTTAATATTTAACAAGAACAGTTTGTTCTTGATCTCTATCCAGGTTGACATTGGTGTTGTGAATGATAATCAGATTGGGGTCTGGAACCTGACTCCCACACCTAATAGGTGTGTTCAACTTCATGCAGCGCCGGCGCCAATAGGCGGCTGACTTGAACCACTGCATGCCGGTTTGAATTTTTGTCCGACTTGAGACGGCGCCTACGGATGTCACTGTGACATATGTCATCAACATACTGCAGAACGATTCAAGAGCAGCTGGCTGGGTCAGCCAGCGCATCTTCTACAAAGCAACTGCAGGAGCTCTAATGACGACACAGCTATTTTATGATTGGCCAGGGGGGTATTCCAGGTAGCAGGTTTAACAAACTCAGAGATTAACCCTGAACTCTGAGTTGAGTTACTCTAACATGGGAAACTCCGAACATTCGGTTCCAGAAAAGCTGATATGAATTTGTTAACTCAACTCGGAGTACGGCAACTCTGAGTTTAGCGCGTGCATGAATACTACCAAAAGCCAACATCTATGGAGCTCCGATACTAGGATTCACCATGGCAACCGACGACAAAAAACATTGTCATACTTCACCACACTTTAGATATAAGTTTTATTTTGTGTTCATGGTCAATCTGAGGACATATTCCGGAAAAAAGCAACATGGCTGTAGCAGCGTAGCCTATAGCTACAATTGGCGTGGGAGACAATTGCTGCCGAGTCAATGCATTTACTATTTGAATGCAATAGCCAGTCCATACATTGAACAATTAACCCCACTATCCGTTAATATTACAGGAGAAAAACTGGTGGACTTAATAAAATAGCATGTTCAATGTTATATTACATATAAAAACATACTACGAACAGGTAATGCATATTTTGCATTACTTGTGATTGTAGCCTCGACGTCATCATGGTTTTAATCATATTCGACATGATAAAAAGTTTAAATATCAATTGGTGCCTATTTCAACTTGTAGTAGCAGTTTCCCTCAACAGAATGCTTTTTATCAAAGGATGATGATGATGATTAAGATGACGAAGAGACATTATTAATGACTGCTGCCACAGACATGAATGCAGAGAATTACTATGTATGGTAGCTACTGGTAGTTCTCTCTCAATGTACTTTTATTTACAGGCTTTTTTTGTAATTGTAATTTACACTGACACTATGAGAATATTGAATATAAAAACGATTTGCACAGGGCATGCTGTATACAATGAGATGTTCATTTAATGGCAGGAGAAGTTTGCATGTGGAACAGTGAAATGTAGCTAATGTAATCTCATGTTACAAGTAAATTAGTTGTACAAACTGCATCTGGTGAATAAAGTGCCAAAAACTGACCCAGAGATGGTGAAGAACTACTTAGGGTAGAAGAAAAAAGGCTAATCTCGAAAAAGATTTACTTGAACACCAGTTACGAGAGGATGCATGGTCACAGGTGATGTTAATTGTAGGAACAATAAACTATATGAATATTAATAGTGGATTTTCTGAATTTCTATTTTGACCAAGAGATGGTGTACTTAGGGCAGAAGAATAAAGGCCGATCTTGTCAGGCTATCAACCTGTCCCCACCTCTCATATGGTAAAATATGGAGTTATGAAGTCTCAACTTGATGGCTCTCACGTCTCATCGTGTAACTTACTGTAGCATTGCTAGTCATGTTGATAAGTAAGGGTCAAGATTCTGGTGTGATTGTAGTTGTTCTTAAGGAATTGTGAAGCATTGTTCTGTGGATTATTGATCAAGACGTTCTCCTGAGCTCTAGCTTGTCCTACTCCTTCTTCCTCACTTTTGCTTTCTATCTCTGGTTTACAATAATCATGGTAGAGTAGGCATAAGAGTTAACCTTCATTAATATCATTTATTTGCAATATGATAACAATTATTTAACCTTAATTTAACCATTCTTGCTCTGATTTAACCCAAAAATCAAAATAGTCAAATAACTGTAATTCCATTGGTAGGCCTATTGGCATTATTTGGTTAATGTTAATACACTGTTCAGTTTCCCATCTTCATTCAAACCATAGGGGAATTAGTTTTGGTTGTTTAGCCAATATTGACCCCCTACAATGTTGAAATAGATTTGCTGAAACACCAGTTTCAGGATGGTACATCATGTAAATTGTAGGAATCAAATGAATCATGTAAAATGTAGGAACAATAGCCGATAAAAATAGGCTGGGCTACTCATTGTGATTTCTATTTGTAGGCAATGAAGGAGACCAAATACAATTTCAATTATTTGTATTTATTTCAGTGCCCAAAAGCATTTGGTCAATTCTGAGTGCATGTCCACGGCATGTAACACAAGCGACGAAGGCCCACGGTCTGAGAATGTTGCTCAAATAAATTACAGATTGTAACGGGAAACGGTAACGTTAACTTAGGTATTCATCAGGGAATTAAAGCACATCAAATCGCAATCTTAAAATCGTTTCCCAGCGTAAAACTAAGCAAATACAATTTTGTTCGACATCGCTCGGCTAAACCAGGAAATGATATGCCGTGTCTGCCAAAGCTATCGGGCTCATAAAGTGGGAGGGGATCGGTAGAAACGCAGAGTTTGGCATGGAAAACCTGCTAGCGAGCAGGTTAGTTTGACGGAGTAAGTTACCATGGAAACTTACCAAAAGGTAAGTTACCCCCCTGGGGGGTATTCCAAGTTAGCCTGACGTTGACATACTCATAATTCTAGTCAGAATATGAGTCTGAGAACTCTCCGTTGGGCTTTGACTACAGGGCGTGTTTCAAACGAGCCTGGAAAACAAATGCCTCTTCGCTCAATTGGATAGATCTACAACCAATCAGAGCAACAGAGTATGTGACGTATGTTAAGCACCGCATAGTTGTTGTCAACAGAACTAAACTACAAGCAGACTTGAAGTATGCTTGAAGAATGAATACAAACGATTTTTGCCGGTGTTGTAAAATTAATTTAAGGGTAGGGAGAGTACTTGTTCACACAGTCAACCTTTTTGAGCGAAACAATAAAGGGCGATGCATATACGAAGTTCTCCGTTTAGGATTACAACTCCATCGGGGCCAGCTGATAAATTAAACTTTTACCGAATCCCGCAGGAAGGACGGCAAAAACATATTTTCCATTGACAAATGCCTTGATTGCGTCTCTCTGTTCCTCTTTCAAAATGAATGCGCTGTCGATGTCTTCTAAAACAGACTCGATGGCAGAATCATAACATCCCAGATCTCCAGCGGTAGCCATGTTTGTTCAAAACGAATTCAACTTAAGCGCTCTTTTGTGACGTGGGTGATTACGTTACTGTTGATCATCTGTCCATCATCGTATAAAGCCCGCCCTGGCAATTTCATTGGTTCGCCCAGATTCTGGTTTTCTGTAGTTGGTCCCCAATACGAGACCCTCCAGACCCAATTTCCCGAACAAATTTATTTTGGGCGGGGAGAAGTTGGGCTGGCAGCCAGGCTACAATACGAGACCCTCAAGACCCAACTTCCCGACCAAATTTCTTTTTGGGCGGGGAGAAGTTGGGCTGGCAGCCAGGCTAATTCCAAGTAGCGGGTGTAATGAAAACTCTGAGTTGTTTAACCCTGAAAAGAGGCATACTCCGAGTTCCACGTTCCAGAAAGAGAGGTAACGAAACCTTTTGGTAAGTTTCCATGGTAACTTACTCCTTAAAACTAACGTGCTCGCTAGCAGGTTTACCATGCCAAACTCTGCGTTTCTACCGATCCCCTACCACTTTCTTAGCCTGATAGCGTTGGCAGACACGGCATATCATTTCCTGGTTCAGCCGAGCGATCTCGAACAAAATTTAATTCGCTTAGTTATACGCCGGGAGACGATTTTAAGACTGCGGTTTGGTGTACTTTAATTCCCTGATGAATACCTAAGTTAACGTTACCGTTTCCTGTCACAATCTGTAATTTATTTTAGCAACATTCTCAGCCCTTGGGTCTTCATCGATAGTGTTACTCACCGTGGATTTGCACTCAGAATTGACCAAATGTCTTTTGGCACTGAAATAAAGACAAATAATTGAAATTATAATTGGTCTTCTTTATTGCCTACAAATAGAAATCCAACAATGAGTAGCCTATTTCTATCGGCAATTGTCCCTACAATTTACATGATGTAGGCTACCGTCCTGTAATTGTTATTTCAGCAAATCTATTTCAACATTGTTGGAGGTCAATATATTGGCCAAACAACCGAAACTAATTCCCCTATGGTTTGAAGGAAGATGGGAAACTGAACAGTGTATTAACATTAACCAAATAATGCCAATACCAATGGAATTAGTTGTTTGACTCTTTGGGTTAAATCAGAGCAAGAATGGTCAAATGAAGGTTAAATAATATAATCATTTTATCATATTGCAAATGAATGCAATCAATTAAGTTAACTCTTATGCCTACTCTACCATGATTATTGTAAACCAGAGATAGAAAGCATGAGGTGAGGCAGAAGGAGTAGGCCTAGGGCAAGCCAGAGCTGAGGAGATCAAGAATCCACAGAACAATGCTTTACAATTCCTTTTATACCCAAGAACAACTACAATTACACCAGAATCTTGACCCTTACTTATCAACATGTCTAGCAATGCTACAGTAAGTTACAAAGATGTGAGAGCCATCAAGTTGAGACTCCATCCAGTAACTCCATATTTTACCATATGAGAGGTGGGGGCAGGTGGATAGCCTTACAAGATCAGCCTTTATTCTTCTGCCCTATGTACAACATCTCTTGGTCAAATAGAAATTCAGCAAATTCAACAATTAATATTAATGTAGGTTATTGTTCCTACAATTAACATCACCTGTGACCATGCATCCTCCTGTAACTGGTGTTCCAGTAAATCTTTTTGGAGATTAGCCTTTATTCTTCTACCTTAAGTAGGCCTACACCATCTCTTGGTCAGTTTTTGGCACTTTCTTCACGAGGTGCAATTTGTACAACTCATTTACTTGTAACTGGGTATACATGAGATTACATTAGCTACATTTCACAGTTCCACATGCAAAATTCACTTGCCATTAAATGAACATCTCACTGTATACAACATCCATGCTCTGTTCAACAGGATCAGAATGTGCAAATACTTTTTTTAATATTAATTATTCTCACATTGTCAGTGTAGCTGACAATTCCGTACAAGCCTGTTAATAAAAGTAGGCTAGATCTTGAGAGAACTACCAGTAGCTACATGCGTAATTCTCTGCATCCGTTTCTGCGGCAGCAGTCAATGTCTCTTCGTCATCTTAATCATCATCATCATCATCATCTTTTGATGAAAAACATTCTGTTGGGGGAAACTGCTACTACAAATTGAAATAGGCACCAATTGATATTTACTCAGTATCATGTCGAATATGATTAAAACTAAGGTGACGTCGAGGCTACAATCACAAGCGTATAGCCTAAGCAAAATATGCGTTACCGGTTCGTAGTATGTTTTTTCATTTAATAAAACATTGAACACTTTTTCTCCTGTAATATTAACAAACAGTGGGGTTAAATGTTCAATTTATGGAATGGCTCGCCAGCAATTGTCTCCCACGCCACTTGTATACGCTGCTACAGCGGTGTTGCTTTTTTCCTGGAATATGTGCTCGACCATAAACACAAAATAAAACTTGTATCTGAAGTATGCAATGTTTTTTTCGCCATGTGCCATGGTGGATCCTAGAATCAGAGCTCCATTGATGTTGGCTTTTAATAGTTCTCATCAAGGCCGTTATCATAATACATATTGGGGGGGACACATCCCCCCCAATATTCAAATCTGGTCAAAATGTCCCCCCCAATATTTTGATATAGAAATATAAATGTGCTACGCTACGACAGGCAACCACGCACGCTGTCCGGAATTATCATAAAAAAAAAAAATTCCCCCCCCCAATGTTGACTCCATGGCTACGGCCTTGGTTCTCATGCCCACGCTTAACTCTGAGTTGACGTACTCCGAGTTGAGTTAACAAATTCATATCAGCTTTTCTGGAACCGAATTTTCAGAGTTTCCCATGTTAGAGTAACTCAACTCAGAGTTCAGGGTTGATCTCAGAGTTTGTTAAACCCGCTACCTGGAATACCCCCCTGGAATACCCCCCAGACTCATACACGACAACGTTGGCGTATGATTTGTTTATTCTGACACCTTCAGTTTCGCTAATGCTCAAATCCGGACCAAACAGTACAATTTAATAAAAAACTACTTTATTGACAGACTGAAATACTATCGTTAAAGAAAATATTTTAGTCCGCCTCTTCACTAACGGAGAGACTAAGTTTAGTTGAGTTCTGGTTGTATCATCAATCTGCAGATTGGAGAGAGTTACACAATACATAAATTATCTATTTCAGTGCACTGGTCGTGCAGTTCTAATGCAAAAACAATTACATTTGCGACCATGCAGTTCGTCAGTGTCAGAAATATTAATCTATCAAGCATTGCACAGTCAGACGGTGAACACGTTTAAGAAAGCTTTATTGCTTGCGGCCGGCCCACAAGGAGACAAAAACATCACACGCCATTGTGCTACAAGTTTGTCTGCTATGATATTGTGCTAGCTAGCTATTTAAGCAGCCCCACTCTTTACAGTCATTGGTTAAGACAAAGGCATGCAAATGTTCCATGGTTCTTATTCATTAGTTCCTTGCGTAGACCTGGTGCGCGTGTGTGCGTGCGTGTTTGAGTGTGTGCGCCTTTTAACCCCTGTAAGCTTGACCACACGATTCACCCACCACAGATAAGGCCAGACGTCTTTTGGCCTTTCCAGTAAGAGAGAGTGGTCAGACCAGGTCACCTTGTTTACATATGCCTCATGTTTCCGAAAGTTCAGATTTGGGGGTAGGCTTCTCTCTACACACCAGGAATGCTGAACACAGAATCATTCTTAAGTCAGCGAAACAGAAAGCAAACAGTGCTTGATCAGCCATGATGAATTCAAAGTGTTTTTTTTTTTTACAGAGGCAATGCACATGAATGAACATGACTGTAAATGTGCCAGAATGTGCCACTATGGCTATTTTTGATCTGTAACCTTTGATAGAATGTTAAAGTCACCCTAAAAATCACTACATCTTATACTACAAAAAAAAACATTAAGTAGACTAATTACAAAAGGTACAACGTGATTGATTTCAAGCACACTAAATCACTCAAATACATTATATAAGTAGGACATTTTATCTAAACTCACATGAGTGACGTAAACGCAGCAAACCACGGTAAACATAAAACGTCTGACTTGACAGCTTTTTCAACTCCCCCCTTGACTACAAGCGGCAACTCTCGCAAATCGGTGCAGCCAGCCGCAGCCGATGTCGAACACAGCCAATGAGACAAAAATTATCTCAAGGTCGTCTTAGCCTCTTCTTTCATGAATTTGACATACTCCTCACCTCCCTCCAAGAAATCTACATCTGGGAATAGATACCCATATTACACAGGATCTCCTGAGACACACTCCTTGGCACTATGTTAGAGACTTACACCACTTATCCTAATGAGTCTGGCAGGAATTATGTTGAGAAAGCAGCTATTGGGCTTACAACCCTATTCACACAGGACATGTTACGGCTGCAACGCGACCAGGCTAGTTGTCCTCACAACATTTCAGAAGACAACCTGCGAGGCAGCTGTATTGGCGAGTTCGCGACATACAAATTTGTGCAGGCTACTTGTGGATTTGTGGTGTCATACAACTAGTGTTGCTCAACTTCTAGGATGAATCTCTCGTCGTCCATTGGAAAATCCTTAGATTTCTGGCCTCTTGCCACCGAAGTAGATTTATTGTATGTTACACAAACACAGAATTTACTGTGGCAGGAAGGTGCAAACAATAAACATACGGATCTTAAATTAAGTAAAAGTACAATAGTTTAACTAATTCTAAGAACTAAACAGTCTAAAAATAAAACAATTTAAAGTATAAAATATATAAAAAAATAAGAATAGAATATGAGTGAGCAGCATGAGTGGGCAACATAGTGCAAATGAGATACTGAGATAAAGGTGGCTTGTGCGTAGTGCAATAGGTGTCAGATGGACTTATAATAATTAAATACATGTCAATGGGAGTCCTTAAAGTTGGAGAGGTCTCTGATGGAGGTGGGGAGATGATTCCACCACTGGGGGGCCAGACAGGAGAAGAGCTTGTGTTGAGCGGTGGGACCACCAGGCGGTTGTCTGGAGAAGACCGTAGGTGGTGGGTGGGGGTGTAAGGCTGCAGGAGAGACTTGATGTAGTCGGGTGCAGTCCCGTTTACTGCTCGGAAGGTCAGTACCAAGGTCTTGAATCTGATATGGGCCATGATGGGTAGCCAGTGGAGAGAGATGAGGAGCGGGGTAACATGGGAGCGTCTAGGTAGATTGTAGACCAGGTGGGCCCGCTGCGTTCTGAATCCTCTGAAGAGGGCGGGTTGCGCATGCTGGGAGACCAGCGAGTTGCTGTAGTCCAACTTGAAGAGGACTCAACAGTGTTGAATGAGCTCTAAGTTGTTCTCAGCTTCCCACCTGTAGTCAGACTCGTCCCCGTCAGAGATGAGCCCAATGAGGGTGGTGTCGTTCACAAACTTCAGAAGTTTGACAGACGGATGACTGGAGGTGCAGCTGTTGGTGTATAGGGAGAAGAGCAGAGGGGAAAGGATGCAGGCCTGAGGAGATCCGGTGCTGATGGACCGGGAGTCAGAGACTTGTGTTCCCAGCTTAATGCACTGCTTCCTGTTAGACAGGATGTCTGATCCACCTGCAGGTGGAGTCAGGCACGTTCAGCTGGGAGAGCATGTCCTGAAGCAGGGCAGGGATGATGGTGTTGAAGGCAGAGCTGAAATCCACAAACAGGATCCTGACGTGGGGTGTCCAGGTGCTGTGGGGTGAAGTGGAGGGCCATGTTAACTGCGTCGTCCCCAGACCTGTTGCCTCTGTAGGAAAACTGCAGGGGGTCCAGGAAAGCGTCTGTGGTGGATTTGAGGTGTGCCAACACCAGGCGCTCAAAAAACTTCATTACCACAGAGGTCAGGGCGACGGACCTGTAGTTAATCAGTCCTGTTGGCCTTGGCTTGTAGTTGGTGATCTGCCCGAGCCCTCTCCAGACAGAAGCAGAGTCGTTAGCAGAGAATTGGTGTTTCAGTCCCTCTGAGTACAATCGTTTAGCCTCTCTCACCGCCTTGCTAAACTGGTTCTTCGACTCTTTGAATCTGTCTTCTAATTGACTAATTTCTAACTAGTTGGGAGAGGTGTATTGATCTGGCCCTGGCTAAAGCGGTGTTTATTTAAGGTGGATGTGTACTAGAGGTGTCATACTGAAAGTAAAGTGGAGGATAATTAACACCATGCATCCCTGTAACTATATTGTGGAGTTGAGATTATGATGAATTTGTCTTATGTTAAATGTTTCCTGGCAAAGATGTATCAATACAAATGTAACACAATGCAGTTTTTGCTACTCAACAAAATTGATCAAATGTAACACATAAGCAATAGTGCAAGTCAAACACAAGGCGCAATCTTTGCGGGAATACAAAGCAAATCTATAAAAACAATAATATAACTACTACCAGTTGTAAGGCCCTTTTCAGATAAAAATTAGTTAAATGCTTTGGTAAAAAGCTAGGTTTTCAGCTTTTAAAAATGTCTAGCGTATTTGCTTCTCTGATATTTATGGGTAATTTGTTCCATAGTTTTGGGGCGTAATTGGCAAAGGCAGCATCACCAATCTTCTTATGGCTGCTTCCGGCGACCTCGAATAGGCCTGCATTTGATGATCGCAGTGTTCTAGCTGGTGTGTAGTTTATAAGAGAGTTAGCAATGTAGCTAGGTCCTTGTCCGTGTAGAGCTTTGTATGTGAGGAATAGGACCTTAAAGTCAATCCTGAAGGTAACAGGGAGCCAGTGTAAAGTAGCTAGGACAGGACTAATGTGTTCTCTCCTTTTAGTTTTGGTTAATAATCTAGCTGCAGAATTTTGAATGAGCTGTAATCTTTCAGTGGTTTTCTTGGGAAGACCAGTGAAAAGTGCGTTACAGTAGTCCAGCCGGCTGGATATAAAAGCATGAATTAACTTCTCTGCATAATTTTGGTTTATGAATGGTCGTACCTTTGCTATATTCCTTAGGTGAAAGAAAGCAGGTGAAAGAAAGCAGTTTTGGTCACTTTATTAATGTGGGAGTTGAAATTCAAATCTGAGTCCAGGATTACACCGAGATTTGCCACCTCTGGTTTAAGCCAGGGGGTTAAACTTCCTAGATTCTTAGTAAGCATCTCTCTTTTGGATTTGGGGCCACATAGTAGGACTTCAGTTTTGTCTTCATTTAATTTAAGAAAGTTATCATTCATCCATTTGTTTATTGCTAACAGGCAGCTGGTAATGGAATTGATGGCCGTTGCATCGTTGGGTTCAGTGGATATATATAGTTGTGTGTCGTCCGCATAGCTATGGAAATTCATGTTATGTTCTCTGATTATGTCACCGAGTGGTAACATACAAAGAGAAAAAAGTAATGGACCTAGGCAGCTTCCTTGAGCAACCCCGTAGCAGTTCTCATGTTTCTTAGACCTATGGTCTCCTAAACTAACATAAAACTTCCTTCCTGTGATATATGATTTCATCCAGTTCAATACACTATCCGTGAACCCAATAAGCTTTTCAAGTCTATTGATTAGGATGTTGTGATCAATGGTATCAAATGCTGCACTGAGATCTAAAAGGATAAGGATAGAGACTTTATTTACATCAGAGTTTAATCTGAGGTCGCTAATTATTTTGGTGAGAGCAGTTTCAGTACTGTGATATTTCCTGAAAGCTGACTGCGAGACTTCCAGAATGTTATTTTCTTCAAGAAAATAATTTAGTTGGACTGAAACGATCTTTACCAGTACTTTACTAATAAATGGAAGGTTTGATATTGGTCTGTAATTTGCAAGTAGACTGTTATCCAATTTGGGTTTCTTTAATAGGGGCTTTACAACAGCTGTTTTAAAGGCATCTGGGAAGACGCCAGTTCTAAGGGATGTGTTTATAATCTCTAGCACCGGACCTGAGACATTATCAAACATTATCAAATCTCTCGCTTAAAGAATGTTGTGGGTATAAGATCAATATCTGAGGTTGTGGAGTTAGATTCACTGACAATTTTTGAAAGTTCACAAAGTGTGATACAGGTAAATGTGCTCATGGTTATGTTGCAGAATCTACTGATGTCAGTTTCGACCCCACTATTACTAGTACTAGCTCTGATCAAAGTTATTTTGTTCTTTAAGAACAAAGCAAGCTCTTCACATTTAACTGCTGAGGATAGCGGGGGGCCAGGGACAGTGTTTAGCAGCTGGTCAATGGTGGAGAAAAGAACTCTGGAGTTTCTGGCATTTTCTGTAATAATGTTGGAGAAATATTCTCTCCTCGCTAGACGGATGGTTTTGTTATAGTTGGTTAGTGTATCTTTATAGATATTGTAGTGAATAGTGATTTTTGTTTTCCTCCATTTTCTCTCTGCTGCACGGCATTTTCTTTTAGTTTCACTAACATTTTTATTTCTCAGCCATGGGGAGGTTCTGCTTGTGGACTTCTTTTTGGTTTTCAGTGGTGGAACAGAGTTTAACACTGATAATAGTGCATCATTGAGGTTCTCTACCATTTCATTCAGAGAGCAATCATGATTAGTTGGTTCATATAGAGCAAATTGTTCAGAAAATGTCATCATAGCTGTATCGTCTAAATATCTTCTTTGGACTAAGAATTCTCTTGTGGTTTTTGTTAGGATGATTTCCACATTAAAAAGTATACAATGATGGTCTGAGAGGGGTAGATCAGCTTTTGAGATATTATTGATATTTAGACCAGTTGTTATCACTAGATCTAGTGTGTTTCCGTGCCGTTGTGTTGGGTCTGTTATGTGTTGAGTTAGGTTGAGACTGTCTAGGAGATTTAAGAGCTCAATAGTTCTTGGGTCGGCTTTTTTTATTTACTTGGATATTTAAGTCTCCGTTTAAAACTACTTTGTCATATCTAGTGACACATAGTGATAATGGTTCAGAGAATTCTTGTATGAATATTGGCGAGTGCTTGGGTGGCCGATATATAATGACAAAAAGTATTGATTCGGTTTTGAGCTCTATAGCAAGATATTCATACGAGGTGAATTCACCTAGCTCAGTGATTTTGAACAATAGTTCAGAGGAGAAAATAGCTCCTCCACCTTTTCTGGATTTCCTAGAAACTTGGTGGAAGCTGTAATCTGGCGGACACGCTTCTATCAAAGTTGCTGTTGCCGTGTCGTTGTTTAGCCAGCTTTCTGTTAAACAGATGCAGTCTAATTTGTTTTCTATGACCAAATCATTAACTAAAAATGTTTTGTTATTAAGTGATCTAACATTTAGAAGGGCCAGTTTCATCTGTGGGGCATTAACAGATAAAACAGGGGTTGATAAATCTGTTTGAAGAATATGGATATTTCTGTGACTTCTAACACTAGTTTCAGGTTTGTAACCATGCATTTTACCATGCCATTTTCTGTTTGTGATGATGACCGGATAGTCTAATGAAATAGCATGGTGGCTGTCCTAGCGTAAGAAAACCATTAAGAAAACCATCTGAAATGTCACTGGAGATTTTCAAGATGGCCACCAAAATAGCATTGATAATGACATTTTGGGCCCTTTTTTAACAATCTGAAACGTAAGTATCAAAAAGTGAAACGCAAGTGACTTTGTGGGCGGGACTCTGGCGCTGTTGCTATTATACCGGCGGGATAAATGACTCTGCGCCTGGCGCAAATCTAAAATGGGTTGGTCTGAAGTAGCTACATTACTCATAGGTTTGGGCGTAACGTGCAATAAACCAATCAGAGCAACATCTCACATTCCCTTTAAGAGCAGGCGCGCTTGTTATCTTGCGGATTGCTATTATAATGGAATCTGCCATAATTGTTACAAATCAAGTTCACATACAAGTTCAAGTCTTTTATTTGTCAGGTGCACAGAACAACACAAGGTTAGACTGGGCACATAAATTCTTAAGACAAGACAACGCAAGCACCTGGCATAACATAACATATAAGTACACAGAACAAATTTACATCTATGCTGAGCTTAGATAAGTGAAACTTCCTAAATATACAGATAACAATAGATAGTACTCTATACTAACCCTAATGCACAAAAAAAAAACTATTTCAACCCTATAACCTATTCTAACCTAAGTGGAGTACAGTGCAATAGTGCACGTTTGCAGATCAGTGACTATGTCAATGACCTGGTTACATTGGTTGTTTTTTGTTTGCAGTTATATATGGATCAAATTTAGGTTTTAGTATGTGCTTTCTTTTTTGTATTCCTGTAGAAGCACAATCTGACAAATGTGGTTTTCTTGCTTTCTTTTCGTTGGTCTATAAGCTAGCTACTAGCTCTAGCTACGAAGGTGATGTACTAGCGATACAACTGAACAACGCGGTCTCCATGGAAACGGTCGAATTTTACTGCTGTAAAATCACGTTCAATGTAGTAAATCCCTTAACGTTTCACCTTAACTAAGGAAACCATTTAAGGGATTCTGTGCAACCCCCTTAAGTAAATCCCTTAGCTAAGGAGAAATGTACCCTTAAGTGTCATACTTAAGGAAAAAACTTAAGGGGTTTTGTACAACCTGCCCCTGATGTTTAGGAGCCCAACTTTCCAGTATGGGTTTTTGGCAGCTTTAGACATAGATATTTCTTCTGAAAAGGTGGCACTGTTATCAGAAAACCTAATAGGAAGAGTAACGCGGAGCAAGACTGAATACAGGTTAAATTGGTATAATTCCTAATAATCAGGGTTTTATACAAGGTGCTTTAAGTGCTTGAAGTACTTGAATTTGACTTTTTTGAAATTTAAGTCCTGGAAAACCCTTGAAAACAGTCATATTAATGCTGAGGTACTTGAAAAGTGCTTGAATTATTTAAAGACAATATATATGAATTTATTGAGGTAATTTGTGTTGTGTTCATAAAAAATAAAAATACAAGTATTTTTAACCCTCCTGCTAAATTAGTTAAAGCACCATAAATTTTTGGTGGTTTGCGTTATAGCATATTATCATGGTCTCAATTAATTTAAGTGTTTTTCAAGCACAATAAGAGCCAAAGTAGAATCAATTAGGTTCTGAAGAAGCGCTGTCTGAAGTGGCATTCTTTGCACAAACACCAGACTCAAACACCAAGAGAAAAAACACTTCTTCTCAGCCAGTGCGTGCCAGTACCGTATTAATTAGGCCTACTTGAGGACTAAACAGAAAATTGTCAAAATGACCATTTTGGCGAGTCTCCTCATAAGCAGTCTGAGTTTCAAAGTCTTAAATGAAGTTGAAGAGCTGGAAGAAAACTGGATTTGTGTCAGATCCGCGGCATGTGCGTCAGGTCTTAAAGAGACAGACGTCTAATAAACCCACTGCTGTCCGTCTCATTAATGTTAATAAAAAAAAAAGAGAAAATCACTGCTCTTGATTGAATAACATATGTAGCTTTAATAAGGATTAATTTAAAGTAAATAAAGTATATGTTTGATAAATGAGATCTCTGATTGTAGTCCTTGAAACCCCCCAAAATAGTGCTTGAAAAGTTCTCGAAAGTACTGTAATTTCATTATACAGTATCTGTACGAACCCTGAATAATTTAAGGCCAAGATTTGGAGGTGGGGGACCGACACCGTCTCAATGGGAAAAACTACATCAGCAACCACACTGGCTACACTACAAGCTAAGCTATCGGGCCCCAAACAGCTCACAACATACCTATCAGACTCTCTAAGAGACTGTGGCCTGGCTTGTTCTAGTGAGTGTCAGGCCTGCTCTAAAATAGCTTCAATATTCCTATACAATAGAAAAGCACCTCTCCAGCTCGGGTGGAGCCTGTCACTTTTCAACAAGCCGGGTTTGGCCCAGAAACGAGACCAATTATCTACAAATCCTAAACCCTGTTATGTACAGAAGCGAGCCAACCAGCGGTTAGGAGAGACAAGTCTGCTGTAGATCTCATCAGTTCCCCTAACAGGTAGTGGACCAGAGACTATTACTCGATGCCGACTCAAATTTTGAGCAAGGTCACATGCCCTTGCTATATTAACCTTTGTGACCTCTAACTGCCTCAGCCAACATCATTGCTGCTGACATGTATGACAATATTCTCGTACCTATCATCAGTGTGTGCGCCATGTGCTTGGGCCTTTGCCTTAGCCCTAGTGCTAGCCAGCACCCTAAAATTAGCTTCTATGTCGGTAGCTCTGGCCCCAGGCACACAGTAAACTGTCGCTGGTGGCTCTAATCTAATGTTACGAGTGATGGATTCACCGATCACTAACGTCAATGTAGCTTGCATTCGAGGAGGAGTTGAAAACAGAGCTGTCAAGTTGGTAGTTTTCTGCTTCCGATGGTTGCTGTGTTTACGTCAGTCATATGAGTTTAGATAAAATGTCTTTATATCTTGTATTTACATGATTTAATGTGCTTGGAATCAATGACATAATTAGTTTTTTCTACTAATTAATGTGTTTTTGTATAAATATACGATTTATTGTTTATTATGGTGACTTTTTAACATTCTGTCAAGGGTCTACAGATTAAATATAGTACGGCTGCACGATTAATCGAATTTTAATCACGATTTCGGCTTCCCACGATCAGATTTGCGTGATCGAGCGATATTTAAAATGCGTCATTCCGTTCATTTCTTTTTTTTGCAAAGTCAATCTAGCGCTCCGTTAACCAATAGGTGCGTTCGGCTGTGGATGCATGAAACGACCAGCGAGAGTTGCCGCTTGCAGTTGGGGAGGAGTTATAAACGGCTCCTTAAGTCGGAAATTAATTTCATGTATTGTGCTAAACTCTTTCTCCAATCTCCAGGCTGCAGCCGGCTACGGCGCTGCATGGAGTCGAATACACCTAATGTCTGACCACGTGCTTCCATGAGCCAGTCAGAGTTGTTCCCTGCACTACGCAGCTCAGTTTCCAGATGTAGACGGTTACAGACAGAGTAACGTGAGGAAAACTCCGCAACAGATGGCAGTCGGTCATAAGGCTGCTATCTTAACAAAGACAACTAAGAAAGACTACCTGTGACCTGCCTTCGCTAATCCCTAAAGCCTTATTTTAGATACAGTATAAGTTTAGATAGCTTGCAAATACAGAGGATAGCCTACCGAAGTTGAGTTAGCCAATGTCGTTAGCGATGCTAGCTAACGTTAGTTTGCTAGCTGTATAACATTTAACTGGGTCTTGCAGCGCTGCTTGATTTACTGAAATTATTCTGAAATATTATGTTCTACTAGCCATTAGCCTTCTTGAGCAAGGCACAGTTTTCCAAAGCCCTAGTGTAACTGAGACTACACAGTAAATAATTCCTCTTTCAAGTAATAAGCCCCCGTTCAATTGTTGAGCATTAAATTAGCTGCAAGGTCTGTAGAGATCTTGAGACTAAGCCACTCGAGCGAACACAGATCTGTGTTTTGCTAATGCAGAATTCGGTAAAATAGAATCGGTAAAATAAACGTAATGAGTGGAACATAACATGAAGTAACGTGGCATTGTATTTTGTGAGTTTTAACTTGTCCAGTGGGGCAAGTAAATTTCTCTTCCACTTGCCCTACAAAAAAATACACTTGTAGCGGACAAGCCTTAATGTCGAGCCCTGCGTAATAGTTTTTTATTGATTATACATTTTGAGTTGTATTCACATCCATTATGCAGGTACAATGCTTTGTGACAATAAAATTTGATTAGGTTAAAATCAACAAATAATCGTGATAATTAATCGTGATCTCAATATTGATCAAAATAATCGTGATTATCATTTTGGCCATAATCGTGCAGCCCTAAAATATAGCCATATTGGCTAATTCTGGCACAATTACATTTATGATGTTCAATAATGTGCACTGCCCCTGTAAATAAATACAATCATAATTCATTGTGGCCGATCAAGCGTTGTTTGCTCACTTTATTGCTGACAAACTCTTGGAAGTCGCTTTGGATAAAAGCGTTTGCTAAATGCATAAATGTAAACTGGTCTTGAATTGTTTTTGCATTAGAACTTGCACAAACCAGTGCACTGAAATTGGTCATTTTATGTATTGGGCTGTAACTCTCTCTCCAAAATTGAAGAGGTGGACAAATACACTTTCTTCAAAAATAGTATTGCAGTCTGTCAATGAAGGCAATTATTTAATTAATTGGTACTGTTTGGTCTGATTTTGAGTATTAGCAAAACTGAAGGTGTCAGAATAAACACAAAACATACGTCAAGGTTATCGTGTGTGAGTCTGGCCAATCATGAAATAGCTGTGTTGTCATCAGAGCTTGTGCATTTGCTTTGGAGAACATTGGCTGGCTGACCCAGCTGGCTGTTCTCAAATCGCTCTTGCGGTACATTGATGACATACATCACAGTGACATGGCGTTGGCACCGTCTAAGGTCGAACAACATTTCTAACTGGCATGCACTGCTTCAAGTCAGCCACCTATTTGCGCTGCCGGCACTGCATGAAGTCGAACACACCTATTGATTCATTACTCTGTCAATCATTATAAGGAGGGATGGAATCTTTCAAACAGCCTGAAAGATGCATTTATGGTTTACCAGCTCAAATGATTAAGAAATCCTGTGCACAATGCAATACCCTAGATTATCCTTAGGCTATTTTATTTACTTCATATATGTTAGGTGAACAAAAAGGAGGCTATTCTAAATCATGTCAGGCACCTTGTTGATTTATCATGCGCCACTGCCCTTGCGTAACCCGCCATCCACACTGGAATCTAGAGTCCCAATGTTACAATAATGACCTACATAAACCAAAATACACATTCTCCCCAGTATTATATCATCCACTGCCTATGGGCTACACTGTCTGTCTTGTCATTCCGAAAGTTGTTAAATTAGTCTAAGCATCAAAATGTAAGCTAACATCAAGTAAGCGTATTGCCTAGAATTTCCAAACAAATTACACATGGCTCTCATTTTTGCAATACCTCGACCTTGTCCTGACAATAAATGAAGAACGTCACATGTTTTGCCGATATAACTGGATCTAATTATACCCTTTAATGTTTATGATGTCCCTGTTTGTTTATACTTTTGACTGGGGACAACAACGCAATCTTGTCATCTGACTATAGACCAACTGCAGGCCAACGCTGCGTGTCCACTACAGCGACACAAATCGCCTGCCATCACTTGCCTTCCCACACTCTGACACACTCGGGGGCGTGTCAGACAGATGAATGCAGAGTTGTAGTTCTCTAAGGTCACTCAGTTTGTATAACGTCATGGCCAAGGGTGCAGACTTGGGTTTACGCACTCACAATATCAATCAAAATACACCTTTTACATACATGAAGCAAAACTTATATTTGCTGGCTAGATGTAACATGATGTTATCTACTATACACACTAGTTCTGGCTCTTTTTTGCTGTATTTTATTAAGAGGGAAAGATTGTTGCACTACGCGACCGGATACGAACGCCACTGATGATGTGTAACGCAATCTCACAATATTGATCTAAATACAACTTTTACACATATGATGCAAGAAATCCAATACACTGGCTAGATCTAGCAAGCTCTAATTCACTAGGCTACTCGCAATACTTTTTTGGTAGTATTTTATTCAGAGGGAAAGATTCAATGTTACAGTATGCCACCGGGCACTCAGGTTAAGCCGTTGTGTACCGCCGGCGGGGCTAACTAGCTAGCCGTGCAAAGTTACGTTAAGTTACAAGACTGAATTTAAAAGTACAAAAAAAACACCAGGAGCACCGACAACATCGGCGACCCTGCGCCATACCTCATTTTTTGGGGTAACGAACATGGGTAGGTATGCAGCCACACAGACGATTAGGGTGTCCTCCATCTTGAAACCGTGGAAGCTAGACATTTTTACAGTGACCAACGGTTGCTACGTTACAAGAAACACAAAAACAATCGCTCCTCATTAACATAAAGTTGAGAATATCTAAACTTGAATCACGTCACTACCGACAATGCACCACGCAAGCGATTCACCTTACTCCATTAAAAATGAATGGAAAGCATTGCGTCGCATCGCGTCGCTGTAGTGGACACGCAATGTGTTTGACATCCTTTAGCCAATAAATTACATTTTGCTGAATGATTGAAGGGCTAGACAACAAACGCTCTAATAAATAATCACAATCACATAAATACAACACAGAAATAAATGACAGATTGACAAGGCATTTTCATTTTCCAACCGTATCTTTGCTCCGTGCAAGAAGCGGCATCTAGGGACCATTACGTGTCAGTAACAACATCTCTGTCTGAAGACTCAGCGTAACCGCGCTTCTAGTAGGTAAAACCGTCTCGGCGCTTCTAGTGTAAATGTAATGTCTCCATTACATAGTACATTTGACCCAGGGAATGTCAAAGTAACCTCAAAACGTTTTTTTGCTATTATTAATATTAAAAACAAACATTACATTTGGGGGGTATGAAAATGTCTCAAATACAGAAACTTACAGAGGAATGGATCAAACCCTATGAAAACATCCTTGTTGTAAAGTGGGGAATTTAGGTAGTTTGGCTCAATATTTCTGCTGGGACACCTAATGATCCAATTAAAAACAAAGCTGCTTAGATCCCTGATAATTAATAACACTGACAAATATGATAGGAATCCTCTGCAAAGCTGCTTGGACCCTTAAACACACACACACGCACACCTGCAAACACACATCTGCATACACACACAAAAAGAGAAGACTACTGCTGCAACACTGGTTTCTAGTTTTTGTATCCTGCCCTCTACAGGCCAACAGGTCTGACCTGACCAGGAAGGAGAGAGAGATGTGGAACATCAGTCTGCAGGGCCTGATTCACTTGGGTGCAATAATCCTGGTGGATGTCCTTTTCCACTTCATGTATATCTTGACCATACCCACTGACATGAAGCTGCTCAAGCACCTCTCAGACTGGGCATTAGGTGTGTGGAAGATTCTGCTCCCATGGGACAGATTCATTTTACTGTTTTGATAAATGTGTTTATGCACAGATGTTTCTCATTTAATCTGCAGACCATATGACATCACACAATGTAGCCTATGTAACATAAAGTAATGTTGGTTTGTTAATGGGGGCATGTTTATTTTTCAAATTTCACTGGAAAATAGACAGCTAATAGACAATCGGGAGAATTCCCTGTGGGCTGCTTCACTTTTACATTTAGTCATTTAGCAGACGCTCTTATCCAGATCGACTAACAGTATGTACAGGGACATTCCCTCGAGGCAAGTAGGGTGAAGTGCCTTGCCCAAGGACCCAACGTCATTTTTGCAAGGCCGGGAATCGAACCAGCAACCTTCTGATTAATATCCCGCTTCCCTAACCGCTCAGCCATCTGACCGCTTTTGGTTCAGTCGAGGATTTTTTGTTGTTTAGATTTGTCACGTTAGTCTATCTTCTCTTACAGTATGCTCCACACGTTCCGCATTCTGACACCGCCGAATGGGTTGTACCATGTGAGGGAGTTCTCCCCTCCCAAATAGAGTTGGTTGGGTCCATAGCCCGTTTTTTCCTAAAACTTTTCTCAGGCTACCGATAGCTGGGCCGGGCGGCTCTACCGCAATGATACGCGTCAGGGAGGATGGATGGGAGGAAGAGGCCAGGAGGGGCTGAAAAAGCCAGGTTGAACAACAACAAAAAAACATTGGAGGATGCTGCCAAACGTGCCAAGCTTAAAGGGTAGTTTTCAAGAGGACAAACACAAGTGGCAAGTGGTATTGAGACATAGGCCTAATGATTAGCATTAGCAACGTAATTGTGTGGCGACCTGGGGAAACCCTTCACGTGGTAAAAATTGGACTCTCTGGGTGGCATGCATCTTTGAAATCTACAAACTTACCTGAATACAAATCTGTTAAAATCAATTAGATATCTGGGGGGTCAGATAGCTGAGCGGTTAGGGAGTCTGGCTATTAATCAGAAGGTTGTGTCCTTGGGCAAGGCACTTCACCCTACTTGCCTCTGGGAGAATGTCCCTGTACTTAATGTAAGTCGCTCTGGATAAGAGCGTCTGCTAAATGACTAAATGTAAAATCTTTATCACAACTGAAGTTACATAATTTCAAAAAGTGATAAGGGAGAAAACTGCATTCAAAGATTCCTCTCCGTTTCATTCTAATTGTATCGTGATGCATGACGGGAACACCAACACTCAACTCGACTGTTTCAAACAGATTGTCAATCTGTTTACATTAATAACTTCTCAGCAAGTCATTTTTTAGTTTAACAGCCTGACTTGATTGATCAGTTGTTACGGGCTGCTGTAGCACTGAAAAGAGCAGACAAACTGAGTATTTGATTTGACATGGCTTGAAACTCTTGCTAGCCAACATGTCCAAAAACCGTTGAAATTAACTGTTTTTCATAAGTAAATTTAGGGTGTTAACTATACAAAACATCAAAAATCTCAATTTTGACCAAAAACTGATTTTCAATCTTTTTTGAACAATGAGTGGCCGCAAAATCCGACAAGTTCTTGCAGACCGCCACACAATTATTTGGCGACTATCGTTGCAGCATTGTCAACCTATTCGCAAGCAAAATATTAGATTTTACAAAAAGATTAGCCTTGGTATAAAAAAAAAAAGTTGGCCGGTCTTGGGCCTGAAACTCCCGGGATGAACAGTGGCCCCACTCCGGCCCTGGAAGGCCTATGCACTATACACTTGGTGCAGGTGTAAAACTTGATTAAATTCATGTGCTTTTTGATCAGCTCTAAACGTTTAAATTCCAAAATAATGATAAGCCTTGAATGTTCCGCCACAGGGGCGTAGCCAGAATAATGTTTTGGGGTAGGCCTAGAAAAATGTGGATAGGCATCTTTTCATTTTTTTTTCTTATTTACTTTGCGATGTGCACCCGGTGCATCATTTTTCGTAGATATTTTCGTTTTTGGGTAGGCCTTAGAACAAATTGGGTAGGCCTGTGCCTACCCAGGCCTACCCGTGGCTACGCCCCTGGTCCACCAAGGATGAGTTTTTATTGTGCATTCAATTATTTTGAACAAGCAGGACAAAACTTTAATTCAATGCCTTATATTACATAGACGGAAGCAGTATGTTCGTAGAGAGCAGTAACAGAGTTGCTAATAATAAACAGACCACAGCCCAGACCATGATTTTTTTGTACTGCTGTTGTGTTAAATCTTGTATGTTGAAGTTAGTAGTAAGTAACAAAAGTAATTATCAATTAATGCTGTCAAACGATCAAAATATTTAATCGAGATTATTCGCATAAATGTCATAGTTAACTCACAATTAATTGCACATTTTTATCAATTCTAAATGTCCCTTGATTTCTTTTTGTCCCATAATTTTTTCTCAATTTAATGCTCTTATCAACATGGAAAAGTGGATCGGCTTGCTTAGTGCAAATGTTTTTTTTTTATTGAAAACAACATTGCAATCGCCTGGCTTTGACGAGGGGACGGAGAATTTGCACAATTCAGACTGGACGTGCTGATAAGATAGCTCAGTTCACAACGACAAAACACATTAGGTGTGTTCGACTTCAACTTTCAACTTTATTTATCTTTCAAAAGGAAATGCAGCACCGGCGGCGCCGACAGACGGCAGCCGGGCTACAGGGCGCTGCAGGCGACGCCGGCGCTTCATAAAGTCGAACGCACCTACAGATCACTTTGGTCTTGTCAATGTAACCATTTGGCAACTTTTTAAAAGTAAACTTTCCATTCAGAATCTTATTGGCATCCATTTCGGCGTGTCGCGCTCGCCATCCACCAACGTTAGCCTACAACTCTTTAGCCGGCTCGCAAGCCCAAACAAGTGTGAGCGGCGTTTCTATTGTTTTGTTTCCGGTCTAGCTAGATCCGGTGTGGTGTTCAAGTTCAAGTCTTTTATTTGTCAGGTACACAGAACAACACAAGGTTAGACTGGGCACAGAAATTCTTGAGACAAGACAACGCAAGCACCTGGCATAACATAACATATAAGTACACGGAACATAATTTACATCTATGCTGAGCTTAAATAAGTGAAACTTCCTTAATATACAGATAGCAATAAATAATCGACTATACTAACCCTAATACTAAAACTTCCTAAATTACAGATAACAATAAATAGTACACTATACTAACCCTAAATGCACATAAAACCTATTTCAACCCTATAACCTATTCTAAGTGGAGTACAGTACAATAGTGCAAATTTGCAGATCAGTGACTATGTCAATGACCATACAGGAGCCTGGTGGCGAGGTACAGTGAGGTACAGTAGTGCAATGTTACTGATAGTGCAACCAGTAGCTGAAAGTGACAGTGTATAAGTGACTAGTGTGCTGTAAATCAATGTCCATATCAGTGTCCATTCAGAAGCCTGATGGCCCTTGGGTAGAAACTGTTGTCCAGTCTGCATGTGCGCGACCGGATGCTGCGGTAACGCCTGCCAGAAGGCAACGGGGGAAAAAGAGACTGAAGGATGGGTGGTAACAGTCTCTTAGAATCATGCCAGCTTTCCTGAGGCAACGTGTGTGGTAGGTGTCCTGTAGGGCTGGGAGCTTCCTGCCGATGATGAACTCAGCAGAACGGACCACACTTCGTAGGGCCTTGCGGTCCCTGTCTGTGCAGCTCCCATACCACACTGTAATACAACCAGTCAGAATGCTCTCTATAGTGCATCTGTAAAAGTTAGTGAGGATGACGGAGTCCATACCAAACTTCTTCAGTCTCCTCGGGAAGAAGAGGCGCTTACGGGCCGATGTCAGAGATGAGGCCACATTGCTGATGTGTCGTCAGCAAACTTAACAAGGAGGTTGGAGCTGTGCGTTGCCGCACAGTCGTGAGTGAACAAGGAGAACAGGAGAGGGCTGAGCACACAGCCCTGGGGGGTGCCTGTGTTGGTGATCAGTATGGATGAGGTGCGGTCACCGATTCTCACCACCTGTGGCCTCCCCGTCAGGAAGTGGAAGATCCACTTGCAGAGGGAGGTGCTTAGTCCCAGGTCCACAAGCTTGGAGACCAGTCTGGAGGGGATGATGGTGTTGAATGCAGAGCTGTAGTCAATGAACAGCATCCTCACATATGTATTCCCCTTGTCCAGGTGGGAGAGAGCGGTGTGCATAGTCAGAGCGATGGCATCGTCTGTAGACCTGTTGGACCGGTATGCAAACTGCATAGGGTCCAGTGTGGGGGGCAGCGAGGAGCAGATGAATGATTTGACTAGCCGCTCGAACCACTTCATGATGACAGAGGTCCGTGCTATCGGGCGATAGTCGTTCAGACATGTGACCTTGGTGTTCTTGGGCACAGGGATAATGGTGGTCCTCTGGAAGCAGGTGGGGCGTACAGACAGGTTAAGGGAGAGGTTGAAGATGTCACTGAAGACCCCTGCCAGCTGGTCAGCGCAGCCCCTGAGGGCCCTCCCTGATATGCCGTCTGGGCCAGGTGCCTTGCGAGGGTTGATCTTCTTAAAGCACAGCCTCACCTCGGCTTCAGTTAGTGTAGGCACACCACTGGCTTGGCCTTCAGGTAGCTCCCCTGCAGGGGGGTCACTGTCCCTCTCAAAGCGAGCGTAGAAGGAGTTCAGCTCGTCTGGCAGTAGGACAGAGGACTGGGTCTCATTGTAGCCTCTCCCTTGGTTGTCAGTAATGGCTTTAAGTCCACTCCACATGCGCCTGGGGTCAGAGCCATATTAGCTGGACTCCATCTTGGTCCTGTAAGCCCTTTTCGCTGCTTTGATGGCCTTCAGAAGGTCGTATCTGGCCTTCCTGTACTCATCAGGGTCCCCAGAGTTAAAGGCGATAGTGCGGGCTCTCAGCTTGGCCCGGACCGCAGCATCAACCCAGGGCTTCTGATTTGGGAAAGACCGGACAATGTTCTTGGGGACAACGTCATCAATGCAGTGCTGGATGTAGCTGGAGACAGTGTCTGAGTATTCGTTAATGTCCCCATCTGCTGCCTCCTTGAACATCAACCAGTCAGTGGTGTCAAAGCAGTCCTGGAGGGTCGCCACACACTCGTCACTCCAGAGGTGAACTGTCCTCTCAACCGGTCTGACCTGTTTAAGCTTTTGTTCATATGCGGGGAGGAGAAGAATGGAGGTGTGATCAGCCTTCCCAAAAGCAGGGCGGGGAAGGGGTTTGTAACTGCCCTTGAATGCAGGATCTCCGAAGACAGCCAGGTCTCGACGAACGCCAGTACACAGCAGTTCCTGATGTCCCATTGGAATTTGACAGGAGCGTTAAGTTCATCCATTTTGGTGTCGATGGACTGAACGTTAGCTAGTAAGATGGTTGGAAAAGCAGGTTTGAAGCACCATTTCCGAGTTCGAACAAGAACTCCAGCATGCCGGCTTCGTTTCTTCTTCCTCCGTCTCGCAGGGAAACAGAGCGGCGGAACAACAAAGGGCCAGCTGCAGTCCGAGCTCACACTCCGAAAAGTGGAATTAAAGTTTGTAAAATAATCCTTGCCAAGTGACAATTTAATGTCCAGAAGTGTCTGCCAGTCGTACTGAATAAACGACAAAAGAACATTGACAAAACAAGTAACGAACACTAAAATGACAAACAAAAAGCTAGGTTTTTGCGGAGCTCTCGTCGGCGCTGCCATCTCTTAGGCGCACCGGATCACACAGGGCGTATGACGCATCTGAGTGACCTTCTGAGTGGAAGTCAATCGTCAGTCGTGTTGTAGTTTTTCTAACGTCACTAGTTGATGCAGCAGCATGTGAAAAAAACTAAAAAGTTTGCTAGGCCAAAAATAATGTTAATCTCGCGATAAATTGACACTGTTGAAATGGGTTTGCGTTAATGCCGTTAATAACACGTTTAACTGACAGCACTAGTATCTATATAACATTTACAAAAGTACATTTATCAATAATGATGAACAGAAAACAGCAAAATATATGGTCACATGTTATAACAATAGTTGAATCTATTCTTAGTTATGTCTTTACTTAAGTCTAGGTCTCTAGACTAAGAGAAGACTAAGAAAATTCAACAAAGATCTCCATTAAAGGTCACATGATATGCTGTTTTTGGACGCTTTTATATAGACCTTAGTGGTACCCAATACTGTATCTGTAGTCTCTTTCCCGAAATTCAGCCTTGGTGCATAATTACAGGCACAACGAGCAGTCCCACAATGAGCTTTCCTCAAGACGTGCTGTTTCTGTGTCTGTAGCTTTAAATTCTAATGCAGAGGAGAGAGGCGGCACCATGCGCTAATGTTTACAATGGATGTATCGCAATGGCTCGCAGCCCCGTTGCCCCGTTGCTTTTCAGAAAGGCCAGCTTTGTATTAGCTCAAGTTGAGGAAACAGTCGTGGCTGAAATGTTTGGCGCAGACATACAACACTTTGGGAAGTTGTGTTGGCGCATTTCCAGAGAAAATAAAATTAAGACACTGGGTCTTCAGAAGCTCGGATGAAGGAGCTGTAAAAATACTTTTGTTTTCCTTTCTACATCCAAACTGAGCAAATGTAATGCTTTGTTCGTTTGCAAGCCATGATGTCTCTCGAGGATAAAAACACTTGCACGGTCATAGCTCAGTTTCTCATGGACGGGCCAGATTATCAGGGCGGGCAAAGCAGAGAGAGGGGAGGTAACCTTCCTCCTTGTAACGTCACAAGGAGGAGATTTTCATACCGAGCGTTTGAGCTTTCATTTTCTCAAAGGCGGAGAAGAATACCCAGGGCTTGGTTTACACCTATCAAAATGTCTGGCCACTGGGGGACCAAAGGCAGGCTAGGGGAACTCATATTAATATTAAATAACATCCTAAAATGAAGTTTTCATGTCATGTGACCTTAAAATATTTGGGGGGGTCTAGGACTTTGCTTAATTTATGTCTGGGAAACTGAGCCTTAAAGGGAAACTGAACAACTAAACCTCATGAGGTAAATCCCAAAATTGTATGTGGTAAATTAAGGTTTGCGAAGCCTTGAAAGAAAGGAAATTGAAATGACCACCATAATCCTAACTCAACCGATGCACGAACCAGGGGCCTCATGTATAAAGGATTGCAGCTTTCATACCAAAAGATGGCGTACGGCCAAAACTCGAAAAGTACCTACGTACAGAAATATTCACAGGTATAAAACCGGTTGTACGCCAGGTTCTGTGCTAGCCTGGTCCTAACCAGACTCTCGTACATTTCATTTGTGAGTGTCTGGTCTCGCTCCATTGACAAGCATTGACTTCCTTGTAGGCGGGTACTCTGTTGAAGTTTAAAACTATTGGATCTGCCCAGAGCCACTCTGATCTGCTATAACCAATCGCTAGCATTCGCCTTAGCCAATTCCTTCACCACTACTGTAACAGAGCTAGCTGCCGTAGCTGGAAACTTTTCCTGAACCCAGTGGGGAGGAGGGCCACAACATCATGGCCACCAACAAAACTCAGCAAAACTTGTTCTTGCTCCGGCTTTAGCTGTTGGATATTCGGCAGCGTTGCCACAACGGACTGAATGGCTTGGCTCACATCTTTCTCCGACGCCATTACGGAACTACAACACAAACTAGCGCACAACATCAACGTCATCGTTGTCAGCCACTCCCTCTGTTCTCTGATTGGCCGGTTAAAAAGTAACCTGCAAAATCTAACTTACCTACTAAACGGCCAGACCGAGTACAGAAGCAAAATCCAAATTGAGCGGAAGTGCGTAGGTCAGCAGAGCCAGGCTAGTTCTGGTCACCTTTCCTTTATAAATTACAATCAACGTGAGATTGACGGCACGTGAACGAGCCACTGACCCCACCTTGCCTCCTCCCATAAATGAATATGCAGATGGACTATAATGCGCTCCTGAGGTCATTTCTTTGTCTGAATTACCGTATTTCCGTAACGGAAATACGGTAAAAAAAATTACGTTAAACGCCGCAGCGTTTATTCGAAGAAATACGGTGACTGTGAGATCGAGGTTCTGCAACAGAGGTGGAGGCGAGAAAATGTGTCCTGTTTGGCGGCCTGTCATCAGGTATTAGCGACAAAAGAAAGTCGGCGGACTGGATAACTGTCACTATTTGCGTCCTTTCTTGTTTTTAACCTGTGACACTTTGAGATTTAGCTAAATGTAAAGTGCATTACAAATTAAATTATTATTATTATAGGGCCATAAATGCTGTGGGCAGAGAACCGGACCATGGCAGAAATCAAGAAGAAATGGTCCGATGTAAAACTTTAAATGAAGAAACGATTGGTGGCGCATCTTAACAGCATGGCAGCTATAGTTAGCGTGACATGCATTTCCTGAGTGATTTTGTCGTTTGACACTCTCAAGTTTAAAAGAAGTTATACCATGGTCTGGGTGACATTTACATTTAGTCATTTAGCAGACGCTCTTATCAAGAGCGACTCACAGTAAGTACAGGGACATTCCCGCCGAGGCAAGTAGGGTGAAGTGCCTTGCCCAAGGACACAACATCATGTGGCAGGGAATCGTTTCCGTTTTCAACTTTGGAAGACTTTAACAAGAAGCTGACTTGTAATTTACAACAATGAGTGACTTCCATTTTTATTTTTACCTATTTGAAAATGTTACCTTTCTGAAAGTACTGTGTCAGTCTCACGTAACCGCTCTTCTCACATCCCATTCGCTATTCACCTCGCTAGTCTATCTACTTCAGACAGGCTGCGGCCAACTCTACACATGGCCGATTATTTTGTTTTTAAAAATCTAGATTTTATTTGGGGACAATGACATGGCTTGATAGCTGGCTAGTCATGCTGTTAAACATACTGTGAAATTATAATTACTGTTGGGAGAATATGTCAACTTTAATGCGGTCATCTCACATCCATTTGCTATTCAACTCGCTCCACAGGCTGCAGTCGTACTGTAGCCTATACAGTATACGGACGATACTTTCGTGAAAATCTTAATATCAATTTTGGGACGGTTACATGGCTGGTTAGCTTACAAATCTCCTTGTCAAACATAAACACACTGTAAAATTATATTTACTGTTTGTCAACCGCACACAATGTTATTGTCTCTGAATCTTGCTAGCATAACGTTAGCTTTCAGGCTAATAGCTCAGCCAAGGGAAAGCCGGTGTTGGTTCTATGAGCTGAGCGGACTACAAAAAAAGAGTTGGCTAACGTTAAAAAAAATCGTTGGCAAGTGACCATGGTATAAGCGGGATAATGCCCTGTGTCCAATATTACCTGATAATGGACGATGCAGAGGCGTGAACCGTCCGACGCGCAGCGGAGTCCATTATCAGATAATATTGGACACCTCGTCGGGCATTATCCCTTACTTATTAAGTAGTGGCGGATTAAACAGAAGGCTATATAGCATTTCCTGTTTTGGGTTTTGATCATTAATGATCAAACTTTTTTTTTTTTTTGAATAGTCAACGTCATAAACGTAGTAGTGGAAACTTTATTTTGTAATGTTTGGTGAGTTTTGGCACTTTTCAGTTAGAATTCGCCATGTTACAGAGCCAGACAAGACTTTGCGGACGGTCCGCACATTCTCACGTCTGCTCAAAACTTTCCGTGACGGCCCGCACATTCTCACGTCAAGTAAATCTGTATACATCACAAAGTGTGCGTGAAAACCAGCATGCACAAGCTTTTTGTGCGTACGCAACGTTTAAACATGAGGCCCCAGGTATTTTGTGATGTATGGTGTTTGAAGTACAAACCAACCACAGCGATAGTACTATAAGGAGTCCAAAAGCTGTGTACTTGAATAAACCTTGTTTTTGCATCTGTTGAAAACGGAGACTCGGAGGTGAAATGTACAAATAAATTATAATTGTGCACGTTTTAGTAATTGTTCCCTTGTTTGAGTTAAATCTTGCCCATGTTTAAGTAATTAATTCCCTCGTCTTTTGTGCACTTTTCTGTGAATTGCAGTCCCTGTAAAGTGACAATAAAATATTCACTATAAGAGTTTCACACCACAGAAAAATGTGTTCCTAACCACACAGCCAAATTTGAACGATAACAAAAATGTATTGAAAATCAAAGTAAATTTTTTTAAAGTAATTTGCAGTTTTCTTGAATCTCAAACACTGAGGTCTCTGAAACCACGCCCTAAGCATAATTCCTTTATGATGCCCCCCCCCACACACACACACACACACACACACAGCTCCACCCCGAGAATGTATTTATTTATTACCAAACATACTCAATACCAATAACACAATAGTATAACATAATAGCAGCATCACAATGTAACACCAATTCAAAGCTGGTGGTTCTCTGCTGTGTATCTGTCCCTAAACTGCTGGTTGAGGGTGGTTGATCAGGGCTTGGTAATGTTGTAGTGTACAGACCTGCTGGTTGGCTGGGGTCGATGTGTGCCTGAACTGCTTGTAGATGGTTGCTCGTCATCTGTATCTTCCTCTTGGCCACGTACTCCTCCTTGTACGTAGTTCTTAGAAATACTAAGAAAAAGGATCAGTAGAGAAAGAGACAGAATATTCAAACAAAGAATCTTATACCCCAAAAAATTATAAACATTTAAAATTGAAAGCATGCAGCCAAGGAGCTCTTCCCCTTTATTACTTATTTATCAACTTTTTGATCAATATGATATAATAGCATAATAGAATGTAAAGTAAAGTAACAGCTAGCTGGCGTCAGTTACTTGTAAAATGCATAGATAATGTTTAACACTAAAATCTCAATTTATCTTGAACCTAAGTTATGACATATTTGAGTTTCCTAACATTAGCAATAACGTCAACTAGTTCGAGGTGTATGCATAGGCTAACTATTACATTAGCAGCACATTTCCCATATGTAGAATTATTAAACATGGACTTATCTGCAAGTGATGCATGGGCATCATCTCAGTTCCTTCTTCTTTCTTTTCTCTGCTCCTGACTCCTGCTGTCTTTTTGAGGCCATTTCCCAAAAAGTTGACTTAGCCTACTGTCAAACTTCGTCAGGCGCAATCCAACAGACCACTGATAGGGAAGGGCACCCAAGGGTAGCTTGGGAAGTTAAGTGTGTGTGTGTGTGTGTGGGGGGGGGTCACCATCGTTACTTTCTTGAGCAATTAAATATCTCTTGTTTTGCCTGTTTTGTGATATACATGCCTAAAAAGTGTCTAATATTTATATACTGAAATAATATCTGCATTATAATTATTAAGACTATGATGATTTTTCATTAGGCTATTTTTGGTGCCCCCTCAGCAACTTGGATGTGATTCTTAAAATTTATTAATATTCATTTTTCAACCCAGCACGTTAGCATGAGCGAATTAGGGCTAGGTCAACTTACGTTTTTCAGGTGGTAGGAAGGCTACATCATATTCAACGTCGAACAATGAAACATAAACCGTTGTTGGCAGAGTTTGCATTCAAAGTTTTTCGAGTCACCCGGTACTTTGTAAATGTACTTCAATGAAATGCTGCCATACCACAGATTTCTTTGCCATTTTGACTAATAACACCGACAAAGTAGGCTATGGCGGAGTTTGTAGTTCTGCAGCCAATTGTGCTAGTGCCGTGTGCAAAATACCAAACCAAAACAAAGTGCAGATTAACGAAAGGGAGAACAGTAACACCTTTTCTTTTAAATAATATATTTTTAGAGTTGCTTTATCTGTCTTAAATAATATAATCTACAATTTAGTTAATTCAGCAATGATGACACAAGCAGGAATCAGATCTCACACTGCCATACGGCAGCTCAATTAAAAAAATCTTAGTCGACCAAGATTATATCGACCAGAAAATCGACTAGTTGACTGAGTGGGGACAGCCCTACTGATAATGAATGCTGATTCTATGACGTCATTGACATTTTAAAAGGCTTTTTAGAACAAAAATATTAGTTTAAAAAATCTAACACCCAGCAGTGTGTATTTTTTTTGCCTCCTCTTTCGAATGCAACATTCAAATTACTAGACAAAAAATTATATCCTGAGAAAGGTGGATTTTGAGGGGTATAGCTCCATTAACCTCCATTCATTCTGCACTCACTGGTGAGCGCCCTCATATGGAACCAGAGTGGAACTGCACCCAGTTCAGAAGCTGGAAGTTTGCCCAAGTGGCAGTTCTCCCCATATTAGACTTATATATATCTATATAATATAGATATTTTACAACAAAATCTACCAACAAAAGTGGATGCTCCTAGCAGGATTGGCTTTACACAGACATAAATGTGAGCTTACAGAGCCAGATTCAAATTGAGAAGACATGAGGACATGTTACGACAAAAAACCTGAAATTCACTTTACAGGGACTTTAAACTGCTCAATCTTTATTAATGTGCCTTTACATTTTCTTAAGAGTTTACGAGTAAAATATGGATTGAACATATGTTGATTGACACATTGAAACATGCTAGATTGTACGAATAAAGTTTGTGTTTTTAATTGATATTTGTATTACAACTCCTTTACAATGGTTAGCCTTGGTCGGGCCATGGACCTTAAATTTAGCATTAGCCTAATAAAGAACCATAGCCTAATATTGATCCATTTCCAGTTTAACACACTCCAACGTCTGCTGTGAACACACATCAACATGTCCACTTTATAGTCATGCCACCAACAACTAATAATGACAGAGGAATGACAGCGAATAACTTAATTTACAAGATTCAAGCTGTCCTTAGTTCACAATACAAAGTTTGTATTTGTTGTTCTCTGTGTTGTCATCTATAGTCTTGCCATAGTGCAATTGAAGATGGTAAGATGCACACAACACAGGGAGGTATTGAAGAAGGAATCATCAAATATGGGATGTCACAAGGGTGTCAGATGGCTGAGCGGTGAGGGAGTTGGGCTAGTAATCAGAAGGTTGCCGGATCGATTCCCCGCCGTGCCACATGATGTTGTGTCCTTGGGCAAGGCACTTCACCCTACTTGCCTCGGGGGGAATGTCCCTGTACTTACTGTAAGTCGCTCTGGATAAGAGCGTCTGCTAAATGACTAAATGTAAATGTAAATATATTTACATAAAACAAGGGTATTTAACTAAAATGAGGGAATACCAAAACAATTACTAAAACAAATACTATTTTTTGTATCCATGTCTCCTCTGCAGTGGCGTTTTTATATGTAAAAAATTGGTGGGGCAAAAAAACATTTCAAAATATAGGATACCAGTAAGCTACAAAAGTCCCTCTTGCTACTGATGTGTTTATTTAACACGTCAACAAACAGCGTGGCTCCACGCAACACGTTTAACGACAGAGCGGCTTGCTTCGCAGGTTTTGTAGTACACAAACTGGAGAGAGAGAGACCTTCTTGTGTAATTGCTCTCCTTGTCTCTCACACACATGTAAAATTACCACTGTCATATTTACAAACCTAAATTAGGAATGCAACCAAGCTCAGAACCAGAAAGAAGCAATGAGCTCAACACAACAGGAAGGCCATAACGAAGCAGAAATACAACTTTTTAGGGATACAGATCCATTCTATGACAACAACCAGATAAGCATGGACACACTCACACGTCACCATCTTTATTTAAATTTACATTTACATTTATTCATTTAGCAGATGCTTTTATCCAAAGCGACTTCCAAGAGAGAGCTTACAAAAGAGCATAGGTCACTGATCATAACAACGAGATAGTCCCAAACATTGCAAGTAGCCAAAACATGAAGCATACATTGTGAAAAGCTAAACAAGTGCCAAAGGGAAGACCCATAAGAGCATGCAGTTATACAAGTTACAAATTAAACAACATGAACCACAAAAGTGCAGGACTTTATCGATCCCCATAATATGACCAATTCACAGACCAGCACCACAAAGGCAGGATGATAAAATATGCTTTCACTCACCAAGGCTGAGAGCTCACTTGAAGAGAAAGGTGCCTTCTTTTGTATGCTAACTAGACTAACCGTTAGCCACTCTTTCTTCAAAAACCACTCCACGTTAAATCTGCGGTTACTTTTACCAGCAGTTTGCAATGTTGCAATGGCAATATCGTGGCTGATTGGCACCACTTCTGCTTTATTTCAACTTTCTCCTCCAAATTAAGGGTTTATAGGGTATATAAGGGTATACAACCGGTGCTCAAGTATGAAATCCACTTTATTCATTTTCTCAAGTTATCTGGCGTTTGTGAAGCTAACAAGCTAGCTAAGACAATCTAGCTAAATCTCCTCGCTCTTCTTGCCGACTAATGTTGGCGACAAGCAGCCAATCAGGGCTGAAATACAAAATGACGCTGTATTGGGGCAACCGGCTCTCAGCCCCACTTGGCATACAATTTGTGTGATCCACATTACATTACATTCTGAGCATGCGTATTAATACTTTCCCACGTCCAATGTACATTGCATTGTGAGAGAAGGGCTATAGCCCCACCAGAGCCCCACCTTCACGATTAGCCTATGCTATTAGCATTGCTAACTCGAATAGGCAGAACGCAGTCTGAAGCAACAAGGCAGGGACCAATGAAAATGAAATAAAATCTTAACACAAACGAATGAAACGAAACAATTTAGGAAGACGCTATATTCATAGATTGTAAATTATTCGAAGTAAACTAAAATAAAAATGTTCGAGAAATTAAAAATAACACAATTTTGTTGCAGTTCTTTCTGTTGATAACAGGTGGGGCAGTGCACCTGCCCCTAATGACCAGTCGCCACTGCACCTCTGGGGCTCCATAGTTGAGTTAAGGTTTTGGTGATGTGGTTATTATTTGAATCTCCATTCTTTACTGGCTGTTCACCAAATTTAATACATAAAACTTGGTTTCAATATATTTATTTTGATATTTTAGTAGGCTTTTTTATATCATATTTTATTAAATAATGAGTACCAGAAACAACAGGCATGTATTGACTCGAACAAGAACCAGCCTCCAGGTGAAGAAATCATGTTTCACCTGGGATTAATGGGGTTGTACAGAATTGGGGATTTTATACAGCTGGCACTACTGTGAAAGTGGGAGTCAAGGTGCATCAAATCTACGGATGTCGCATGGTTATTCATCATTGGTTTAAAGTACATAAACGACATATCTAAATAACTACTTAATCTAGCTAATTTAACTAGCTCTAAAAGTTGTACATTCTAGCTGTCTGGATATGCCCCTGCCTACCCTTTAATTCAATAAAGGCCTAACAATGGAAGGAAGTATCTCTGGAAAAAGGCAGAAAAGCATTCCTCAAATCACTTTTAGCATTTGAGGAAGCCCCAAAATGTATATAAATGAAAAGTCTCCCTCATCCACAACTTTTCACCATTTTGTTTAGAAAATAGGGGCAAGTTAAAGCGAAAATTAGGGTGGTTAGGTACCATAAATTGCTACCACAGACTCACTTCAATGATCTGCAGATTGACTGAGAAACACTTGTATCTAAGTATATATTTTTTTAAGGTGGTAATATTTGGTGTAATTCATCCCTGTTTTATTGTTTCTCTTTTTGTTTGATTGGCTGTGTCCCATTAGTTGGCTTGGCGTATTATAACCTGGTGTATGATTGGGTCAAAGCTGCTGTCATGTTTGGGGTCATCAACACAGTGTCCAGACTGGACCACCTTGACCCACCTCAACCCCCAAAATGCATCACCATGCTATATGTGTTTGCTGAAACGTGTGTACACAGTAATACATCTCCCAACATTAATAAATAATCTTAATGTTCATTTATGTGATACTAAATTCTCCCATATTTTGTCTCCCTTGTAGTCACTTTGACAGAGGAATCAATGACTGGCTCTGCAAGTAAGTGTCTTAATAAGAAAAACTAATGTTTCAGATGCTAAATACTACACCGTTCCTTTAGTAGTACACAAAAGTATTCTGATAAAAACCTGGGGCCTCATGTAAAAAAGATTGCGCCGCTTACATTTACATTTACACATTTAGCAGACGCTTTTATCCAAAGCGACTTCCAAGAGAGAGCTTTACAAAAGAGCATAGGTCACTGATCATAACAACGAGGTAGTCCCAAACATGAAGCACACATTGTGAAAAAACTAAACAGGTGCCAAAAGGGAAGACCCATAAGAGCATGCAGTTATAGAAGTTACAAATTAAAACAACATGAACTACAAAAAGTGCAGGACTGTACCTGTAGAAGAACAATCAACAGTAAAATATTTCACAGCGAGTACAAGACTTAACTTAGTTATAACTAACCTACAAGAGCAACAAGTCACTCAATAAGAGTCATTGTGATCTTGGAGGAAACTTACATCAGGTCTAGCCAAGCATTCCTAAGTGCCGTTATACTCCCGGAACAAGTGCGTCTTAAACCTTTTCTTGAAGGTGGGGAGACAGTCAGTGTCCCTGATGGAGGTGGGGAGCTGGTTCCACCATTGGGGGGCCAGGCAGGAGAAGAGCTTGTGTTGGGACCGGGCGGTCTTGAGCGGTGGGACCACCAGGTGGTTGTCTGAAGAAGACCGTAGGTGGCGGGTGGGGGTGTAAGGTTGCAGGAGAGACTTGATGTAGTCGGGTGCAGTCCCGTTCACTGCCTCGGAAAGTCAGTACCAGGGTCTTGAATATGATACGGGCGTTGATGGGTAGCCAGTGGAGAGAGATGAGGAGCGGGGTAACATGGGAGCGTCTGGGTAGATTGTAGACCAGGCGGGCCGCTGCGTTCTGAATCCTCTGAAGAGGGCGGGTTGCACATGCTGGGAGACCAGCGAGCAGCGAGTTGCAGTAGTCCAACTTGGAGAGGACCAGTGCTTGGACTAGCAGCTGGGTGGAGTGCTCAGACAGGTATATCCTGATCTTCCGGATGTTGTAGAGGGTGAATCTACAAGACCGGGAGACTGTAGCATTGAGGGCCGTGAGGGAGAGCTCGTCATCCATAGTAACATACATTCTGGTACATACCAGAAGATGGCGTACGGCCTTAACTTGAGTACCTAAAAGTACCTACGCACACAAATATTCACATGTATAGAACCGGTCGTACGCCAGGTCCTTCACACCTTTCCTTTATAAATCCCAATCAACGTGAGATTCATCGCATGTGAACGAGCCACTGACCCCGCCTTGCCTCCTCCCATAAATTAATATGCAGATGGACTATAAATGCTCCCCTGAGGTAATTTCTTTGTCGAATTAAGATGGCTAAACACGCAACATACAAACATTTCACAGAGATTTCACCTTTTCATAGTTGAATAACAACAGTTTGGTGGGTAAAATGAACATACAGTAAACTTCAAAGTCCATTGACACCTCTTTCCTATGCAAATCTCAAACAGACAAAGTCTTGTAAGTTCCATCAGAGGCACTGTCCGCTCTGACCAAGAGTCGAACTACCAACTACGCCAACAAAAAGCTAGCGAAGCTCCCCCTACCGTCGAATCAAAATGGTGCCGGGAGATGAATTTGCAAAGCAGTTAGCTAGCCGGAGCCATATCTTCGTAAGGGGAACTGCTCTCTAAGCCTTGTTTTATCAACTTACAAATGTCTACATGAAACAAAAACATATTCAGGTAGGGGAGACTGGGTATGGTTGTAAGACTTTTTTCTTCAGCACCTAAAAATACCTTTCTTTTTTAACTACACGTGTGAAACTTTTAGGCAAAGTACCCATACTTGTCTACTACAAATGGCAACAATTTAAATGTCTTCAACTATATCACAGACTTGTGAGATGATGACAAATACAAGGTGGTCCTTTGTTACAACCAACCCCACTACCGGGGAAGGTTGTAACACATACTGGAGTAACTTGTAACAGGTAAACAAAATGCACAAAAACCAAGTGACATGCCACAACAACAGTTTTATTTTAAATGAATGGCTGCAACAATGAAATGTGTGAATATGGGGAGTGTATGTGCATATTGTGTGTGTTTGTGCATGCACACGTGTGATTGGTGTGTGCATGTCCGTACGTGCACATTCATATGTATATATCTGATGTTTTTTGCTTTTCGAGGCTCCTCCTCTTCCAATGCCAGCTTTACTGGTGTATCAGTGAGGATTTCCAAGCGCCTCTTCTTCCTACTCCTACCTGTCTCTTTGGTTGTAATACTTTAAAAACACGTGTTACAACCATCCCGGCCACTGTCACCCATTGTTTAGCTTGCTGTATTGGCATGGTGCTTTGAAATTAGCAGGAGGTTGATACACCATTCTTTACTAGAGAAACTACAGTTTGACCGGACATAACTCATACAACATTATCTACAACGGTAGAAATACTAAAGGAAAATGAATCTTTTTTTTACTTTTGTACTTCAGAATTAAATTTTTCTGCTCTAACTTCAGGAGAAATAGCAACACAGACTGGAAAACTCCATGTGGTATCGTAAAGGAAACCTGAGGAAACTGAAACTGTCACATGACTCCTATCTTATCCCTAAATCGTGGAATTGGTAGTGTTACAACTCTCCCCGTGTTACAACCATACCCAGTCTCCCCTATGTTTTTACGTATAATTTCATACAATTTTGTTGTTTTAAAATGACTTGTTACAGTCTTGATTACACAATGGTTTAATGCTAGAATCACCGCAGGAAAATTGACCGTCATGACGCGTTTGATTACGTCAAACTGATCTTATTTTGTTTAATGCCAATGTATTCCTTTCCAATCATTATCAAAACTACCCAATAAGACAATTTATTTAAAAAAATTACCTCAGGAAACGTTAACTTAATGGGTGACTTTAAAGTACACCCATGGGCCCCACACCAACCTGGCCATCACTCCGTATGAGGAGGAGGAGCTCAGCTATTGTTATACTGTGGATGGCAGACCATGGCTGGCCATTGAGCCGGGCCACCATAAAGGTTTACGCAATGGAGATGGTCAGAGCCTCAGGGAGGGACGGATGTTAAAGCATATAAACCATTCACTGCATGTGATTGCTAGCAAACATATTACACTTTCTCTGCTGGTCTTTCGTTGGCTATTTTTTAGTGCATTTAAAATGCCTAAGCGAAGCGGTCGAGAGTGTGGCTGTATTTCACAGCCTCGCAAAATGCAAAAAAAAAATCAAAACGATTACCTGCAAGCACGTAGAATGTATTGAAACATGCTGCGACACACAAAATACTTCTTAAAGCAGAGGGATGCACCGTGTTCGACAGCTTGTGGACATCAGTCCCTGGTCCCGGGACAGCCTCCCGAATTTGTCTGCCCTTTCAAATTCATACCTGTGTGTGCAGGCCTCTTCAACACTATCTGAGTGGGTTTTCTCCTGTGCAGGACATGCCATAAGTCAGGAGAGGTATCTTGCCAGAGAAGGGAAATATGGTAATTTTTCTGCAAAAGAACTGCTGAAGTTTGAAGCTGGTTTAGTTAGCATACCAATTCAACATGTATTGAGTCTCCAACCTCATCATCAAGGATTGATCACCCCCTCGAAGAGGAGGAGTTTTTTTACTTCCCTCACCAGCACCTACTTTCATCCACCAGACTCCATTCAGGTCCCCCTCCTCTCTATTTTACCCCTCATCCCCCCACCAGGGGCCTCATGTATAAGGGATTGCGCTGCTTTCATACCAGAAGATGGCGTACGGCCAAAACTTGAAAAGTACCTACGCTCAGAAATATTCAGATGTATAAAACCGGTCGTACGCCAGGTCCTGCGCACCTTTCCTTTATAAATCACAATCAACGTGAGATTGACCGCACGTGAACGAGCCACTGACCCCGCCTTCCCCCATAAATGAAAATGCAGATGGACGATAAATGCGCTCCTGAGGTCATTTCTTTGTCTGAATTACCGTATTTCTTCGAATAAACGCAACCATCGAATAAACGCGTCACCAAAAATGAACGTTAAACGTTGCAGCGTTTATTTGAAGAAATACGGTGACTGTGAGATCAAGGTTCTGACAACAGAGGTGGAGGCGAGAAAAGGTGTCCTGTTTGGCGGCCTGTCATCAGGTATTAGCAACAAAAGAATGACGGCGGAGTGGAAAACTGTCACAATTTGCGCCCTTTCTTGTTTTTAACCTGTAGCACTTTGAGATTTTATGAAAGTGCATTACAAATAAAATCATTATTATTATAGGGCCATAAATGCTGTGGGTTCAGAGAACCGGACCATGGCAGAAATTAAGAAGAAATGGTCCGATGTAAAACTTTAAATGAAGAAACAAGTGGTGGCGCATCGTAACAGCATGGCAGATATAGAGTTAGCGTGACATTTCCAGAGTGATTTTGTCGTTCGTTCGACACCCTCAAGTTTAACAGAAGTTATTAAATTGTGGCGGATTAAACAGCTATATACCATTTCCCGTTTTTGGTTTTGGCATTTTGATGTGATCATCCACATTAATGATCAAACTTTTATTTGTATGTTTTTTGAATAGTCAACGTCATAAATGTGGCAGTGGAAACTTTATTTTGTAATGTTTGGTGAGTCTTGGCACTTTTACATTTACATTTATTCATTTAGCAGACGCTTTTATCCAAAGCGACTTCCAAGAGAGAGCTTTACAAAGTGCATAGGTCACTGATAATAACAACAAGATAGCCCCACAGCATTGCGGGTAGTCAAAAACAAGAAGTACATATTGTGAACAACCAAAAAATAGTGCTAAATGGAAGAAACCATAAGAGCATGTAGTTAAACAAGTTAAAATTACACAACATTAATCTCTAAGTGCAGGTGTACCTGTAGGAAAGCAATAAAAATAGGATTAACTAAAATAGAATACAACAGTTTAAATCAGCTACCACTAACCAACAAGAGCAACAGTCTAAGCAAGAGTCATTGTGATCCTTGAGGAAACTAGCGTTGGGTTCAGCAAACCATTCCTAAGTACCATTGTACTCCCGGAACAAGTGCGTCTTGAGCCTTCTCTTGAAGGTGGAGAGACAGTCCGTGTCTCTGATGGAGGTGGGGAGTTGATTCCACCACTGGGGTGCCAGGCAGGAGAAGAGTTTGTGCTGGGACCGGGCGGTCTTGAGAGGTGGGACCACCAGGCGGTTGTCTGAGGAAGACCGTAGGTGGCGGGTGGGGGTGTAAGGCTGCAGGAGAGACTTGATATAGTCGGGCGCAGTCCCGTTCACTGCCTCGGGGTCTTGAATCTGATGCGGGCCGTTATGGGTAGCCAGTGGAGGGAGATGAGGAGCGGGGTAACGTGGGAGTGTCTGGGTAGATTGTAGACCAGACGGGCCACTGCGTTCTGAATTCTCTGAAGAGGGCGGGTTGCGCATGATGGGAGACCGGCGAGCAGCGAGTTGCAGTAGTCCAGCTTGGAGAGGACAAGTGCTTGGACAAGCAGCTGGGTGGAGTGCTCAGACAGGTATCTCTTGATCTTCCGGATGTTGTAGAGGGTGAATCTACACGACCGGGAGACCGCAGCAATGTGGGCCGTGAGGGAGAGCTCGTCATCCATGGTAACCCCAAGGTTCCTGGCAGAGGATGAGGGGGTCACCGTCGCAGATCCCAGGGTGATTGAGAAGTCATGGGAGATGGAGGGTTTGGCCGGGATGATGAGAAGTTCCGTTTTGGCAAGGTTCAGCTGGAGGTGGTGCTCAGTCATGATGGTGGTGGTGCTCACCACTTTTCAGTTAGGATTCCCATGTTACAGAGCCAGACAAGACTTTGCGGATGGTCCGCACATTCCCACGTTTGCTCAAAGGTTTCCGTGACGTTTATACATGAGGCCCCAGGTCTGTTCATTTACATTTACATTTAGTCATTTAGCAGACGCTCTTATCCAGAGCGACTTACAGTAAGTACAGGGACATTCCCCCCGAGGCAAGTAGGGTGAAGTGCCTTGCCCAAGGACACAACGTAATTTGGCACGCCGGGGAATCGAGCCGGTAACCTTCTGATCACTATCCCAACTCCCTCACCGCTCAGCCATTTGACTCCCTGTTCACACAGACAAGGTGGTCAAAGCAGCCCGTAAACGTCTCTACTTCCCGAGGAGACTGAAGAAGTTTGGTATGGACTCAGTCATCCTCACTAACTTTTACAGATGCACTATACAGAGCATTCTGACTGATTGTATTACAGTGTGGTATGGGAGCTGCACAGACAGGGACCGCAAGGCCCTACAAAGTGTTGTCCGTTGTGCTGAGTTCATCATCGGCAGTAAGCTCCCAGCCCTACAGGACACCTACCACACACGTTGCCTCAGGAAAGCTGGCAGGATTCTAAGAGACTGTTACCCCCCATCCTTCAGTCTCTTTACCCCGTTTCCCACACGCAGACTGGACAACAGTTTCTACCCAAGGGCCATCAGGCTTCTGAATGGACACTGATATGGACATTGATTCACTGCACACTAGTCACTTAAACACTGTCACTTTCAGCTACTGGTTGCACTATCAGTAACATTGCACTACTGTACCTCACTGTACTTCGCAATCAGGCTCCTGTATGGTCATTGACAGTCACTGATCTGGAATTTTGCACTATTGTACTGTACTCCACCTAGGTTAGAATAGGTTATAGGGGGGGCGCTGTTGAGCATGCCTAGAGAGTAGACGTGGCTTCCGCAGCTCCTGCAAAATCCTAAATTTAATTAATATTTTGTGAACCTTACAAATACTTCGACGCGAATATTTCGTACACCAAACGTTTGATATCTATATAATGTAGCACAAGACTCCTAAAGACTCCAGAGAAAGTCGGGCAACCTCAAGAAACACGACGAACTCGGAGGATGCTAATTCCAAAACTATGGATGCACTAGCGAAAGCTGTTGGTGTTATCCAAGCTTCCATCGACTCATTCCGAGAAGAAAACCGGGCGTCTATTGCTTCTTTACACACAACGCTTAATGCACTTGGCCAGAGAATTACGAGTGTGGAGGAAGGACTTAATGAACTGGATAAAAGATTGGACGGTGTGGAGCTATCACAAACTTCCTAAGCTAAGGAGAATTGCGAGCTAAGGGAGAAAGTATCATACCTGGAGAATTACACAAGAAGGCAGAACATTAGAATCGTTGGGATAAAGGAAAACAGAGGGAACAAAGCCAACGGAGTTCATCGCTAATCTACTTGTAGGGTTGTTTGGAGAAGATAACTTTCAAATGTCACTGCCTGTGGATAGAGCTCATCGAAGCCTAGCTCTTAAGCTGCGAGGTGGCGACAAACCCCGACCGTTCATTGTAAAGCTACATCACTTCCAGACCAAAGAGCGGATCCTGCGCCTTGCGCGGGAGAAAGGTGCGCTTGCCTACAATGGATCAAGAATTCATATATTCCCCGACTTCAGCCCGGACGTCAACAAATCATTTCTGCATTATGCATGTAGCCACGCTAGTGCTAAACAACTATTTAACTGGTCGGCTCCAGGACGCCGGGTAAGTAGCTAGCTCCTGAGACTTCTCACCAAAAGAACGAAGGGGAACCTTCGAGTAAGTTACCTAGCGAAAAGTAGCCACAACTTTCCTTGACTTTTAGCTACGGCACTAATGCTGAAAGCTCGCTTATATAGCTGTTGGTCTTACTAGAACGGCGTATGTATGCATTGTTGCTAACGTGTGCTGTCGTTGTGACTGTGCATATGTGAGAAAGACGAATGAGTGACAGAGAGACGGAGGGAGGGCAGGGGAAAGGAAATGCAGCTGAACGAATACGCTGCGTGTTTTAACCTAAATAGCGATAAAAAAAAAATGTTTCACGACACACAATATGTGGCGGCCGGTGTTGATTCTGTGGCGCACCGCCACAAATTTGTCTATGTGTGGGAAACACTGCTCTCTATGGCTAAAGGAGGATGACACAGCCCCTGCGTGGCTTCAAATTGAACTTGCAACAAGTAGGCCACACTAGTGATGGGAAGTTCGGTTCTTTTTACTGATTCGGTTCTTTGAATCTCGTTCAGTAAAATGAACGAATCTTTTTTCGAGTCATTTGTTCATTTCGGGGGGGGGGGGGGGGGGGGGGGGGGCTATACGTCCACTGCACTGTAGGTTAGTGCATGACATGTGCACCAGCAAATACTATTTCAAAATAAATTCCTGCATTAAAATAATGTATCATGAGTTTGTATTGTTTGTTCATGTATTATCACACTAGCATTTAATTATCACGTCAAACAATTACACTGCACTAAACTGTAAGTGTAAATGTAAAGTGAAAATAACAAAACCAGTCAGTATGATGACTTGAGCGAATATCATTCATTCACGTCTTACTAAAACAGCGGCCACGCGAAAGGGAATAAGGAAACTGTTTCCTCTACTAAAAAATACAATGCGGGTCACGTGAAAAAAGGATCCAAAGACTCGTAGAAAGACCGAGTCGGGGAAGGAACTAATCATTCGTTTCCTCTAGCTACAGAGCCTATGCAGGTCACGTGAAAAATGATCCAAAGACTCGTAGAAAGACCGAGTCGGGAAAGGAACGAATCGTTCGTTTCCTCTAGCTACAGAGCCTATGCAGGTCACGTGAAAAATGACCCAAAGACTCGTAGAAAGACCTAGTCGGGAAATTAACGAATCACTCGTTGAGAGGACTCGTTACTCCCGAGTCCTTATAAGGATTCGTTCAAAATGAACGAATCGTTCACGAACGACACATCACTAGGCCACACTCACTTCCTGCTTTACTCTGTGCATCTTTACCAACACTAGTGAATAATGTGAATGGAAATGTAATTGTGAATCAGTCTTTGCGCATCCTCAAACAATTCAAAAAATGCTTAGGCATCCAAAACATCTCTATCTACTCTCCAATAACAAATAATCATCTTTTCCAGCCATCTCTGTTAGACAATGGCTTCAAGATCTGGCGTGATAAAGGTGTACATAGCATAAGGGACCTTTATTTTGAAAACACTTTTGCCAGCTTTGAACAGCTGTCCGCAAAATATGAATTGACAAATGCTCACTTCTTTCGCTACTTACAAGTCAGAGATTTTGTGTGTAAGAAGTTTCCTAACTTTCCAAACCTCCCTCCCTTATCCTGCTTGGACTCTTTGTTAAAGGTTAATTTGTTAAAAAGAGGTAGAGTATCAATGATTTATGCAGAGATCATGAACATACTGAGTCCCTCTGTATCACATATAAGGGAGGAATGGGTAAATGATATTGGGGTAACACTTTCTGATGAAGAATGGGAGATGGCTCTTTTTAGGGTACATGCCTCGTCTATTTGCTCAAGACATGCCTTAATACAGTTTAAAGTATTGCACCGTCTACACTATTTAAAAGTTAGATTTGCAAGAATATTTCCAGATATAAACCCTGCGTGTGACCGATGCAAACAGGCCCCTGCGACCAACGGCCATATGTTATGGTCTTGCCCAAAACTTACTGAGTTCTGGGATTCCTATTTCAAAACAATTTCCCAAATATATAACTATCATATTCAGTCATCATCTGCAATTGCCGTCTTTGGTATCACACCGTGTTCAGAAGAATCCAATCCACCAGCAAACCTACAAAGGGTCATTGCTTTCTCCTCGTTATTGGCTAAGCGTGCCATTCTTTTTAAATGGAAAGATCCAAAGCCTCCAACACATAGTCAATGGATAAGAGACATGATGCAAAACATAAAACTAGAAAAAATAAGATGTACACTGAATGGCTCACTAAAGAAATTTCATAAAACATGGGATCCTTTTATACAACATGTAAATATGTTACCTGGCCTAGAACTGTAAATATATATTGTATTGTATCTTGTCACTGTAGTATATCTTGTCACTATTGATCTGCCCTACTCGTATACCGAAATATACTGGGATGCTGTTTTTTTTTTCTTTTTTTCCCTTAGGTATGTCTGTCATTTGTCATGTGAGGTGTCAATTGTTGTTGTTATATAATTTTGTATCATATAACTTCTGAAATGTATTGTCTGTAAAGTGGTAGAAAATCACAATAAAGAAAGTGTTTAAAAAAAAAAAAGAATAGGTTATAGGGTTGTAATAGGTTTTATGTGCAATTAGGGTTAGTATAGTTATCTGTATATTTAGGAAGTTTTGGTATTAGGTTTAGTATAGTCGATTATTTAGGTTTAGTAATAGTCGATTATTTATAGCTATCTGTATATTTAGGAAGTTTCACTTATTTAAGCTCAGCATAGATGTAAATTATGTTCCGTGTACTTATATGTAATGTTATGCCAGGTGCTTGCGTTGTCTTGTCTTAAGAATTTCAGTGCCCAGTCTGACCTTGTGTTGTTCTGTGTACCTGACAAATAAAAGACTTGAACTTGAATTTATGTAGGTCATCGGATTTAGGATCCTGCGACAATGGAGTAAAAATGTTTTCAAGTTGTAGGGTTGGTTGTCGGGGAGGTGTTTTGCTGGTTTTACTTCTCCCAGCTGTTCTCGGCTGTGTCCAGCTGTATGCAGGGTTTGAGAAATGTTTCTGCCTGTGTGGTAATGAAGGCCAGCCAGTTGCATCAGAAATCTCAGGGTGCTGGGCTTTGCCTGTTAGCCGTCCTCCCACATCCTGCATCTTCGGCTTTGCACCGAGAGAGTTCCAGGGAGGACTACCATTCGAGGATTCATTAACAGCTACACAGCCCTCCTGTTTCTTGGTAGGCTTGGCGGTGCTAGTTAGCCGTGTCTTAGCTTGCACTTGTCCAAGATTTTGAGTCCATGGTAAAGTGGTATCCATTTACCTCAACGTTCACTTTTAGTCGGTGGATCTTTATTTCCAAGACTGCAATCTTCTGTAGGAGTTTGTGGTAGTCGTCCATGGAGAGGGATGGCATCGTGCTGCTACTTAGCTTTAGCTTAGCTGCTAAGTAGCCTATAGCAATTTATCTTTAAACCAGTGGAAATATGGCAATAGCCTGTTAAATCTACAAAGAAATAAAGTACCAGGTATTTTCAAGTGTCCAGGAGCTGCTGCTCTAAGATTCTCACCAAAGACAAACAAGGATATCAGAAGGTATTAGCAGATCAAATGCAAACATAGGCGAGAGCAAGCAGCAAAGCATTTGCACTCAGCGTTATCTCGGCATAGGCGAAAGACAGAGAGTACCGGGTTGGACCCCCTTTTGCTTTCAGAACTGCCTTAATTCTTCGTGGTATACTTTCAACAAGGTGTTGGAAACATTCCTCAGAGATTTTTGTCTATATTGACATGATAGCATCACGCAGTTGCTGCAGATTTGACGGCTGCACATCCATGATGCAAATCTCCCGTTCCACCACGTCCCAAAGTTGCTGTATTAGATTGAGATCTGGTGACTGTGGAAGGCCATTGGAGTACAGTGAACTCATTGCCATGTTAAGAAACCAGTTTGAGATGATTTGAGCTTTGTGAAATGGTGCATTATCCTGCTGGAAGTAGCCAGCAGAAGATGGGTACACTGTGGTCATAAAGGGATGGTCAGCAACAATACTCAGGTAGGCTGTTGTGTTTAAACAATGTTAGTACTAAGGGGCCCAAAGTGTGCCAAGGAAATATCCTCCACACCGTTACACCACCACCACCAGCCTACTATTTAAAGTTATATAAAGTTATACTATATTTTAAGTTTTCACTCGTTTGATAGCTGGTGCTAGCTGGCTAGTTGTTTTCGTCAAAAGAATTCACTTATTTAGCATCAATTTTTAAAGACCGGGAAGGCAACACGTATAGTTTTCTACCCGCGCGCGTTGCTGCCTCGGGAATGTCGAACGAGTGAAAACTTTAAATAGTAGAGTAGAATAAACTGGTATAAATAAGCCTAAATACAAAACTTCCTACCTAGTAACCAGTATAGCAACCATGACAGTTTCCTGCTAGCACGCATAGATATCTCGGGAATTAAGGTTGGCATAGCTACGGATGCGTCCTTGCTTCGGAACGGCGTTGTGACGTCAGGTAGGACACTATTTGGCCCTAGGACACTATTTGGCCTGACAGCACCATTGAAAGCATCCTGTCCAGCTGCATCACTGTGTGGGGCAGTAGCTGCACTGAACATAGCAAGAAAGCACTGCAAAGCATAGTGAACACAGCTGGTAAGATCCTTGGTGCCCCACTCCCTTCTTTGCAAGACAAATAATCCACCCGCCTTACCCGGAAGCTACCTCGACTGTGAATGACACCAGTCACCCTGCACACAGTCTGTTCAGCCTCCTACCCTCTGAAAGAAGGTATAGGAGCCTCTGTTGCCGCACCACCAGACTCAGAAATGGCTTCATAAACCAAGCTGTCAGGAAGCTAAATTCTCTCCCCTCACTCCCCCCAGCCATATCCTCCAGTCTAACAGGAAGCTGAAAATCCCCCCCCCACCACCCCTAAAAAAAATCATTCAGGACTCTGCACTTTAATCACTTGTATTATGTTTAAAATGGTATTATGTATTTACATTTAGTCATTTAGCGGACGCTCTTATCCACAGCGACTTACACCACTTGTACTTACTGTAAGTCGCTCTGGATAAGAGCGTCTGCTAAATGACTAAATGTAAATGTAAAACCCGGAACTTCCATATATTGGTTGGCAGGTGATTGGATGAACCATCAGTCTATTACCGTCATTAGCAAATCTAGCCATTTTAATCTTTGCAAGACATTTTAATCTCACGATGCCCGATATCTGCGTCCAAAGTTTTGCTCACAAAGAAAACAAAGTTCCTGAGTGCTAATACAACTTAATGTAATTCAACATCTGTTTTAGTAGAATGGTATTTACACAAATATTACTTCAGAGGACGGCTCAAGGTGGTTGAAGCTTTATAAGAAGGCTCCAGAGGGAGAGGCTGCTGGCAAGGAAAAAACGATGCCCAGTGTGTGCAACCACTTCTAAAGAGCCAGCATCCTTGGCTACCACACAGGATACACTCAGAGCCAATCGATTATTCTGTATTCTAACATATTACTTCAAATAGGTAGAATCTTAGATATTTGTAGACTATGTTTTATGTTACAGAAGCTGTAGAAAGACAAACCATAGGGGCAAGTTATTAGAATTTTGAGTTTTGAGATTTATATGGAGGTTTGTATAGATTTAACCTTTGTATTTGTTCATGTTATGCCATGGAAACAGTAGCCTGGCTCTGCCCTCCTACGCACTTCCGCTCAATTTGGATTTTGCTTCTGTACTAGGTCTGGGAGCTCGGCTCTGAAGTCGGTTTCCAGAAACACATTTTTTGTAGGTCCAATCAGCGAACGGAGGGGGTGGCTGAGAACGATGACGTTAATGTCGTGCACTTGTTTGAGTAGTTCAGTAATGGCGGCGGAGAAATATGCGAGCGAAACTATTCTGCGGTTGTGGCAACGCTGCCGAATATAGGTTAAAGCCGGAGCAAGAACATTCCTTGCTGAGTTTTGTTGGTGGCCATGATGTTGTGGCCCTCCTCCCTACGAGGTTCGGGAAAAGTTTGATTTTCCAGCTACGGCAGCTAGCTCCGTTACAGTAGTGGTGAAGGAGTTAGCTAAGGCGAACGCTTGCGATTGGTTATGGCAAATCAGAGTGGCTCTGGGCGGATCCAATAGTTTTGAACTTCAACAGAGGACCCGCCTTCAAGGAAGTTAACGTTTGTCAATGGAGAGATCCCAGACCCTCTGTACAAATGAAATGTACGAGGGTCTGGTTAGGACCAGGCTATGGAAACAGTGCTTTGATTTAAAATAATGTTACAATTTACAAAGTGAATGAATTGTCATGTTTTCCTTAGTAACATAATCCAAGTTTGTGTTTACTGCATGGAAAAGGGAACAGTTGAAAATGATATGGTAAGAGCCTGGTAACATCACAGAAACAAACACAGCTTCCTTTTACAGTACAGTTCAGCTTACTTACTGAGTAAATAGCCATGTGTTACCTGGTATCACTGTTGAACGTATATAACAAGTTCATATTAAGGTTAATGTTGACAAAGTAATATTTGGTTACAAAGGATATGGTAAGAGCCTGGTAACACCATGGAAAGAAACACAGCTTCCTTTTACAGTACAGTTTTAGCTTACTTACTGAGTAAATAGTCCAAACATGCGCAAGAACTTACCCAGTATCCAAGAAAATTTACCATGATAGTAGAGGAAAACTCTTCCCGCGGAGGTTGTTACCAGCCAGGTAAATGAGTATTGCCATCATCGATAAATGTATCTGAAAAGGTATTTTATTGGAAAGTACCATCTTAATTTCTAACTAGACTGTTACCGACATAAACCTTAGGTAACTACAGGGTAATAGTAGAGCTTTTTCTTAGTAATTCTGCTGGAGCTTGGCTGTTTTTACCTACTTAGTAGCAGTAGTATTTACCCATTAACACATTATAATTTTACATTTGTATCTCCTGTAGTTACCAACTTACTCAGTGGTATTTAAATATTAAGTAATATTTGTAAGTTTTCAGGTAAATGCTAAGTTTTGTTTTCTTTCTTTACCTAATTATTACCGGTGAAAATTACCCAGTAATAACTAGCACGTTAGTATTTAGTTAAGTCTATAATAAAATTAATTACCCATTATCTCTGTATTTACCACCTTGGTACCAATCGGTAATACCCAATAATACACAAAACATACCCTTTATTTTCTACGTAAATACCTAGTACTTAAGGGACTATAAAAAGAAGGGTTACCAAAAGTTGTGAAATTTGGCATGTTGAAACTACAGAGCATTAGTAACTACCTTACCAAACATGGGCCACTTTAAACAGAAGGTGGCGCTACAGGCCACCCCCTAATTTTCCCATTTTCAAAGTGAATCCATTTGCATCCCACTTGACCCAAAATTCTGAAATTCATTACTTATCCTTTATTTTTGCACACATGATCTTCAGATCAAGCCTCTTACATGCACATTATTGGGCATGTCAAAATGTCACTTAAAGCATTAAATCTACCCCAAAAGTGATTATGTGTGAGAAAATCCCTCTTCCACAACTTCTTGAAAATATGAATGGGCAGGCTAAGACTAAAATGGGCATGTGCAGCTTCACTTTGAAAGTATATCAAATGATCATTGGAATAAGCTGGTCTTGACTGATTCTGTTCCAGCCCAGCAAAATGGCTAAGATTTTTAATTTTTAATTGGCCTACCGACTTGGTTGACATCTGTTTCTAATGCGTTCCATGTGTTCATCTGAATAATGTATTGGGCTTCAAATGCATCCCTATCATCTGCCATGTAATTGAAAATATTTTGTTTCTCTTCAAAAAAAAAAAAATGTTTACTTGTTTTTATGATGAGCTTAAATGCAGAATCCTCCTAACTCTACTTGTCTATGCATTGAATCAAAACAATGAGTCGCTGTAACGATCCTGGACCCCTTCTGTCTCTATCTCTCTTCAGATATGTGTACGACTACCTGGGAGGGAAGCATGAGAATGTTTTGGATGAGTTCATTGCAACAGTATGCACATTTGGTGTCACCATCATGTGGCTAGGCCCTTGCCAGGTAGTCTTCATCTGGGCTTTCTTCAACTGTTTTGGCCTCAACTTTGAACTTTGGACTGCCAAATTCTTCTCCATGGAACCGTTAGCCTCCCTAGAGGTAAGTCAAAGTTTTGAAAAGGTAAAACAAAAATGGTGTTCTCAGGGTGTGGTTCTCAGGGTGTGGTTGAAGGGGATTGGACCCAATAGCAGGGAGAGGCAAGGCAGGCAAAAACTCAAGTATTTATTCTCAAAAACAGGAACACTGAGAAAATACTCACACAAACCACGACAAAGCGACAAGGACAGTCAAATGGAGCAGACGTATATAACCTTTACACAGGTCAGAGTGATCACACAATGGACAGTGTTGGGAAGGATACTTTCAAAACGTATTTTGTTACAGAATACATTACCAAAAATGTAACTTGTAACGTATTCTGAATACTTGGATTACTTCCACATTTAATTGAATTTTATAGGTGTAGGAATGCGGCCATCAATTCCTGCTTTCTAAACAGGCCTATTCTGGTGTGTGACAACATACCATGTTATCACATCATGGCCTACATAGTTCATACACAGGAGGACTTGGCATGTAAGGAAACACAAGACAGTAACCTAACTGAAGGCAATAAGCAGTAGGCTAAATGTAACTAACTGCACATTGAACTGCATACTACAAAAATCTAACCGCAGTCTAAGCTACCACAAGCTAATTTTAGCTAACGTTAGTTAGCATGTCAAACAGGGCTAGTCAGTCATTCAACTGCTCTGGGGTTAGTAAATCAGCACATAGGATAATGTAAAGTCACACGTCAACTACAACTATAAAATGGCAAGGTAACACTATTTCAGTGACATTTGAAACAATAGTCTCCGGCCTTGTGTCCCAAAGTTCTTTGATGTTGCATCCCTCTCTAAATGAGGTGATCGTAAAGAAAACAGATGGGAATCTCCAAACCAGAATTAATTAAACACTGACAGGACACAGTCTCTTTAGCCAAAGATTCAGAGCAGCAGCATCAATTGACCCCTCTCAAAACTTCTCCCCCAGGTCATAAATACCTTAAGACAATATAAGACGCTTCACCCATTCTCCAGGGTAAACCGCCCCACAGAGCCTTCAGCACCTTACTTAGGCCGAATCCCAATATTCTGTCTTACCTCTACCCCTAACCCTTAGTTTTGCATTCGGGGCACGTTTGGGGAAAAACTATGTCCGAACAGGAGCTGTTCGGACCAATGAAATTGTCAGGGCGGGGTTTATACGATGATGGACAGATGCAGTAACGTAATCAACAACGTCACGAAAGAGCGCTTGGGTTGAATTTGTTTTGAACAAACAAAATATTACGTTGCTCTGATTGGTTGTAGGTCTATCCAATTGAGCAAAGAGGCATTTGTTTTACGAGTTTAGTTGAAACACGCCCCATTGTCACAGCCCAACGGAGAGTTATCAGACTCATATTCTGACTAAAATTATAAGTATGACAACGTCAGGCTACCAATTCCTTGGAATCGTCAGCCAAATTATCTAACGATTCTGCTAACGGTTCTCTGTGGCGTTGCGCATGCGTGAACTTTTATAGTTTATTCAGACTGCATCAAACATGGCAACTATGCAGAAGCGTTCTAAAGTTTGGTTGTATTTCACACGACAAAATGACAACAACGCCACTTGTAACGCGTGTAAAAAGTCTATTTCGTCGAAGAGAGGAAATACAACAAATATGAAGAAGTATTTGAACACACAGCATGGAATGAAGTTACTGGAATGTCATGTGATCGAGTCATGCAAGCAGCGCAGCTAACGTTTGCGTTTCATTTCTACCTATCAAAGGTAGAGCTTAACTCCTCATAAGTGATCACAACCACTTGTCACTGTGTGAAGCAATTTGCCTTTTTTGTGTATAGTCGATCAAGTTATCTTCTGTCCCGTCGTTTGAACCATACATTTTAGCTCCGGCATTCGCCTCCAATTATTGATCACTTCACGTTAATTATTGGAGGGCGTGTGTTGTCAGCAAACGTTCGCGTTGTCGTGTTAACACATTATTAAACTGAGCATATTGATTTGTATTCCATTATTAAACTTTGTATTTTAATTGTTTAACAGAATGGCCGATGTTTGACACTGTCATATTATATGATTTGACCTTGGCTGAAAATTGAAGATTCTATAATTCTATTCTAAGCTAGCGTAGCTAATAGAACTTTAGAAGAAGAGCAACGGAAAAATGTCAATGTGTATGTATGCATACTATATATGGTGTGCAGCATTATAGAAAATTATATTTAAAAAAATTATGTAAACTAGAAAGTGCATTTCCTGCAGAAAATGCGTTGGAATGCTGAAAGCTGAAATGAATTTAAAAAAAAATCTGATATAATTCAGAAATGAGAAAATACCCGCAAGCTGAAATGAATTAAAAAAATCTGTGAGTCACACAAAAGAGGCAGTGTGGAAGCTGAACTGACTAACTAACATCACCAGCTGTTTGAATTAGAGTCAGAGAGAAGCTAGCAATGCAGTAAGTGTGTTCCTTATCTGACAAAGTGACTTGAGTGTCTACTATCTGAAATGCAGGTAGGCCTAGCTAACGTGAAATTAATCCAGTTAATCGCACCTCAGCGATTTCACTATGTTGGCAAGGTTCACACACACTAAGCTAGCTGCATTTGCATAGCTAGCAAACAAACCGATGGAGCAAACATTAGCTAGCACCTATTCCATTTGGCGTCGTCAAAAGATGGAAACTTTGCTATCGTCAATTTAATCCAAGATCAGCACAGATATTGTAGTTCTTCGACTATATTCTACCATTGTCATAATTATCTTAAATGGTCTCGTTGCAAAAGCTAAATCGTCTCTAGGGACTTTGAAGCACCTGTGTGCCGATCTGGAGTAAACTGGCGATAGCAATGATGATGGCAAATACCACACAAACGGAATTGGGGCTCGCTACCTTTGCAAATTCAGCTATTCTGGAAATCCAGCCAATATAAAACCAAAACATGATTAATATTAATATGACAAAAGGTTGCAGTTTGCGTTGTGTAAAGGGTGAACTCATACCGCTGTCAATCCTTGTCAATGCAATCCGTTTCACCTTTCCTAACTGTCTAGCTACCTGGTAGATCGAAGCCTATTCTAGAAGAATGGTAATAAATGATAGAAGCCCATCTCCTACTGTAAATAACTTGCACATTGTGTGAGCATTTCAGGACACCAGAACGCAAAGAAAGAACCCTAGTGGCCTAATCTCAAAGACTAGTTGATAAAATGTTAATAAAAATTATGTGAAATGTGCTAATTGAATGTTTCATAATGATGCCATGGTATTGCTGTTGTGATTAATTGTGTAGTATTGGGTACTGGTAGGTAGGAGGATGGCAAGCACTTTGTGTCTTTTCTAGGAGACAGACTGTGAGTCAGTGAGGGTGGTGAAAGGGAAAGAGCCAGGGAGAGACTTCAGATGACAGTGTCACAGCCATGGCAAGACCGGGGATCAACCTTTTTGCCAGCAGGAAACAGTGGCACAGTACTGTATAGTCACCTCACTGGTGGCATAGAACCATATCAGCCACACCCACAATTTATAGAACCGCAGACTCTTGCCAACAAAGTGTTAACACTTCAAGAGAAATGGTTGCGCGATTTTCCCCGACTTTATGATGGTTCAATTGAGATTATTTTAGATGAGACTGCACCATGCCCATTGTAATTACATAAACAGCACCCATACAGTGTACAGTACATACTGGCCTTTCTTGGTATTGCTGGTTGTAAATACTGTACACCTGCATTCATACTTGACTGATAAGAAAAACTACTCTAACTACATTTGAACAAGTTGAGACAACCCTTCAGTTACTAACCATAAATTATCCAGGAGTATTAATTATGGTTCCTTAATATACATTTAGCATATTACAATGTAGGCTGTATCACAGCAATCATTTTGGTGTCCCCCTCAGAAATTGCTCTTGAGAAAATTTCATAAAATTGTCCCCCCCAAGTTGATAGCAGATTTTCGCCACTGCTACGACCAACACCAAATAAGCTATCTATTGATCCAAAAATTAAGCATGAAGAGTGAAAATTGTTGCAATGCTGGCAAACTAGAAATACTTTTTGAAACTGATTTCGAAGCTCTAAGCGTTTCAGTCAGCGCCCTAGGCTCTCCACATACACACCCATGTAAATCTCAGAAACAATATTGAAAAAAGTTCACTAGATATCAAAAAGCTGAATACAAAAAAAAATAGTTTAGGTTTTTGTCAACATGTTAAAGTTTAAATGGTGGCTGTAGCTAAAATATTGAGGAAGAAGAAGGATTTGAAAGTTGAAGAAGTTTAAGAGGATTGAGAGGATTTGAGAAATCAATATTGATTTATATTAATTCAAACATAAGAGGTAGAAAGCTGAAAAGTCACAGCAGTCATAGCCTGAAACTGCTGAATTTTTTGAAAGTTGAACGGTTTTAATAGCTGAAGATTTGCAGGCGCTGAAGGGTGTCACGGAAGAAATAGAAGAAGTTGAATAAAGATTCAAGGAACAATACTTGGAATGCTGAAGCAGTATTCCAACAATAAACCCATTTGTGCTCTTTTTTCCCCCCCCTGCCCAATAAGAATCGATAACAGAATCAATAATCAATTAAATTGATAAGCAGAAATTGATAAAATCTTATCTCATCCCTAATCCGCACACAAACTATCAAAATGATTTTAGATTTCCGAAACGGTTTGATCGGTACAGGCATGTCTTCCCGAGAATTGGCACACATCATCGTCACAGCAACCGTCACTATAAATTTCGAAGGGATTTTTGATTTTCAAAACCGTTTGTCCGCTACAGCCAATCAAAATCGGCAGCAAAGACACCTACAGGAAGTTGGCTCATATCTTAGGAAATCCATGAGAAATCAACACCAAACTTTGAATGATGACTCTGAACTATCTCCTGAGGATGTCCAAACTATTTGGTGTCATGTGATCACTGGGCGTGGCCACAGGAAGCAAAAATGTGTTTTAGCCAATAACTGTTGAATACTTTTATTAAGTGATTCCTTTGTCTCATGATATCTTGGGACATCCCTTGTGTGATACATGAAAACTTGAGATAATAGCCGAATTGATGCGGCTGCCATTTTGAATGAATTGAAAAACTTTTTTTCTTTACTCCTCCTACGTTGTCCAATCTTCACCAAATCTGGCAGAGAGTATCGTCAGACCAAGCCTCACAAAGGCCTTCACATGATTTTTTGATTTTAAGAAACGTTTGCCCGGTACAGGCAATCAAAATGTGCCGTTAAGACAGCAAACAGGAAGTTGGGTCGTATCTCAGCAAATCTTTGATGGATTCACACCGAACTTGCTGCGTTTACTCGTTACCCTCTTCTGAGGATGTCTCAAATGTGTTATGGGTCACTTGACTGCTTGGCCACCTCATTGCTGCTTGTAGCTATATTTCTGATGCTTTTCTGTATATCTAATTTGGTGATTAGGTTGTAGCATGACTGGTAGTCAGGAGTGCAGCTTATGGAGAAGGACTTTGGTCTGAGGAGGGACCCGAACAGATGCTTGGTTTTCTTAATTTTTCAATTCCCTTTCAGATGGCCATGTCGGAGGCCATGTCTCGTCGAATCAGAGCTATTTTCAACACATTCAACTTTTGGACAATTGTGCTGTATAATGTCTTGGCCCTAAACAGCCTGGACTTTGCCAAGTTAGTGGCCAAGAGATTGCTGCTCAAAGGTGATCAGTTATTATACAAAATGGTAGACCATTAAGGGAATATTTGATTACTAAATATTAGTTACTAAAGCTCCACTGTACAATGTGAAAAAAGGATAACTAGAAGCTGTTATTTTACAACAGTGTTGAGTCTGAAATGACATGCTCTGATCTTTCCAGGTTTCCCTATAACCACCATCTTGGTGATGTTTTTGACGTACTGCTTGGTGCAGCTAATAAAGGAGAGAGAGAGGAAACAGGCCCTGATTGATGATCCTGATCCCTCCCCTCCTCCTGCACCAGCACCTCCTCCTACCCTTTCTACCACTACAACAACAACCACAACCATAGCAGCCCAGCCAGTGATGGAGCCCGAAAAGGAGAAAGCAGAGTAGGCAAAACTGTATTTGAGTCCTTGTTTCAAAATCTGATTACATCAATTGTGTATGTCAAGGTGTTGATACAGTGCACTGTGAAGATCCCTTATTTGCATGGCTCACCAAACAACTGTTGTCATGAATACAGATTAAATACAATGTTTGTTAGTGATGTTTGTTTTGTTTCTGTATTACGTAAAGGTGCTTTTACACAAACCGAAGATGTCCTAAGATTCAAAACTTTTGGTAGGAATCAAATGTATTGCAATAGAAAAAACATTCAAGGAGTGTTTGCTGTACACTTCTGTTCAATATAAAATATGACAGCACCTACAAATACAGTGTAAGATATACAATTTGCTGAATAATGTGTGTCATTGTCCTTGTATTTAAACAACCCCTAAATCAAATAATAGAAAATATTTCTTTCTTTTTCTAAACATCAAATAATATATTGTATAGACCCATCTTTTTACATCAGATGATGAGCAAGATTGTCTTTAAGCAAATGTGTCTTTGAATCAATGTGAGTATCTTTACTTCCCTATGACAGCCTTGTTGTCATTAAGAGTTATTTGATGTCACTTTGAAAATATATTACGTTACTGGAATGCATCCCAATTCTTCCTATTCTATAATTTATCCACACAGACCAACTGTTCTTGGGAATGGTATTTGTGTGCCATGTTTTTCCAGGGGCCAGTTCTTCATACGTCGCTAACTCAGTTAGCTGGATTTGATTGTTGACGATTTGTCATAATCTTGGATTGTTTGGTTCTTCGAAGCTCATTCTGAGGGCTATTGCACGAAACCAGGATAAGGGATTAAGTCGGGAAATTCAAGTTATCCTGGATGAATTTAGCTTTGAGTTGGTTGCACGAAAGCAGGTTGAATTAAACCCAGTCAAGTCACCATGGAGATTCTGGAGTCTCGTGTTAAATCAGCTGCCGCTCATATCCGAAATAAACTTTTTAACAGTTATTTCGCTGTCTTCTGAATGTGTTCTTATGTATTTTTTATTAACATGCATTACTTGTCACTATTGCTGTCAAGAGTTTAATTTAAACCCTACTATTGCAGTTGTTTAGAAATGGTTGATGAAGTGGCAACTGTGATTTCAATGAAGTCAGTAATGAAGGCGATATAGCCTACACCGCTCAAAAAAATTAAGGGAAGACTAAATGAACACATCCTAGATCTGAATAAATAAAATCTAATAAAATACTTCTTGTTTGATTCCATTGATAATTGATCATTTTTGTGTGATTTTGTTGTCATCACATTCAACTATGTAAAGAAAATGTAGCCTATTTAATGAGATGATTTCATTAATTCAGATTTAGGATGTGTTAGTGTTCCCTTTATTTTTTTGAGCAGTATATAAAGTCCCATTCACCTGTGTTTCTTACTGCAACATGGCATGCCCATTTCTGAACTAAGTTTTGGATGAAGAAGCATTGATATTGAGACGTGGTTTCAGACGAGAGGTTAATACATTGTTTTACAGATATGCATAAGTGTGGGTTGAAGTCACGTATTTTTCACGAGTTTCTTTATTCACAAGTTTCTTTATCTCCAGATACAGTTTCCTCAGTGTTTTCTTCTTGATTTCAATACCAAGGTCTAGATCCTGGAGACCTTTACTGACAGCAATCTGTGCATCTGCCAGCTCAATTAGCTTTTTCAGATGTTGAGTAGAGACATCTGACAGTTTGTGAATTCTATAAACCACCCATTGATTAGCACAGCAGGAATTGTGCATGATTTTGATTTCCTTTAGCCCATACTTACTATGTTGCCAGGCTGGCTGTCAGGCTGTAGCCTACTGCGTCTGGATCCTGTTACAAATATATATTATGAGTGCTATATAACTGACTTTTATTGTATAAATTGTTGTGTGGTTTGAGTTGTATATTCTCATGTGATGCCTTCTTGCTGCATACAAATTGCCCTTCTGGAGCAAGGAATAAACTGATCTGAAATGACTTCTCATCCATTATGGGCTAAATATGCATTTCCATGCGATTTACATGATACCTCAGGCCTTCTGGAGTACAGTGACACAGTCTCCTCATCATCAGCTGCAGAAGCCCCTTCCTATACTGCAGAAGTTCTTTCCCCCTGCCATATTGAATATAATTTGTGTTGACAGGATGTACCAAGCCATGTGCTTTTAATGAATAATACTCACTGGATCTTTGTCTGGTGGCAGGAAAGTAACTGTGTTTTAAACCAAGGAAGGCCTGTGATGGAAGGGATTCAAGGTGGGACAGCTTCTGACCACCTGCAAAAACTGCCCTCTTCATACAAGGTACTTGCAGGCCTTGTGTGTCCAGCGACACAGTTACTCTCCTGCCACCAGACTGTAGCAGAATATGTAGCAGGCATCTTGTAAGTAATTTCTACATACCATTTACAAACTGTTAAGGCACTTACCAGCCTGCAAAATGTATTTATATTTTATCTTGACTTGTTGCCAGGATCTTTTTTATCCAGTCATGTTTGTTCTGTATGAACATTAATTGTAGAAATACATTTAGAATCAGACACCGCTTACAGAGATTTGTGTATGGTTGTAAAACATATTCTTACATTGTGAATAAGGGTTTGAAATTAGGCCTAGTCTTTAGGGGAAATTTCCCAAGGAAAATTAATTCCTTCTGCTCACTTTTAAAGCAAAGTGGGATAAATAATAATAAATTGTATTTACATAGTGCTTTACATGGTAGGCTACTCAAAGACACTTTACAGTAAAACCAGCACATTTAGCACATAAACACATATACAGCAATACAACCAATACATAAAACAAGCATATTAAAAGCAATTACAGTGTACAACTTTCTTAGTAAGTAGATATTTTTCAATCATTATGCTTTCAGTCGGTCCGCGATTGTCTACCAGGCTTTTCTCTCTGTCTAATAACAGCAGCCGTATTTCCTTTTTTACATTTTACATGCTTCACTGTGCTTCAATTTCCGTAATTAGTTGCTGCTAATATCGGGTGAAAAATATGCTGCACGCGTCTTCTCCATTTCTGCATCAGTCAATCTGTGATCGATACCATGGTCTATTTAAGAAATCCGTGAAGGTGCACTTATCCCAACTATGTACATCTGGATTGACATAGCTTCACCTTCTCATCCTGGTTTGGCAAACGTGCAACCGAATAAGCCGCGATGAGCGGATCACACTAAGTCCAGCTGCGCTTTTTCAGTTATCTTGGATTTCTTTATTCTACTTTTGTGCAACAGCCCCTGGGTTTCTCAAGCCAGGTGGCTCATTAGACCAGGGGCTCATCTCCTGTTTCCAAAATGTATCACAAACTGTTTGAGAAAGCTGGACTACTATGATAATTGGTGATGATAATAAATTATTCTTCCGCATTAGCTAAGGGATGCTTTGCGTTTAGGTGGTATTTGAGACTGGAAGAATTCCTACTGTAAACCAATACCGCATAGCACAAGTTGCAAACAACCTTAGTCTTGTCGAGGTTTCCATTGGGAACATTCTTAAAAATAAATTTTCCCTGAAGCAAACCAGGGGCCCGTTTGTCTTAAGGGTTGGAGCTAAGTTAATCAATAGTCCCTTTAGTACGGTGGCCGAGAGGTGCAAACCAACATTACAAAATCTGAAACCCTTTTACAAAGCTTGAGACAAATTTACATTTTGGAAAACATTTTTACATATCATAAAACTAAATTACATTACCAAAACACATTAACAAGTCCCGAAACAAATTTACATTTCAGAAAACAAATTAACTAGACGCAAAACACTTTTCAAGTCCCGAAACAAATTTACAAGTGGCGAAACAAATTTACAAACGACATTAGCCGGAAAGGGAATGTACCAATTCCAAAGTTGACGCGGAAGTGATAACGGAAGCGCTCAATTTGAGTTGATGGCGGTTGATGGAGTTCATGGTGACCCAAAATGGACAGCGATAGAGTGGTGTTTTGCCCGTTTTGTGGCAAACATATGAGCCAATTAACAAGATTTTGTTTTTCGTGTGGTCGGTCTTTGGAGTTTTTAAATTGCGCAGACCAGAGTGAAGGACCAGATGTGTTGCAGCAGTGCATACCATATTTTAATGAGGGACACTCGCTACGCTGTAAGTACGTACGTAATCGTGGACATGATGTCATGTTTACACGGTGTGCACATCAGCTTGAGGTCTCTGAAAAGCAAACTGAATGATGCTGGGTTATATCGCAGAAAGGATTTCTCCTCTACAAACGTCATAATTAGGGCAATACGACTGGAACTTCGTGGACCTGGACAGCTGTTTGGCTACCGCATGATGTGGCAGGTGCTCAAACAAAAGTATAATCTGCGAGTGAAGAGCATGTAATGAATTTGCTCCGGGAGCTCAATCCTCGAGGGTGCGAGAGGAGAGCACGCAGAAGGTTTATAAGGAGAACCTACCACTCCATGGGACCGAACTATATTTGGCACGCGGATGGTTATGATAAACTCAAGCCATTCGGTTTGGCTCTTTCAGGGTGTATCGATGGATTTTCGCGTAAAGTACTGTGGCTTGTATGTGGATCAACAAATAATGATCCAACTGTGATCGCTCACTATTTCCTGTCATCCCCATGAGACTGAGGACTGATTGCGGCACGGAAAACGGGACCATGGCCGCAATTCAGTGCACCCTACGCCACCACCACAATGACTACTACTCTGGAGCGTCCAGCCACATGTATGGCTCATCCACAAGCAACCAGAGGATTGAGTCATGGTGGTCCATATTCAGAAAGGGAAGGTAAGTGGCCATCATAAAGTCATTTAATTATGTGTAACCTTCATTCATTCAAACGTATATGCTTAAAACTATAACTTTATTATTTATCGATTTCTATAGGAAATGTTCTTCAGAAGTACTTGGATGAGTGTGTGAGACTGTGGAACAGTCACAGGATTCGCCCCTCCAGAACAGCATCATGTCCAGGAGGATTGCCCAATGAGCTCTACTACTTACCACACAGGTAATACTTTGGTGATAGATGGTATTTGTTTTGCTTTTATCTTAAATTTAAATACTTTTAATTATATATTCTGTTTAACATAGGTTTGGCTCCAGAAATTGTGGATTTCAAATTGAGCAGGCTGAACTGGATGCCTTTCCTGAGGCTCACCTGACAAGAGCTCCATGTGGGGACCCAAACATTCAGGAGTACTTGGACTTAGCCATGGAGCACAATCATTTACAGAAGCCAGAGTACTGGCAGTCTTCAACTGAACTGTATCTGAGATTAAAATAAATTGCTCAGCTATGAATTGATTGATTGGGAGATTTATTGCAATGGTGGTGGAACATGTACACAGTGTCTTAATGTGTCACCCACAGCTTCAATATTTCAAAGTGGGAATACAAATAATGGGTCATGGATTACAATCTAAAACAATTGTCAAAATGCTAACTGAGAATGCTCACAAACCCTTACATTATAAAAGCCTCTTTAACAAATGCAACTATAACATAACAGCAACAAAGAAACAACATTTTTAGAGTCAGAGCTCTAGGGGTTATCCAGTCATATGGCTTAGACAGCCAAATCCTGGACTATTTTGAATTCCAAAGTCCATTTGTGATTTAAACACACTATATGTGTCCAGGAGTGGTAATTTCAACAAGTTTGAACATGTATTTGCCATTGGGAATGGGGAGTCATCCAGGAACTCTATTTGTGGCAATGGTTGCAAGCCAGATGGGGGAAGTGATGTCAGCCCAGTTGCAAACATCAAAACGTCCTCCACAGACACAGCAGCCGCGCCTTCTGCAAAGAAATAAATGTTCAGATATACCATGGTAATGTGGTTTTCTAATTAGTTACAAAAAACCTTACAAACCTTCACAGTCAAGGAGATAGTCTGCCCAGTAGGTCACGGTTTGACTTTCTTTTAGTCTCCTATTACTCCCTGAAGGGCTGAGGTCAGGTTTGAAGAGTTTTTCAAGCTCAAAGCCAGTGAGTCGCTTTTCAAAGTGGCACAGGACAGGGGTGAGCAAAGTAGGGTGTTGCTGTAGTGTAGTCAGAAACTGAAGGGCTGAAAGACCATCTTTGAATCTACAAAGTGAACACAAACACTGTTTCACTGCTGTGTAGTGCCAACTGCATTTAAATGATCTAAAGAAAACTTTTAGAGGTTCTCTTCAGACAATTACTATCCACCTAAAAAAAATTGGGGAAACATTTGGGGAAAATGGTTGTGTGATAACATTCTTTTGATTTGCACATGGAAAGGTGTTACAAACTACAAAAAAATCACACGGAGGAATGACACAGAGGGCAGGTTGGCAGGGAATGGAGAGACAGACATCACATAGTGTATTACAACTGAAAGCCTAAGGCAAAACATTTGTCACAGTGGCTAACTAATAACAGATACACATGCCATGACGCATTTTAAACAAAAATGTCATACATAAACATAAAAGAAAATCACCATCATAATTCAAAATATTATCTTACCTGTCAATTACAGATGAGTTGCGGTCAATAATATACCACTGGAGGTAGTCTGCCACGATTTCTTTTCTTCCACAGCAGCAACATGTCTCAGACAGCCTGCTGTCTGTAACATTGTGCTGTGTCTCATGATACATTCTTGCAGAGCATCCAATGAAGCAGCATTCTTAATCTTAAAGACAAAGAGGCATAAACACCCCAGTAAATAACTATGTACTATCCTTGCCTATTTTTATTCTGTGACATACATAGCATGCAGTAACCCTACCCTATCAAAAACTAATACATTCTGCAAATTCTGTTTATGCGATATAGGAAGTAAACATTGTCTTAAAACAGTGCAGGAACTATGTCAAACTCTGTCCTACCACATTGTAGATTTATGCTATTCTCACCTCTCGCAAAGCTTTCCCTATTTCTTCATCAGTTATTAAATTAACTGTTGGTTTGAATGAAGGCTGGCCGGCAAGATAATGTACAAGATCTTCTGACAGGAAATGGGGTCCTGGACCTCCATGTACAACTGACACTGCGATCATCTTTCCTGCCATTAAGTATTCATCCTCCCTAACAGCTATGAATGAATTCATATTGCAAAATGAAAACATACAATACAATATATACTTTAAGATATTGAGGAAAAAAGCATATGCTGTATCATCTATTTGTTTAATGATCATTAACCAACCATTAGTATAGCACACTTCTAACCCTATGCATACCATTTGCATTGTAGACCAAGAACCGATGTCCTTCTGGTCCATCAAAAATGTGCCGGTCTTTCAGGTGTTTCATTAGCAGAGATAAAAATTCTCGTCTTGGACCACCAGTGTCAATTCCCTCCTCAAAAATACCAGCATCATCAGTAAATCTGACCAGCAGGTCACAGGTTTCAGAATATGTTGTACGCTTGAAACCTCTGACGGCTCCATCCCAAACATTAGCCCTTGAGATGTTGAACCTGCTGACTCTTGTGATCAATAGGAAGCGACAGGTTTGGTACAATGTCAGGTAGTGTAATGTCCATCTCCTCCCTGTAATAACAAAAAGTGATTTAATTAATGGATATCCCAGACAGTGCACACTTTTACAACAGTTATGTAAATACCGGAATGCCACACTCAAAAGCTAATCTTACACTGCCGTGTGTTGGAAATTCTCCACATTGACTGCAACCAGCTCCTCATCCTCTTCCTCAACACCTGGTGCATACAGGTCCGTGTATTTACTGTTGGGAAATTACAATTTCCATGTTAAAACATCTTACAAACACACATTTTTTCCCCATGAATTAAATTGAAAGTATGTGAGTCACTATCCTTTTTTAAATTTATTTTTCACCTGTAGCAAGTCTTGTCTGGATTTGTTTCAGATGGATCCATATCCTCAGCATTAGATATTACTATCTGAAAAACAAATTAAAATGTCTGAAGCATTACATTACATTTAGCAGACGCCTTTGTCCAAAGTGACGTACAAGGGAGAAACAACAAGTCTTAAGAAACGTCAGGCTGCCACAGTCTGCCCTATTACCTGTCCAGGCCGAATTGTTGCTGAATGTCCCGGTCCATCTCTAAAACATGATACAAATAATACAATTACTACATTAATTATTACTGTTCTTCAGGCCTACAATAGTCATCTAAGAATGTAAACGAACACAGGCAAGATTCCTATTGTTTGATTACCACTAGAAAGGATACAAAATGTTTGACTCTGTGACAAAGGCTAGATGTCAAAATGTACCTACCTTTCATCTTTAGGTTTGAGTTTGGGAGTACTTCGGTTTTGTGGTTCAAAAACCTGAGAGGAAACGCATTAATTTATCAACAATAGCTTCGATAACTGTTCCCTTACCCCATACAGTATATATATATATATATATATATATATATATATATATATATATATATATATATATATATATATATAATGGTGAAAGGTTGTCAGTATTGTCATAGATAAATCAATAAATGCATTCATAAATATTAAAATAAATAAATAATTGATGTACCACTGTGTCAGCTCGATTGAATTCAGCTGTGCTCCTTGATGCGATGACAATTTCAGAATCAGAGTCTGAAGTATTATCCACTGCTGTAAAAACAAACAAACAGATCATATAGATAATGCAGATGCATCCTTCAGTAGAGTATCTAAAATATGTAAAAATGTTGAATCCTGAGATCCACTAACCTTCTCCTTTAAAATGTGTTTCTAGGCAAATGAAAAATGTGATCCTGGAATATGGCCTTCCTAGTTCCTTTTTATATTCTGCCAATTTGAATGGCCTTTCTGATCCAGGCACATGGACCACCTCTGAGCAGTCTGGATACAAAAGGATGTACGGTCCTTCTGGCATGTCCTTGTTAAATGTTTTCATTTTCTGGACAGCTTGTTTCAGTACATCAGGAGCTGCTACCTCTGGGTCTACAAATAACGGGAGTGTTTTCCCTCTTAGAGGTTTTAAATCAGTTCCATTTGGCACCATCAATCCAATGTTTATCTAATAAAATGACAAAGATGTATTAATCATAGGTAAAATAAAAGACTATACATACATCTGTGTTTCCCATCAATTATGGAGAATATGGTGTCCCTCCATGGTCTAATTGGTGCCACCACAGATTCATAGTGAGCCGAACATGTCAATATGCTGCACTCTCCAATTCGTTACAGTGTTTGCCCAATTGCTTTAGCAAAGCATCTCGCCCTGCACGAGAGCTTCTGTTATTCTGCCTAAATCTACGCAAAGATACCCTCTTCAAAGATGTTAGTTTTTCTTTTTAACTTAATTCAATCTGTACAATAAATCTACTATTATACAGATCCATTTAAGAGTCACCTCGAGTCAGACAGTCAAGTTATAAGCTAACAGTCAGTACAATTTACCTGGACGTGTTTTCGTTCTTTAGCCCGATGTCTTCCTCTCGGCCCGTAGTTAAAAGACTGACGCTCTTTGGACTTTGAACTTTTGTACTCCATGAACTGTTTGTATGATGTGCAAGGTTTTTCTGCTGAAATTAGCAAACTCAGTTTCAAAATAGAAAGTTAACGGCCACTAACCAATTGAGCTATCACTTTCATTCAGGTACTGTAGCGAGCGTTATGCTGCACTTACTTTGTTTAGCATTATCCGGCTGTTGAGATGTCCCCTGTGTGTTTGGTCCTTCTGTCTTGTCTGCGCCATTTAAAAACTCCAAAGACCGACCACACGAAAAACAAAGTCTTGTTAATTGGCTCATATGTTTGCCACAAAACGGGCAAAACACCACTCTATCGCTGTCCATTTTGGGTCACCATGAACTCCATCAACCGCCATCAACTCAAATTGAGCGCTTCCGTTATCACTTCCGCGTCAACTTTGGAATTGGTACATTCCCTTTCCGGCTAATGTCGTTTGTAAATTTGTTTCGCCACTTGTAAATTTGTTTCGGGACTTGTTAATGTGTTTTGGTAATGTAATTTTGTTTTATGATATGTAAAAATGTTTTCCAAAATGTAAATTTGTCTCAAGCTTTGTAAAAGGGTTTCAGATTTTGTAATGTTGGTTTGCACCTCTCGGCCACCGTACTTTAGCCCGTTAACAGGAGCGAACTAATTTAGAACCGCAAATATCGGTTCGTCGACGGCTGATCCGCATCCAAATCATGTGGTTAATTTCAATCCGGCTAAACTCATCAGGGCACGTGCACGTCATACTTCAGAAGGTAGGAAAGGTCGATCACCAAAAACCGTGATTTTCTAACGGCATGATGGCGGAAAAGACGAAAGAGAGAGCGGTGATATTTTCGCCAATCCGAGCAAACCATTTTAATGAGTCTCTACGAAGACGATAAGCATATTATCGTGGCTAAGTAAAACACTGCCACAGCTGCCATAGCGCATGACAGGCAGCTCGGCAAAAAATTGCCGATAAGCTAAATGCGTATTTTGGTAAAATGTATAGGCTCATTTTAAGTGCCTTATTACCCCAATAAATCAGATCACATTTCTTTAAATGTGTCTGCTGACAGTAGGCTTAATGGAAATTTATCATCGATTGAGATCTTGCTAGAGAAAATATTGATATCAACTCTTTCAGAATAAGTATAAAAACAAGGCCAAAGAGTATCTAATTGATACGAATTCATAGACACTTATGAGGATATATGTAGGCTTACTGAAAGCGCTGATATCATGTACTATAAATATGTATGCATGTAGGCCTATGTGTTAATCCCTCTTTGATTGCATTGACTGGGACATGGCCAGAGAATATGATGAATTGATTCATCAGCTGGTTAAGCGCCAATAGCCTACATTTTTCTTACAGCAACGCATGCAGTGGCTTTGCCAATGTTTTCTGCATCGCCTATACTGTATAAAAATGTACCTGACGCAAAAAACCTCAAGGCTATGCATAGAATCTGAAGCACAGTACAAGTTTCAAGTAGCTTTATTGTCAATTTTTATTGTCAAGACATAAAAAGGAATCGATAAGATGTTTCCCACTCTACCACAGTGAAACCTAAAAAGCACAGGCACAACAGATAAGACAAGATACGCCAATCGACGCACTAACCAAAAATACAGGCGGTGGTCAGCCCAGGTCTTCCCTAGTGTGCCTAGACAAGGTTAAATCTACGGGTAATGTATGCCGACAGTCGTCTTGCCTAAGCTCTCTCAAGGCTTTGTGTAGACCACAAAACAAAACATACAGCAACATGAAAACAGAGAGCGCAGCACACTAGTAACAGATGAGCTCTACTCTACAAACCACAGCAAATAGCATGCCAACAGAAAGACGTGGAGGCTTTTGTAGGGTGGTGGTTGAACCCAGCTGCAGGGGCGGGGTAGCTAGAGCGGGGGGGGGGGGAGTTAGAGCTCCAATCAGAGGGGGGATCCATGTCTTAAAATGGAAACACACACAGACAAAGCAACAACACAACACTGGGGAACGTAACAACAGTGTAGTATTTGGACATGTTCCATCCGGCCATTCTCTGGGTTCAGATGATATGGTTGCAGGTACCAGAAATGGAGAAACAACAACTATTTGGTGGTTGAATGAGCAGAGAGGTGAGTGCAGTGAAGATAAATCAGCTGCTACATCCAACCTGTGGAGCAGCAAGGCCTCTCATCTCTCTCACACATATGTTAAGACAATATGTGTTTGTGTTTCCACTCCTCTCGGTGTCTCCTCTCTTCAGGGGCCTGTACTACGAATCAAGATCAACATGCTCTGGATTACTTTCAGTTACCCGGCTACGCGAAGCCTAACAATCGCAATCACGATAAGTGGTATCACGACGGCGGTTATCATCTCTCTAACTCAACCCAGATCTTTCCAATCTATAGACGTGCGCGTTCACATAAAAGGGCGGTGTTTGCACCGTATGTTCAATCGCAAACATGGACAGAACAAGAGCCGCATATTTTACTCAGGAGGAGCAAATGATAATCATGGAAACTTATCAAACCTATAAACACATTATTCTGGCAAAGAGTAACACCGGCGCTGCTGCCAAGTCAAGAAAAGAAAGCTGGCAGAAAATTGCCGACGCTGTTAATGCGTACGTTACATGACTTATTGATATCACTGGCCCAGGCACAAGATCTTAATTAATTACACTTGTGCGTTCCATAACGTTAAACTTATGTTGCTGTAATATTTTAGTTGAAACCCTGCCAGTGCCAAACGGTCCTGGGAGCAAATAAAAAACAAATATAAAAACATAATTCAAACCGGTAAGTAGCAGTAGGCAAGACTTGCACATATTTTAAGGCCAACAAGAACAAGGCTGAGTTGCCTGAGTCAGTCCCTTTTGTAGGATATTGGTATTAGGGCCTATAGTACAATGAAATCGCTTGCAGCCAACAGTAAGAAAAATGACGCGAAGAAAACTGGAGGTGGCCCTCCTCCACAGGACTTTACTCCTGCCGAGGAGCTGGCCCTCTCCAGCAATGAGGGTCGCCCAATGATGGAAGGAGTGGAGGGGGGCATCTCTTCGTACCCTGGTGGCAGCAGATCCGACTCCCAGGCATATGTACAGGGTATGTTTCAAGTCATCTATGTGACCATGTCCATTCAACAATTATTTGTGAATATTGTAGGAGTGAAATGTATTACTGTTCTCTGCAGTGACAGGAAATACAGTGGTGTTGCTGCCACCACCCACTTTCGTCCCACTGTGCCATACAGAGGTAACAGTGAAACTAATAGTCATAAGCCAGTATGTATGCCATATGTGGTTGCTGAATATTGATCAAATATGCCATTCACTTTCTCAGGTGGAGGCCCTAGATGAGGAAACTCTGTCATCCTGCTCAGAGAACGCTTTGGGGGTACGCTTTTCAGTTTTTTACCACTTCCAACAAAAATGCTGAGAGTGTGTGAACGTGTGCCTGTGATTGAAGTGTCTGTAATGACTTGCTAATGGTGGTGGTCAGAACATAAGACACAAGTCCTTAAATTGCTCATTTCAAATATGGCTCAATTGATTACATTGCTTTGGTGTTAAACTCAGCAGGAAGAGGAACTTCTTCCTCCCCCTGAGCCTAGGGCCTCCACCTCAAGGTCAAGCCAAAGACATGGGGTAAGCAATAAACCTTGAAACACAGTAGTCAAATGGACACCTTCAACTTTCTCCAAGTGTGCCTTGAAAAGAGACAATGCTCTTTATTTGTTTCAGGTTGGACAGGGTTCGTACGGTCATGGAAAACCTGGAAAAGTCATGGAATTGTTTAATGGTTATTTCCAGGCCTGGAAAAGTGCTTGAAAAAAATTAAATCCCAAAAGTTTTGGAAAAGTCATGGAAAGTTGTTATAATCATATTTTCATGTTGTTCATTTAAGGACAGTTTTAAATAATTCACATGCGTTTAAAAGAAATACATTCAAAATATAAGCAGGCATACGCTCTCATACTAACTGAAGTTAGATGGCCATAGCAACAGTAACTCAGAGAAGCGCGAGGGATAATTTAAAATGCTAGGAAATTGTAGCTTTAACGATGCTTGGCTACAAATGGAAAGATACATTAAACAGACAAAGACCCGGGACGAGCAAAATGTCGGTTGTGTGGTGGAAAATCATTCGACATTTTAAACATGGGAGAGGCGGCATTAACTAGCCATTCCAAAGGTAGCAAACATAAGAGCGCTGCTGCTAGCAAAGCTAGTGCTACAGCAGCCCGGTGATGGGTGCTGCTAGCAAAGCTACAGCAGCACCCATCACCGGCGTTCTCACCACAGCGAGGTCCACTGCTACGCCTAGCAGCAGCAGGGGTCGATAACCGATGCTGTGACAAAAAATGAAGTCCTAACTGCGGAGGTAATGTGGGCTGAAGGGGCTTATTTTCCCGACTATGACCGGCGTTCTATACATTATGCCGCTTATTACACGGCTACTTGCCAAAAAAACAACGTAACACAGTGTGTCTTTTCACAATTTATTTGTTACCGTTCGTAGTGTTGATCAGCAGAAAAATAGTTTGACGTTGAACTTCATAGACGTTGAACATTCTTTAGGCTTCAAATCAGCTGACGTCGCTAAGCAACGGAGTACGCTGGGGTTGAAAAGTTACCGGACTGCTTGCGGAGTGCTACAAAAGATGTGAATCTGAGGCAAAAAGGCCACTTCCATTGACAGCGGTCAAATATGCATAGCTAAGTTCAAATGTAAAAAAATTGTTAACCGAAGAACGTTGGGAAGCCCCATTTAGGTGAATGGAGCATTCTACAGTATTACGAACAGCCGTGTAATACGTAAGGGATAATGCCCGACGAGGTGTCCAATATCATCTGATAACGGACGATGCGGAGGCGTGAACCGTCCGACGCGCAGCGGAGTCCGTTATCAGATGATATTGGACACCTCGAAGGGCATTATCCCGCTTATAACATGGTCACTTGCCTACGATTTTTTTTACAAACATTAATTTATGTTTTAAGGCGTATTTCAATAGAAATCTAACGTTTTTCAACGTTAGCCAACTCTGATATGTATAGTCCGCTCAGCTCATAGAACCAACACCGGCTTTCCTTTGACTGAGCTATTAGCCCAAAAGCTAACGTTATGCTAGCAGGATTCAAAGCCAATAACATTGTGTATGGTTGACAAACAGTAGATATAATTTGACAGTATGTTTGACAATAAGATTTGCTAGCTAACCAGCCATGTCACTCCCAAAATCAATATCAAGATTTTCACGAACAATGTCGGCCATATACTAGTACTAGGGCTACAGTATGGCCGCAGCCTGTGGAGCGAGTTGAATAGCAAATGGATGTGAGATGATCGCATCAAAGTTGACATTTTCTCCAATCAGTGATTATAATTTGACAGTATGTTTAACAACAAGACTAGCCAGCTATCAAGCCATATTATTGTCCCCAAATAAAATCAAGATTTTTAAGAAGAAAATAATAGGCCATGTGTAGAGTTGCTGCTAGCCGCAGACTGTCTGAAGTAGATTGACTAGCGAGGTGAATAGCGAATGGGATGTGAGATGAGCGGTTACGTGACACTGACACACTACATTCAGAAAATAAACATTTTTCAAATAGGTTAAAATAAATATTGAAGTCAGTCATTGTTGTAAATACAAGTTAGCTTGTTAAAGTCTTTCACTTATTGTAAATGGAGGCTTTGACTACGTCACTGTTGTTATGGTTACATATTTAAGATATTTTGTACAGGCTCCTGTGTAGCCAGCGGAATAATTTAGAATGGTGAAAAGACAGTTTTTCTGCAATGACGCAGTAGGTGTCCGTTATCATCCTATAATGTACACCCCTGCAGCCAATCAAACTTGAGTATTCACCCAGACCATGGTATACAACTTTTTAACGTATACACCAAGATTTCACAAAAAGTTTGGTCATGGAAATTTGGTTTAAAGTCATGGAAAAGGCATGGAAAAGTCATGGAAATCCGTTGGTCAAAATGTGTATGAACCCTGTTGGAGCAGACAATGTGAGGGCCCTCTACAAAAGGACTCTGGAGCTCGATATCGAGTACAAGAGGCTAATAATTAAGAAAACAAGGCTGGAGATAGAGAAACTGCAATATGAAAAGAAGGTAGTACATGACTGAATGTATGAATGACTTACAATCAACTTACAGTTATACTGACATTCTTTTTCTGTGTTCCTAGTAAAGGGAGAATGCATGAGGAGGATGTCTTTTGTTTTCTATGTTTTTGAGTTTTTATACCTTTTTTGTGGCTTGTCCCAAAGATTTATTTTGTGCCTTAGTCCTTTGCGGGGGTTTTCAACATTTCTTTCTTTCAAAGTTCTATTTATTGTTTGTGAAAATTGAAATAAATGTAAAAAAACATCAAAATTCAATGAAAGTAGTGAAATTATTTCTTTAACTTGTGAAGAGCATTGCAAAGTACCATACACATTGTTCTTTTTGGTTTGAAATGTTTTGGTTGAAAGAAACCCCAATTTCTGATATGGAATTTATTAGAAAATGGGTCAAAGCAACCCAAGGACAAAGGGGTCAAGGGGAGACAGCCCAGTGAATAGGAATAACATAACATGAAACCTCCCCAGTTGATAATTGGGTCAAATATTGTTTTCAATACTAGCTTCCTGTAAATGTATGTTTCAATGAGAAAATGATGCATTAAGTTGTAAAATATGATGTAATTTGCATACATTTCCAGCACGGAAATCAGAACATTGGATGAAGACAGAATGCAAATCCTTGTTTCATTTTGTCACCATAATTAAGAGTCCAAAGTTTCTACAGAGGGCACTCTGGATATCTTTCATCACGCCATAATCCGAATATGGTGGCAACATTAAATACATTTATATTTAGTCATTTAGCAGACGCTCTTATCCAGAGCAACTTACAGTAAGTACAGGGACATTCCCCCAGGGCAAGTAGGGTGAAGTGCCTTGTCCAAGGACACAAATAAAATCTACATAGCTCAAATGCTATGGAACCAAAATAGCCCAACTGAAAAGTAAAAGGTAAAGAATGCCGCCACATAACTAAATGTTAAGAAAAATGGCATAGCCTGTCTCCCCTTAAACAAAAAACTGCCGCGTTATAGAGTTTCTCACGGCCCTGCCAGTAGGGTAGTCGAGGGTGATGGGGTCTACCACATCTGGGGGTTGCTGGCTGACAGGTGGGGCTCTCTCCCTTCTTATGGAGGCCACATTGTGGAGCACGGCACAGGCTGTCACCACTTGACAAGCCCGGTCGGGGGCCACTCGGAGGCCACGCAGGCAATTGAAGCGTGCTTTGAGGATGCCAAAGGTCATCTCTATCTTGACCCTTGTCCTGCTAAGGGCCACATTGAATGCAGTCTGTGGCCGTGTGTTGGGGTCAGGATAGGGGGTCATCAAAAAGGGCTGGCAGGCGTACCCTTGGTCCCCTACCAGCAATCCACTGAAGAGCCCTGAAGAAAAATTTTATATTAGCATAATCGGTATAACAAAATGTTACTTACAATTGCCATACCTTGCTCTAGTCTGTGGCACAGTGCAGACTCCCTAAAGATCCGGGAGTCATGGACTGACCCAGGCCACTTTGCCTCAATGCTGGTCACCAAGCACTGGTGGTCACAAGTCATCTGCAAAATAATCTTGTGTTAAAATTAGAGCTGTCAAACGATTAAAATATTTAATCGCGATTAATCGCATTAATGTCATAGTTAACTCGCGATTAATCTCAATTAATTGCACATTTGTATCTATTTTAAATGTCCCTTGATTTCTTTTTCATCCATTCTTTTTTCAAATTGTAATGCTCTTATCGACATGGAAAAGTGGTTCGGATTGCTTCGTGCAAATGTTTTTTTTTAAATTGAAAACAAAATTATATTTTCGACTCCACGACGTGCTGCGATGATAGCTCATTCCCTCCGGCTCAGTTCACAACGACAGAACACACTGATCACTTTGGTCTTGTCAATGGAACCATTTGGCAACCTTTTAAAAGTAAACTTTCCATTCAGAATCTTATTGGCATCCATTTCGGCGTCTGGCGCTGGCAATCAACTCAAAACATAACGTTAGCCTACTACCAGAGAATGTCTAATATCCGTAAACGGGCTCTGCTACGACTGTTTAGCCGGCTCGCAAGCCCAAACAAGTGGGTGTGGCGTGCCTGTTGTTTTGTTTCCGGTCTAGCTAGATCCGGTGTGGTATTGTAGTTTTTCTAACGTCAGTGGTTGTTGCAACAGAATGTGAAAAAAAACGACAAAGTTTGCTAGGTCAAAAAGAGCGTTCATCGCGCGATAAAAAAATTGACGCCGTTAATTTGGGTTTGCGTTAACGCCGTTAATAACGTGTTAAACTGACAGCACTAGTTAAAATCCATCCACATAACAGCACTAACGTGAGGGATGTACATGAAAGTACCTGTTGCGAAATACCGCAACGCTACGCATACAGTCTGTGGGACTATGAGCGCACGGCTTCGATGTGTCGCATTTGCAACATACGGCTCAAGAAGCTGGCACAGATAGGTCATTCCCTCAGCTGAAAATCTATATCTTTCATAAAGATGGTCATCGTGGAATGCCAACGGGTTCTGCCGGTCTCTAAAAGTTCTGGCTCTTCTGAGCGCACCTCTCACTATCCCCGCACCAAGCTCCACGGGGTCTTCTACGAACGGTGACGCCATTATCCTCTCAAGAATGAGTTAGTGGGCGGGGTTTTTATACCGGTTGATCTCTGATCTCAAACTTATCCTGCTTCCGACCAGGTTAGCCGTTCAGCATGTGTTACCATGGCGATCTACCCCGATAACAAGTGATCCACCGTCATAGTACAGAAAACCCTGGGTTAAACCTGAAGTTACCTCGCTAACGCCAAATCTTGATTCGTAGTACAGGCCCCCGGTCTGCTATCTGCTAGTGAGATAACAGGTTAGCCTCACTTTTCCCCCCTGAGTCAGTTACAGACCACACCATGAAAAGTGTGTGTTTTTAACCTGTCTTGAACTAAACCTAAATCTACACACAAAAAACCCACATTACTTAAGATGTGAACACTTTACCTTGCAGAACATGTTGGATTATTGGGGTGTGCTTGCCTTCGGCGAGCACAAACCATTGTTATCTCACATATTTATTAATATTATTATTATTCTTTTTGCCCCCCTAAAACTTTGTCAATATTTGGACTACATAGACAACCTAGGTGTCAAACGTTTAGTCTTGGTAGCGATTGAGTTGCTTGTATTTGGATTTACGTTCCGTTGCACAGTTTAGGAGGTTACAACATTTTTGTGGGGACAAAGTGGCCCCCGACCATGGGGGTGGTAGACCCGTGATGGGGTCTACCACATCTGGGGGTTGCTGGCTGACAGGTGGGGCTCTCTCCCTTCTTATGGAGGCCACATTGTGGAGCACGGCACAGGCTGTCACCACTTGACAAGCCCGGTCGGGGGCCACTCGGAGGCCACGCAGGCAATTGAAGCGTGCTTTGAGGATGCCAAAGGTCATCTCTATCTTGACCCTTGTCCTGCTAAGGGCCACATTGAATGCAGTCTGTGGCCGTGTGTTGGGGTCAGGATAGGGGGTCATCAAAAAGGGCTGGCAGGCGTACCCTTGGTCCCCTACCAGCAATCCACTGAAGAGCCCTGAAGAAAAATTTTATATTAGCATAATCGGTATAACAAAATGTTACTTACAATTGCCATACCTTGCTCTAGTCTGTGGCACAGTGCAGACTCCCTAAAGATCCGGGAGTCATGGACTGACCCAGGCCACTTTGCCTCAATGCTGGTCACCAAGCACTGGTGGTCACAAGTCATCTGCAAAATAATCTTGTGTTAAAATTAGAGCTGTCAAACGATTAAAATATTTAATCGCGATTAATCGCATTAATGTCATAGTTAACTCGCGATTAATCTCAATTAATTGCACATTTGTATCTATTTTAAATGTCCCTTGATTTCTTTTTCATCCATTCTTTTTTCAAATTGTAATGCTCTTATCGACATGGAAAAGTGGTTCGGATTGCTTCGTGCAAATGTTTTTTTTTAAATTGAAAACAAAATTATATTTTCGACTCCACGACGTGCTGCGATGATAGCTCATTCCCTCCGGCTCAGTTCACAACGACAGAACACACTGATCACTTTGGTCTTGTCAATGGAACCATTTGGCAACCTTTTAAAAGTAAACTTTCCATTCAGAATCTTATTGGCATCCATTTCGGCGTCTGGCGCTGGCAATCAACTCAAAACATAACGTTAGCCTACTACCAGAGAATGTCTAATATCCGTAAACGGGCTCTGCTACGACTGTTTAGCCGGCTCGCAAGCCCAAACAAGTGGGTGTGGCGTGCCTGTTGTTTTGTTTCCGGTCTAGCTAGATCCGGTGTGGTATTGTAGTTTTTCTAACGTCAGTGGTTGTTGCAACAGAATGTGAAAAAAAACGACAAAGTTTGCTAGGTCAAAAAGAGCGTTCATCGCGCGATAAAAAAATTGACGCCGTTAATTTGGGTTTGCGTTAACGCCGTTAATAACGTGTTAAACTGACAGCACTAGTTAAAATCCATCCACATAACAGCACTAACGTGAGGGATGTACATGAAAGTACCTGTTGCGAAATACCGCAACGCTACGCATACAGTCTGTGGGACTATGAGCGCACGGCTTCGATGTGTCGCATTTGCAACATACGGCTCAAGAAGCTGGCACAGATAGGTCATTCCCTCAGCTGAAAATCTATATCTTTCATAAAGATGGTCATCGTGGAATGCCAACGGGTTCTGCCGGTCTCTAAAAGTTCTGGCTCTTCTGAGCGCACCTCTCACTATCCGCGCACCAAGCTCCACGGGGTCTTCTACGAACGGTGACGCCATTATCCTCTCAAGAATGAGTTAGTGGGCGGGGTTTTTATACCGGTTGATCTCTGATCTCAAACTTATCCTGCTTCCGACCAGGTTAGCCGTTCAGCATGTGTTACCATGGCGATCTACCCCGATAACAAGTGATCCACCGTCATAGTACAGAAAACCCTGGGTTAAACCTGAAGTTACCTCGCTAACGCCAAATCTTGATTCGTAGTACAGGCCCCCGGTCTGCTATCTGCTAGTGAGATAACAGGTTAGCCTCACTTTTCCCCCCTGAGTCAGTTACAGACCACACCATGAAAAGTGTGTGTTTTTAACCTGTCTTGAACTAAACCTAAATCTACACACAAAAAACCCACATTACTTAAGATGTGAACACTTTACCTTGCAGAACATGTTGGATTATTGGGGTGTGCTTGCCTTCGGCGAGCACAAACCATTGTTATCTCACATATTTATTAATATTATTATTATTCTTTTTGCCCCCCTAAAACTTTGTCAATATTTGGACTACATAGACAACCTAGGTGTCAAACGTTTAGTCTTGGTAGCGATTGAGTTGCTTGTATTTGGATTTACGTTCCGTTGCACAGTTTAGGAGGTTACAACGTTTTTGTGGGGACAAAGTGCCTTTTGTCGACGAAGGGTAATCTGTGCTAGCCACGGCACCACGTCAACACACGTTAGCAATGACACATGGATACAACGTGATAGACATTCTAGCTCGCAAATTGGAGCTTGGATTACGAGTGAAAAATACCACCCCAAAAAAATCACAACCATTTGGCTTTGTAGAGAAAGCGATTTCGAGTGGAACTGCGATCTCGCATTTTTTATTTTGGTCGTGACAGTCTTTGAAATTTGAGCGAGTGCAGGTCACCCGTGAGACCGCCTCGTCTTTTAGGCAGCAGCCATACTAGAAAGCGTCATAGTAGTATTTTTTAACTAATTTTATAGTTCAATTTTACACGAAAAAACAGAAAGAGAGAAACTTTATGACGATATGACTATTGTGAACAGCCAGGTGGTGAGATTTTAATATAGGTTGCTGTAAAAACGTTGATTTGTTTGCTACGTGAGAGCCTGTCAGCCTCCATTTATGATTGCGGAAGCAATGTTTTCAACAGTGTTGACACTCAGTCAACTGTCAATCTGCGTCTGGTGTGTACTTTCTTAATTTCGTACCAGGGTCAATTCTACATCTAAATGGACAGCAGTGTTTTAAAGATATGGCGATTGCGAAGACAACCAGCGGGTCAGCATAGTTTGTTATTTGTGTAAAACTTGGAATTTGAGTGAGACGGCGTCTTGTTTTGACGTTAGCCACAGAGTCACAGACTCGGCTCGCCCACTGGCAGTATAGTAGGCTACAGTACTGTCTTCAATGCCACAGCTATGGCTTAACTTTATTATGTCTTATTACACAGCTGTTCTTAATACTGTAGAATGCTCCATTCACTTGAATGGGGCTTCCCAACATTCTGCGGTGAACAATTTTCTCATATTTGACCGTTGCTATGCATATTTGACCGCTGTCAAGGGAAGTGGCCTTTTTGCCTCGGATTCACGTCTTTTGTAGCACTCCGCAAGTAGTCCGGTAACTTTTCAACCCCGGCGTACTCTGTTGCTTAGAGACGTCAGATGATTTGAAGCCTAAATAATGTTCAGTCTATGAAGCTCAACGTCTTTGGCGATTTTTTTCTCTGCTGATCAACAACTCTTGTTGGTTAGTGGTAGCTGATTTAAACTGTTGAATTCTATTTTAGTTAATCCTATTTTTATTGCTTTCCTACAGGTACACTTGCTTAACTACATGCTCTTATGGTTTCTTCCCTTTAGCACTTATTTTTTGGTTGTTCACAATGTGTACTTCTTGTTTTTGGCTACCCGCAATGCTTTGGGGCTATCTTGTTGTTATTATCAGTGACCTATGCACTTTGTAAAGCTCTCTCTTGGAAGTCGCTTTGGATAAAAGCATCTGCTAAATAAATTCATATAAATGTAAATGTTATCCCCTACAAAAGAAACGTTCTAATTTCTAATTTCCTGCGCTTTCAAACAATCAGTGGAGTGTGGATAGCAACGGCAGCTAGCTTGCCTCTAGCAAACTGCTTTTGAATTAGCCATGTCATTGCTTGCCTTAAAATAACATTATTATATTTACGTTGATACATTAAGATGCTTTTATGAATCAATATGTCCTACCACTTGAGAAACACTGTCCTACACATAATTAGACAAATGCAATATTAGACGTCCCATAGCCTACAACCTCATAACCAGGAGCAACAGGTGTCTCAAGAGGATTAAGGAGTTGAAGAAGCAGATGCTGTGTCTTCCTCTTGTTGGACAACCAACAAGTTGTTTATATCTGAATACAATTTCCTAAGTTACCTACTGAGCGATACCATCTGAATGATACATGTAATTTTTACAAAATTAATATCAAGGGAACACAATGGTCAGAACTGCAGTCATACACTTAAATGCATTTTAAAATATGCAAACACCAGGGGCCTCATTTATAAAGCTTTGCGTGGGATTCACGTGGAAGCTGGCATACGGAAGAAATGTAGGATGTACGTGCGAACAAAAATATTCGGATTTATAAAACAGTGCGCACTCACGTCCTACGCCTGTTTCCCTTTATAAATCACAATCAACTCTAAATCTGGCGCAGCTTTGGCGGCTGTGTGGCACGCCCATATTGCCTATAAATAGTCAATTAAACGCCCCTAATTAATATTAATTCTGGGCCAGCAGAGAAAGAAACATGGCAAGCGCAGGAAAAAAAACAAAAAAAAGAAATTTCTTAGACTGCGAGATCGAAGTTTTGGTTGGGGAGGTGGAGAAAAGAAAAAAGATTTTGTTTGGAGGGCACAGTATGGGAGTCACTAATGCCAAAAAGACTTTGGAGTGGCAAACTCTTGCTGAGGCAGTGAATGCCACTGCATCAGAAGATCGGACTGTGGCCGAACTGAAAAAAAAATGGTCAGACATTAAAGTCGAGGCCAAAAAGCGCCTGGCGCACCATCGCCAGAGCGTGTCTGCCACGGGCGGGGGAAAGGGGACGCCGGAACTGACCCCTCTTGATGAGAGGCTGGCAGGCATCATCGGCGAGTCCCTCTTGAGTGGAGTGGTGACAGAGGCGGAGGGGGACACCGACGTGCCAGCAGATGAAATGGGAATGTAGGCTTATTTGCAATTGCTTTTATGGAATGAGTAAAATAAATGCATTCAAGTCACTCGTGTATGTACAAAACACTTTATTTACACAAATCCCTTTTTTTTTTTAGTTGCTGCATGTTCCAGTGGAGAGGGTGTTGCAGCTGAACCTCCACGTGCCTCTCCGTCTCCGTCTCCGTCTCCATCTCCATCCAGCAGCGGGCGTGTCCTCACCGACGCAGTCCTTGCCATGCAGAGGGAAACTATTCAGTGCATCAGGGAAGTGGCAGGAGAGTTAAAGGCCATCAAGACAGTGTTGTCCGAAATAAGCACAAAAATGAAATAATTTGTTAATAAACAATTGTATTTCCATACCTTGTTTGGTGTTTTCACAACCGCCGCATCACAGCCAAACGCTGGCGCACAGCCGCACCGTTTGGCTGAAATGCCTGGGGCTGGGGGTCGGGGTCGGGTCGAACACATGCAGCTTCCGCTCCAGGGGGTAGAGGCACATTTTGCAGTTGTGCCATATTATGTAGCACAGCACATGCACGTATCATCTGGCACACCTTCTCCGGTCTATATAAAAGCATCCCTCCAGTGCAGTCTAGGAACAGCCATCTGCCTTTAAACAGGCCTATGGTGCGCTCCACCACAGACCGTGTCTGGGTATGGCTGATGTAATACTGCCTTTCCTCCGCGCTCTGGGGGTTGGCGAAAGGCGTGAGCAGCCACTGCTTCAGTGGATACCCACTGTCCCCTGCAAGGATAGTGAAATAATTAGATACTGAAGTACAGAGAAAATGCCTTTTAAGATGTTCACATCAATCAAACTTACCCAGAATCCAGCCATCACGCACAGCCCCAGCCTCAAGTCTCCGACCAACACTGCTTTGTCTCAGAATGAATGAGTCATGGGTTGACCCAGGCCACCGAGCTACAACATTTACGAGTAACATGTCCGCATCACAAATGACTTGGACATTTATTGAATGAAAATGCTTTCGATTAACGAAAGCATTTTCATTCATACTCGGCGCCCTTATAGCAACATGAGTGCAGTCAATGGCACCGATTACATTTGGGAAACCGGACATTGCTGCAAATTGCGCTTTTTTGTTTGCCTGTTCAGCCACCGTGTAAGGAAACTTGATGTAAAGATGTGTCAAACTTACAATTCCTCCTAACACGTCTGGCATAACACGGCTGAGGGTTGGCTGAGATATCCCCGACCTGTCAGCCAACTCCCTCTGAAAAGTGCCGGTTGCCAGAAAACCCAGTGTGGTCAGAACTTGAAGTGGGACTGGCACGGCGTTATTGCGCCGGGTGTTCCTCGCCAAAGCTGGGCCCAACACCGCGCACAGCTCGAGCAGGACAGCGCGCGGCAGTCTGAATCTGCTTATCAGCCACTCGTCCCCATTAGCCAGCAAGTCTGTGTGCTCTCTAAAAATTCTCTCCCTCCTTATTCTCTGTCGAGCAACGTCTTCAAAAAAAGCCAATTCAGCCATTTTGCGTCATTACGCATTGTGCTGGCATGCCTTTTTATACCCATCCATTTGATTGAACCTAACATGCTACAGGTGTGGGAGTTCATCTAATTCGTAAATTATGGAAACAACAAATGGTGTTGCACAACAAGCATGTATAATCATAATTCAACTCCCTGATTTGAACACGATTTAGGCTACAAAAAACAGACATTTAAAACAAACGATAAGCGCTATGTGCTCCTATCGCCAGACGGAAGCCTCGAGAAAAAGCATCCGTGTAAACTTGTCCTTATCGCCTTATTATTTATGAGAATAAATTCCATAACATGCACATTTTGTTTAATAATTACAGAACATGGTTTTATTTGCAAATATATATTTATATGAATTTATGATAGACTACTAGTTTTCTTTATTTTCCCCCCGCACTGCATAGAGAATCTATGAAACAGGTGTTTGTGTATTAATTGTAAGAATGGCTTTTGAGAATTCTTAATATGATTAGGCCTAATCAGAGGCAATAATTTGATTTATTTTACACATTGGTCTCAGTTTCAAAATGTTTCCGCGTTTCATTCTTCTGCCAACGGCGTCGCCGTTTTTCCTTTCTCCACTTTCTGTGCGTACGCATGGGTCAGAGCTTGCGTGGAAGACCGCACTCTTCCCGTCAAGTTTGGTTTTTATGAATCCCAATATTTGCTTAGAAATTGGCGTGCGCCCTCTTCTGGGCGTACGCAAGCTTTATAAATGAGGCCCCAGGAGACTATGGGTAGCTGGGGCAGCCGCCAGCACAACCTCACAATTTCCACAGAAATTGTACCCTCTCTAGTTATATTTTACATTATAATTGTCACTTTTTTTTCTCCAAAGCAACGTACAAAACATTTACATTTCTTTCCAGAATACAATGTGTCTTAATCTACATTTACATGTATTCATTTAGCAGACGCTTTTATCCTAAGCGACTTCCAAAAGAGAGCTTTACAAAAATGCATAGGTCACCGATCAAAACAACGAGATAGCTACAAACATTGCGGGTAACCAAAACATGAAGCATACATTTTGAAAACTAAATAAGTTCCAAACGGAAGAACCATAAGAGCATGTAGTTAAACAAGATACAATTAAACGACATGAAACTCGAAAAAGTGCAAGGGTGTACCTGTGGAAAAAAGCAAGCAACAAAAATGTATTACACTGAAAGTACAATCATTTTAAGTCAGTTACAACTTACCAACAAAAGCAACAAGTCTCTCAATGAGAGTCATTTTAATCCTGCAGGAAACATCAGGTCCAGACAAACATTCCTAAATGCCGTTGTACTCCCGGAACAAGTGCGTCTTGAGCCTTTTCTTGAAGGTGGGGAGACAGTCAGTGTCTCTGATGGACGTGGGGAGTTGATTCCACCATTGGGGGGCCAGATAGGAAAAGAGCTTGTGTTGGGACCAGGCGCTCTTGAGCGGTGGGACAACCAGACGGTTTTCAGAAGAAGACCGTAGGTGGCGGGTGGGGGTGTAAGGCTGGAGCATAGACCTGATGTAGTCGGATGCAGTCACATTCACCGCTAAGAAGGTCATTACCAGGGTCTTGAAAGGGATTTATTCGCCATGAAAGTTTGCACAGACAAGGAATTTGCTTTGGCAGGAAGGTGCATACAATAAACATATAGGAATCTTAAATGTAAATATGTGGTCTAACTATACTAAGGATACATAAACTAGCAATACTAAGTGGAATACAATTAAAATTAAATATACAATAAAATATAAGTTGCCATGAAATATAAGTTGCCAATTTACAATATAAAATACAAATATTACAGGAATTGTAATGTAGTTCAAAATACAAATTGTTTTAAGACATGAAGTCATTAAAGTCAGTGTGAATTATTGGCCTTGTTGAGGAGGCCAAGGGAAGAAAATGTTTTTGTGGCGTGAGCTTTTGGTCCTGATGGACCGCAGCCTTCTACCGGAGGGGAGTTCCTGAAACAGGGAGTGTCCAGGGTGGGAGGAGTCGGACACAATCTTCTTTGCTATCCTCAGGGTCCTCGAGGTGTGCAGGTCCTCGAGGGAAGGCAGATTGCAGCCAATCACCTTCTCCGCAGTGCGGATGATACGCTGCAGCCTACTCTTGTCCTTGGCAGTGGCAGCAGCGTACCAGATGGTGATGGAGGAGGTGAGGATGGACTCAATGATGGCTGTGTAGAAGTGCACCATCATTGTCTTTGGCCAGTTGAATTTCTTCAGCTGCTGCAGGAAATACATCCTCTGTTGTGCTTTCTTGGTGAGGGAGCTGATGTTCAGTTCCCACTTGAGGTCCTGGAAGAGGATAGTACACAGGAAGCGGAAGGACTCCACAGTGTTGACTGGGGAGTCACACAGGGTGATGGGGGTGAGTGTGGCTGTGTTCTTCCTGAAGTCCACAACCATCTCCACTGTCTTGAGAGCATTGAGCTCTAGGTTGTTCTGGCTGCACCAGGTCACCAGGTTGTCCGCTTCTCACCTATAATCAGACTCGTCTCCACCAGAGATGAGCCCAATGAGGGCGGTGTCATCCGCAACCTTCAGGAGTTTGACCGACGGATGACTGGAGGTGCAGCTGTTGGTGTAAAGGGAGAAGAGCAGAGGAGAAAGGATGCAGCCCTGGGGAGATCCGGTGCTGATGGACCGCGAGTCAGAGACTAATGTTCCCAGTTAAACGCACTGCTTCCTGTCAGACAGGAAGTTTGTGATCCACCTGCAGGTGGAATCAGGCACGTTCAGCTGGGAGAGCTTGTCCTGAAGCAGGCCGGGGATTATGGTATTAAAGGCAGAGCTGAAGTCCACAAACAGGATCCTGGCGTAGGATGCTGGGGAGTCCAGGTGCTGTAGGGTGAAGTGGAGGGCCATATTAGGTGAATCTACACGACCGGAAGACCGCAGCAATGTGAGCTGTGAGGGAGAGCTCGTCATCCATGTTCACCCCGAGGTTCCTGGTAGAGGATGAAGGGGTCACCGTCGCAGATCCCAAGGTGACTGAAAGATTGTGGGAGATGGAGGGTTTGGCCGGGGTGATCAGAAGTTCTTTTTTGGCGAGGTTCAGCTGGAGGTGGTGCTTGGTCATCCAGGCGGAGATGTCTGTGAGGCAAGCCTCGATCATAGCTGAGATCCCCGGATAAGTCGGGGGGAACGACAGGTACAGCTGCGTGTCGTCAGCATAGCAGTGGTAGGAGAAGCCGTGGGAGGTGATGATTGGTCCATATGGGGGGTGGGGTGGTGTACAGGGAAAAGAGGAGGGGTCCAAGGACGGAGCCCTGTGGGACACCAGTGGAGAGCTGGCGGGGGCCTGACACTTTGCCTCCCCAGGAGACCTGGTAGGATCTTCCCGACAGGTAGGATGAGATCCACTGAAGTGCAGTGCCAGTGATGCCCAGTGATGCAAATTCATACAGTTAGTGAAGCATATAGTCAAGGACTAGAAGTGTATAATTATAGGACTGTCTGCAAGTAGGGAGTTGCAATTGTCAAGCACTGGATGAAAAGCTGTGTGCAGTATTCTGTATGGAACAGTCAGATCCTTCTGATGTAGTGCAGTAGATACCGACAGGACCGTTATGTGCTTCCAACGTGCTCCTGGAAGTCCAGCTTGTTATCAAGAATAAAATTATTAAAAGATGGTGAAATTCTCTTTTTGACCTGGGGACAGAGAGTGGTGTAAGGATGGGTGTCACCCTGCCCCCACCTTTCATATGCTAAAATATGGAGTTGCTGGATGGTCTCTGCTTGATGGGTCTCACCCCTCATTGTGTAACTTACTGTTGCATTGTTATTCATATGTTGATAAGGGTCAAAATGTGGTCTGATTGGTTGTTCTTGTCGATAAAGGAAATTGTGAAGCATTGTTCTGTGGATTTTTCATCTCCTGAGGCATTCTCCTCAGCTCTGGCTTGTCCTACTCCTTCTCCTTCCTCACCTCTCGCTTTCTCTCTGATTTACAATAATCATGGTAGGGTAGGTAAGATTTTAAGCCTTCATTTTGTAACATGTTTACCTTGTAATTGATTTAATTCATTTGCAATGTTATTGAATGTATATGTAATTTAACCTTATTCTTGACTACTTTTGCTCTGTTTTAACCCATTGAGTCAAATAAATGCAATTTCCATTGGTATTGGCAACATTTGATGAATGTTTAAACACTGTTCAGTTTCTCCTCCTTTAAACCATAGGGGAATAGTTTTGGATGTTTGGCAAATATTAAACTCTCTACAGTGGGAAAGAGCAGGGTTCATACAAGCTGCCTAAAGTGTTTGAAGTAGTTGTATTTGACTTTTAGAAATTGAAGTCCTGGAAAACCCTTGAAAACAGTCATATTAATGACGAGGTACTTGAAAAGTGCTTGAATTATTTAACGACAATATATATGAATTTACAAAGTAATTTTGAAGTTTTTTTAAATACAGTCTTTTCGCTCAAAATTAACTCCTCAGCCCATCCCCTTCCTGCTAATTTAATTACAGTTTTTCTCCATTGCTTTGGTTCAATTCTTGAAACAGAAATTACATTTTCAAAGCTCCACGTGCATTTAGTAAAATAGCCTATATGGCTCAGCACAAATACATAGATCACCTTCAAAAGGTCATATCTCACCCAAAACAGTTAACTCATGCTTCAAAACCAAATCATTTTCTCATATAGTCAGTGCCCCCAAAATGAAAAGTTCCTTCTCGATTGCTTTGGCTCATCTCTCGAGAAAAAAGAGGACATTCTCAAACCTTTTAAATACATTTGCCAAAATAACCTAGATGGTTCAGCAAAATACCATGGCACACCTGCAAAGGGTCATCTCTCTCCAAAAAAAGACAACTCATCAGTCAAAACTAAATCCTTTTCTCATACAAATTGTCAGCGCCCCCAAAATGAAAAGTCCCTTTGGCATTGTGTAAACACTGCAGGTCAAAATGTTTAGATGTTTTGTCAGTATGGCAGTGGACCTTAGAAATCTCCCTCATCTGCACTGTGCTACAGTTACTGTAGTAGATGTTTTCTTTCCAGAATACAATGTGTCTCAATCTACATTTACATGTATTCATTTAGCAGATGCTTTTATCCAAAGAGACTTCCAAGAGAGCTTTACAAGAGTGCATAGGTCACTGATCATAACAACGTGATAGCCCCAAAAATTGCAGGTAGCCAAAACATGAAGCATACACTGTGAAAAACCCAATTAAGTGCCTAAGGGAAGAACCATAAGAGCATGTAGCTAAAGAAGTTACAACTAAACAACATCAACCTCAAAAGTGCAAGAGTGTACCTGTAGAAAATCAAGCAACAATACTGTAATGTATGCTCCATGTTTTGGCTAACCAAAATGTTTTCCATCTCGTTGTTTAGGATTATTGACCTATGCACTTTTGTAAAGCTCTCTTTTGGAAGTAGTTTTGGATAAAAGCGTCTGCTCAATGAATACATGTACGATGTAAATGTGTATCAAACAGAAAAAATATTACAGTAATTCAAGAGCAGCCTACTTTCACATCACATATTGCACTTACACTGCCATGGAAATTGTTACTGTAATTTCCATACATCATGGTTACTGTAACAAGAAATGTGTACAGCACAATATACTGTCATACAATAAGCACATCAAAACTAACATTATGTATAACCTACACTAGTAGTACGGGTAACCACAGTAATTTTCAGGCATGTGACCCTTTCCTAGTCCGAGTTGCAGAGGGTGCATTTCATGGCAAGAAGGAAACACATACAGTAAGAAAGTAAAGCAAAGCTGGAGTTTCACTAGTTGTCGTCCTCACTCTCCTGCTCATCCTCACGCTCTTGTCTGTCTGGCCACAGATTTCATTGACATCACATCTGATGTTCTCCCTTGTGATGCAACAGGGAAAGAATCGTTGTGCATGCCGCAACCATCCCCTACACTGATCTGCTGTGACATCATCACAAGCAGCATCCATTGCCTGAAGCAGGGAGCTCTGGTTTTGAGCCCGATGCTCATAAACCCTCCATCTCCATGCAGAAAAAACCTCCTCTATAGGAGTAAGGAATGGGGAATAAGGCCCCGTTTACACGGAAGAAAAACGCATACATTTTCATGCGGTTTGGCCTTTCATTTACACGAAAACGGAGGTTTTATCACGGAAAACAATCATTTCTAAAAACTCCGGCCAAAGTGGAGATTTCTGAAAACTCTGTTTTTGTGTTTGCGTGTGCACTAGCTTAAACAGAGTTTTAGGTTCTCAAAGCTCACAGTATGGGACTAAAAAAGCATCACGTCATGAGAGCGTCCTGTTTATAGTAACACGTGTGTTCAACTTCATGCAGCGCCGGCGTCGCCTGCAGCCCGGCTGACTTGAAGCAGCCAATGGCTTTCTCAGCTTCAACGCAGTCGGCTGTCGGCACCGCCGGTGGTGCATGAAGTCGAACACAACAAGCATAATAGGGTCATTTATTTGTGAATTGCGTTACATATCTGAATCACGAAATACATTTGTGCATCGCATTTGTGAATCATTCTAACAAATGAACCTCGCGCCTGAAAGGTAAAGGAAGTCGGTCGTGTTATTCGTATTTGTTGATTTTGAAAATTGTGATTGGTTTGCATGGCTTTATCCTTCACATTACACTGCCGTCTACAGGTTAGGCATAGTTATGATGGCGCTCGGGGGCGTATATGCGGGTTCATGTAAACAGAAACATTTTAGAAAACGTACTTGTGTGTACGACATTATTTTAGAAAACGGAGGGGCAGAAATATTCATTTCTGTAAATACCCGGCTATGTGTAAACGTGGCCTAAGGTGATAAGAGCACCATCAGAATTCTTGGATGGGCAGTGAAACCTGATGAGTGGGCCACGGTGGAAGCTTACATTGTCCCACACAATGACAAGGCCCTACCAAACCCCTCTCATGTAGAGGGATAAGATCGGAGTGCAGGCGGTCCAAGAACACCAGGAGCGTCTGGGTGTATGGGCCAAGACTGGGAATGTGGGTGACTACACCATTCTCTGAAATAGCAGCACACATGGTGATGTTGCCCCCAAGCTGGCCTGGGACATGCTCTATAAATTTGATGGAGGCATTTATACTCCTGGATAGCTCCTGTCAGCTAACTAAACTGACAGTGTGATTGGTGATCGGATGTGTCCCCTTGTTTAGTAAAGTTCTAGTGGCTCCTGACAATGACTGTAAGCAGATGATCCAAGAGATCCATATTACAGTATATACCATAATGTTTTTCATGGTATTATGTGCCTGAAAGATTTTGACAGTGAAGTGAACTATTGTGCAGGTGATGATGTACACAAGGAAATTATGCCAATATGTTTTGCAGAAAACAACCACTTGACTGAGAAGCAACAGTCAGTTTTGACCAGCAAGATATTTTCAATTGGAAATAGGCCTAATTGAAGGCAATTATACCTAACCATTTCAAAGATGTGGTAAATCATTTGAAATGTGTACAAACTGTAGGCAATTGCACTTGTCATTTACAAGGATGTGCTAATACAATTGCAATTTGATTAAAGGAATGAAAACTTCCAATATGTTGTGAACAAGTGCCCAGCGGTTTGGAGTTTTGCACGTGTTGTTTTGAGAATGTAATTTCTGTTTCGTGAAATGAGCCAAAGCAATGGAGAAAAACTGTAAAGCACCATCCTTTTTTTCTGGCATTCTTTGGTTTGCGTTATAGCATATGATCATGTTCTCAATTAATTTAAGGTTTTTCAAGCACGATAAGAGCCAAAGTAGAAATCAATTAGGTTCTGAAGAAGAGCTTTCTGAATTGGCATTCTTTGCACAAACACCAGACTCAAACACCGAGAGAAAAAACGCTGCTTCTCAGCCAGTGCGCGCCAGTACCATATTAATTAGGCCTACTTGAGGACAAAACAGAAATTGTCAAAATGACTATTTTGGCGAGTATCCTCGTAAGCAGTCTTTACTGAGTTTCAAAGTCTCAAATGAAGGTAAAGAGCTGTAGGAAAACTGGATTTGTGTCAGGTTTTAAAGAGACAGACGTCTAATAAACCCACTGCTGTCCGTCTCATTAATGTTAATCAAAGAAAAACAGAAAATCAATCGCTGCTCTTGATTGGATAACATATGTAGCTTTAAAAAGGATTAATTTAAAGTAAATAAAGTATATGTTTGATAAAAGAGATCTCTGATTGTAGTCCTTGAAAACCCCCAAAATAGTGCTTGAAAAGTCCTTGAAAGTCCTTGAATTTAATTATACAGTATCTGTACAAACTCTGGAAAGAGAGAAACAGCTTAGTATCATCAACATAGCAACGGTAAGAGAAGCCATTTGACTTGCCTAAGCTGGGTGATCTGCTTTAGATGGAGAAGTGGTCCCAGCTCAGATCCCTTTGGGGCAAAGTGCTGAAGCACAACCTTACCAGCCAACCTGAAATAATTTACCAGATAGGTAGGACTTGAACCAGAGAAGAGAGAGGATCCAAAGATACATATTTCAGCCAGTGTGGAGAAAAGCTATGTCAAAAGTGCCAGACAGGTCTAGGAAGATGAGGACATTGTGGGGTCATTGTGACCTGAAGGCAGCACAAGGCTATAACGGGAACAACAATACAATAGCTCCAGCTAGCATTGAGTGGTACAATGCTCACGACTGTTTATTTAACCTAAAACACTTTAACATTGGACAGCTTGGATAGCCATCTAACTAGACAACATTCCCAATCAGAGTGAACACTCAAATGATCTAATCTACAGACCATAGCATTACACATATCAAAACAGAACGAACACAACAATAGAACTCTGAACAATGCTTATTTAACTAAGCTAATGCCCTTAACTTCGTAGCTTTTCAGCTTGCCGCGGGGCATCCTGGGTACCAAGAGCATTGTCGCTACAATACCAAGCAATGCACGAGTTGATGTGTAACACACTTGGGTTTTGGATAGTATGTCCAGAAATAAAGCCAAGTCACTCATTTCGTGGCAAAATCCATTGTTATGTCTACAAAATTATTTTAGATATAGTATAAGTTTAGCTCGCTTGTAAATCCTGAGTCATATCAAATCAAATTCATTTGTATAGCCCTTTTTACACGCGAGCATGTCACAGAAGGCTTCACATACGCCCATAGAACTGCCCCATAACCCCAAGGCGCCCAACCTAAACCCTCAAGGAAGGCAAGGAAAAACTCCCAGAAAACTCCCAACGGGAGAAAAAATGGAAGAAACCTTGGGAGGAGAGCTTCTAATTAAGTTTCCTAAAGGCAACATATAGCGTGAAAATGACAGAGGGCCTAGAACTGAACCCTGTGGTAATCCGTATTTTACAGTGGAGCTTCTGGGTGAGCAGCCATCATGGTGGACATATTGTGATCTATCAGATAGATACGATCTAAACCACTGAAGTGAAGTACCAGAAATCCCAACATAGTTTTCCATACGTTCCAGGAGAATCTCATGATCCACAGTGTCAAAAGCTGCACTTAGGTCTAGAAGAATCAGGACAAAGATAGAGCCTGCGTCAGAAGCTATTAATAGATCATTGACTACCATGGCTAATGCAGTTTCAGTGCTGTGGTGAAGACGAAATCCAGACTGGAGAGGTTCATAAAGCTGATTTGAGGAGAGGTGCTCAGTGAGCTGTTGTGCCAGAGCTTTTTCTAACATTTTGGAGAGAAATGGCAAATTTGAAATTGGTCTGCTGTTGCTAAGACAACCTGGATCCAGGTTTGGTTTTTTAAGAAGGGGCTTAATAATAGCTTGTTTGAAATCATCGGGGACTTGGCCAGATACAATAGATTCATTAATAATACTAAGCATGGGTGGTCCAATAATAGGGAGAAGTTCCCTAAAAAAGTTTAGCAGGGAGGGGATCGAAAAGGCAGCTAGTGGGTTTCGAGGAATCTATCAGCTCGATGAACGCTTCCATAGAAATATGGTTAAAGTGAGTGAGAGCCTCAACATGCAGCATGCTGGGTATAGAGGAAAATTCAGTGTTGATGGCCACTCCTATAGGACTAGTCTGTAGTTTGACCAAAAATGCAATCTATGCAATAAGGGACAAAGAAATCTAAGAAATCATTTGGAGAGAGATCTGAATTAACAGAGAGTGTACTTTTCTTAGTGAGTTTTTGCAACAGTATCAAATAGGAACTTGTTGTTGTGTTTGTTCTTACAATCAATATAGAGAAATATTCTGATCTGGACCTGATGAGGACTTGCTTGTACTCCATTTGGCTGTCCTTCCAGGCCAGGCGGAAAACCTCCAATTTAGAAGTACGCCACTTATGGTCTAGTTTTCTAGGGGACCTCTTGAGAGTGCGGGTTTCCTCTGAATACCATGGAGCCAGTTTCTTGTATTTTCTTTTCCTTGGTTTGAGTGGGGCAACAGAGTTCTAGGGATAGCTGAAGAACCAAATTCAGATCCCTCGTTTTAGCATTTAATGATTTATTTGGGACGTCAAGTGCTTCTAGTGCAGTGGGTAGAATACTAACCAGTTCCAGAGCTGTGTTTGGGGTTATGCAGCGGCTAGTAGAAATATTCTGGGTGCCTCCAAGGCTCTGGCAGAGGTCCATTTTGAAGGTTACCAGGCAATGGTCTGATAATATAGGATTGTGGGGGTGGACAATGACGTCACTAATCTTGATTCCCCGCGTGAGAACCAAATCCAATGCATGCGAGTGAAGGTGGGTAGGTTTGGAAACTACCTGAGTGAGACCTGTGGAATACATTAGAGCAGTAAAGGCCTTACTTAAAGGATCTTTTGGGTCATCCACATGAATGTTAAAATCACCCATTATTAAGATATTATCAGTATGTCACAAGATCAGCACTAAAATCAGAGAATTCCTCTAGGAAGAGGGAATACGGGCTGGAGGGCCGGTATAGAGTAACTATACAAAATGAGAGAGGGGGGCAGGAGTAGTAGAATTATTCCTTTTTAAAATAGTTGGTGGTTTTATACTAATTATTTCAAATGATTTAAAGGTGTTTACAGATTTTAGGCTGAGGTTGAAGCTAACTTCATATATCATAGTAACACCACCACCTTTCTTTGATACAGGAGGGATGTGTGAGTACGCAAAATCCGGAGGCGATGCTTCATTCAGGGGGGAATTTTCGTCAGGTTTTAGCCAGGTTTCGGTGAGTCCAATCAAGTCCAGGCTGCATTCAGACATCAGATCATTTCTCAAAACGGCCTTTGTGGATAGAGATCTGATGTTTAGGAGCCCAACATTACAGAATGGGTTTTTGACAGCTTTAGACGTAGATAATTTGTCTGAAAAGGTGGCACTGTTGTCAGCCGTATGGCTCCTCTTTAAGTTCAGAATGCCCAGGACAAAGAAGTACCACAAAAGGAGAGCTTTAAAAAAACTACTATTTTTAATTCACATTTAAAAGTTCAAAGAATTATTTTAAAAAGAGAAACCAGCATTCTTTGGCTTGGAATTAATGTCCACAGCGAACGTCCTGTCGGGTCGCTTTCTGCTGTGTGGTCGTTCTTTCTCGTGTGCGGCCGTCCCTTCCTGGTCCGTTCGACCCTGTCTCCTGGAACGAGCCGCCACATACACTCAAAAATAGAAAGTGCAATCACTACTTAGTCGGCCAAACATACAACATAGCATGGATCTGGATTTCAAGGTTACTTCCCTTCATGTAGTGATTCGTGAGCGTTGGAATAATAATCTCTGTTCGTTCTCGTTGGCGCCCGTCTCCTTATGCACCGTCGCGTTGTCCTTTCCCAGGCCCGATTGTCCAACTACTGCGGCTCCCCGTTACGATGGCCCATTCCGTCTGCTTCCATCCGTGGCAGCTCGTTCGTCCGTCCGTCCGCTACAGTCTCTGTCGTAGCCTATTCATTTTATCGGCCATCACCACGTTGTCCCCCGCAGTGTCTTCGTTAGCCTCCGTCTGTTGTCCCTGCCGAGTGCCTGCCAAGTTCCTCGTCGTTTCGTAGCTTCTTCTCCTAATACCCCTCCGTGCCTGCTTGGCCGATTTGGTAATTTTCTATGTCCCAGGTAAATTGGCAATTTACCAACCCCAATAGGAAGTCATGTTGGGAATGTCCATGTACTCACACGTGTAAACAATCACAGCAAATCAAAATAAATGTCACAACACACTAGTAATTCCACCCAGAAACACACAACATTTCCAATAGGCTGACACTGTCATCAGAAAACTTCGTAGGAAGAGCAGCGGGGGAGCAAGGCTGAATACATATTAAATTGTTATAATTCCTAATAATTGAAGGCCGAAATTTGGAAAAAGGGCGGGGGGCCGACACCATCTCAATGGTAAAAACGACATCAGCAACCATACTGGCTACACTACAAGCTAGGCTATCGGGCCCCCAACAGCTCACAACATACCTATCAACAGACCTATCAGACTCTGTAAGAGACTGCAGCCCGGCTTGTTCTAATGAGTGTCAGGTCTGCTCTAAAATAGCTTAAATATTCCTAGACAATAGAAAACCACCTCTCCAGCTCGGATGGAGCACGTCACTTTTCAACAAGCCAGGTTTGGCCCAGTGTTACGTACGATGTTGAAGGTAACAATGTTTGACTGACAGTACTGGACCAGCGGAGAGTGTCAACGGTGTAGCCGGGGACAAACGATGCAGCGGGGTCATACGGGTTGTGTACATTTATTAATACAGCTGCAAAAAGGTATCGGCAAACCGCAACAAGTGAACAAATAACAATGACTAATAGACAAGGGACGTACCAGTACATAAAGACACGGAGAAGGGACTGTGAGCGATTCCCGATGAGACAAAAAGTGCATTACGCTAAGGACCGAAACGGCCCTGTTGGAAAACCACTAACTAACCTAGTATTTCCTAACCTAACTACGCTGAACTCTAAGTTACAAAAGCTGCAGGTGGAACCGCTCCTAAACTACTGTGCATAACATCGGTTATCTACGTGTTGACGAGTAAACCCATGGGTCTCTACACTATCTCCCTTCTCCTCTTACACATCTGGACAAATAAACAGCCGCTCAGCGCGACTCGCCCCTGTCCCTCATACGCCAACCAGAACACGCTTTATCGATGACGACAGTGTCTAATTAGGCCCGATTAGACACAGCCGCCTCAGGTCCGGATCTTGACGTCGGGGCGCGCACTCATCATCAGTCATCATCAGCACCGTCACAGGAACACCTACAGACAAGACACAAACAAAACACACACACCCTACAGGCAGGAGTGGGAGCCGTAACACCAGAAACAAGACCAATTATCTACAAATCCTAAACCCTGTTCTGAGCAGAAGTGAGCCAACCAACGGTTAAGAGAGACAAGTCTGCTGTAGATCTCATCAGTCCCCCTAACAGGTAGTGGGCCAGAGATTATTACTCAACGCCGACTCATCTTTTGAGCAAGGTCACATGCCCGAGGTATATCAATCTTCGTGACCTCTGATTGCCTCAGCCTAACATCATTGGTGCCGACATGAATGACAATATTATCATACCTATCATCAGTGTGTGTGCCATGTGCCTTAGCTTGGGCCTTTGCCTTAGCCCCTAGTGCTAGCCAGCACCCTAAGATTAGCTTCTATGTCGGTAGCGTCGGACTCGAAGGAAGAAAGCCGAGTAAACCTATATGTAAGACAGTAAATGTGTAGATTAAATCGGGAAGGACAAAATAAATGAATAAATGAAGTAATATATATTATATAGCGATTAACAAGAAGCAAGAAAAAAGCTTGGGAAGAGTTTGGAGCAGTAGCTCAGGTGCAGTGCGGTATGTCGTCAGACAGGAAGCAGGAAATCGTGTGAGTGTCACCAGCCAAGCCTTTTCCCTTTATGGGAGGCAGCCTCATAGGCAGTAGCGGTTAGAACTGAAACTGTACTGTAGCTAGTGGTATGTGCCAGTCGAGCCAGTGGTACGTGTCAGTGCCTCCTCTGGTAGGTGACAGTGGCTAGTGGTACGTACCACCACTGCCAGTGGTAGGTGACAGTGCCTCCACTGGAACATGACAGTTACTGTTCTGTTGATATTAGGTGCGTTCAACATGGACTGCGGCTGCATGAAACGACCGGCGAGAGTGGTCGCTTGCAGTCGGGGAGGAGTTGAAAACGGCTCTGTGAAGTCGGACATTTCAGCTTCTCGTGGTTTGCTGCGTTGACGTCAGTCACGGCTGATTAAACGCCGTTCACTTTACTCTATTTATAATTAAACGTAGTCTTTCCGTTAGTGAAGAGGCGGAGTAAAACCCTTTTCTTCCATACATTTTTTATTAAATTCAACAGTTTGGTCCGGATTTGAGCATTGGCGAAACTGAAGGTGTTTGAATATTACAAAACATGCGTCAAAGTTGTCGTGTGTGAGTCTGGCCAATCATGAAATAGCTATGTCGTCACTTGAACCCGTGCAGTTGCTCTTGTGAAAATGCGCTCGGCTTCTCAGCCGGCAGGTCTCGAATCGATCTCACGGTACTTTGATGGCGACGTCACAGTGATGTATCCTCGGCGCCGTCTCAAGTCGGACAAAAAGTCTAACCAGAATTCACTGTTTCAAGTCAGCCGCCTGCAGCCGGCTGCAGCGCTGCATGAAGTCGGTTCATGTCAAACGCACCTAGTGGTACGCAAATGTCTTGTGGCAGTTGCATTGGGTGTCTTGCAGCTTTTGTTTACTGTTGCCCAGGTGAAAAAAAAGTATACTTTAGAGTACTTCAAGCATATTCACATTTTCAATAATACGTTTTATCCCTCACAAGCTACTTAGCTGAAAGAGTGCTTTCAAAGCGGGGCGAAATAAATATGTAACTCCAGTTAGCAGCAACGTAGAAATATGAGGGTAGGCTTATTGGAAAGGTATGAACCAGAGCATGACGCGCAAAGGCAGGCCGACGGGCGCACGTGCATTTCCACTATGCAGCGAGCGAGACAAAACTTCAAACAGAGCTACCGAAATGGGGATTATTTTCCAATTTCTTATTCGTCTAAAAAAACACTCTACCCGGTGCGTCCTAGTCTAACTTGAATTACAATAGTGTCAGAATCAGAATTGGTGTTTATTCGCCATGAAAGTTTGCACTGACAAGGAATTTATTATGGCAGGAGAGCCTACCCAGGCAGCCATTTTCTGGGCCAAAATCAGTCCCCAATCAAATCCCACATTCGGGTGCATTACTGTGAATTTCAAGGGGAATTTCTCTGAGACTGAAAGAGTGCTTTCAAAGCGGGGGGAAATAAATATGCAACTCCAAATATTTCACTTTATCTTTTTATTGTGAAAAGTTTTCACAACATGACTTTGACTCACAATGACTTGGATACAGCACGAGAGTTGTGAAACAGACCAGGATCGGTGTCACAACAAACCCGATACAGCATGAGAGTGGTGTAACAGACAAGGTAGACCATGCGAGGAATAAAATAAAATGTTTCCCTTTATATACCGCTACTGGCTGCATCTCTCTGCTGCCGATCTTCTCTTTGTGCTGATGCTCCCGTTCTGGGCAGCGGATGCCGCACTGACGGACTGGTTTCGGATTAGGCACTTGTGTGGCCGTGCACGTCATCTACATGGTGAACCTGTATGGGAGTGTGCCAATCCTGGCCTTCATCAGTCTGGACCGCTACCCAGCCGTGGTCAAAGCAACAGACGCGCACACATCACGCACAAGACAGCTATTGGCACGGAGACTGGTGTTTGTAGGTGAGTTACGTCTCTAGCCTCATCCTTTATCTCTCTCTCACAACGTGCCCATGCCTCAGATGTACAATGGTACATCTTCACTTGTATTCTCCATCTCCTGATCTAACCACCGAATCTCCTCTGTCTCCCCTCACCCCCTCTCCTTTTCCAGGAGCCTGGTCGCCTGCGACTCTCTTAGCAGTGTCAGACATAGTGTTTGACTTGGGAAGCAGGAGATGGGACGATTGTGTGCCAACGCTTATACCCAGCTGACAATGCTCCTCTCTCGGTGTCAGTGTTCTACCTGCAGCTGGTGTTGGTGGGCTTGGTGGTACCGGGCCTAGTTTTGCTGGTGTGTTACTGTGTCATCGTGTCCAGGCTGACCCGCAGCGGCCCTCTGCAGGGGCAGAGACAGAAGCGCAGAGCTGTCAGGACCACTGTGGCGTTGGTCCTCTGCTTCTTCCTGTGTTGGCTCCCCTATGGTGCTGGCATCACTGTGGATGCCCTCATGCGCCTAGAGGTCCTTCCCAGGGGCTGCAGTCTGGAGGTGGTACTGGATGTTTGGCTGGCGGTGGCTGAACCAATGGCATTTGCCCCCCTGCTGTGTAAACCCGCTGCTGTATGCCTTCCTGGGGGTGGACTTCAAGAGGTCCGCCAGATGGGAGGACTTAACGCTCGGTCGCCTCGTCTCCAGTCTGAAGATTCCCCCCTCCTAGGCGCCCAAGAGACTCTACTACCACAGAGTCTGAGTCATTCAGTCTACACTCCAGCTAACAAAATATGGGTGTGGATGTTGGTGTGGGTGTAAATGCTTTGTCCTATATATGAGAAGAGGGTAGTCTGCTGATCCATGACTTTGTCCCTTGTCTGAAAGATAAACTTTTTTGTAAATAGGGTTTGTGGGTCAACGATGTTGTTGTTGTTTTTAAGTTTGTTTATATACAATAAAATTCGAAATCGAAATGAAATGTTTTCACTTTTTGTCTTACTCTTCCTGTCTCAGAGTTCTCAGTGTGTGTGTGTGTTAGTTTAAATTATTTTGGAGGCGTTAACCCTCCCTCCCAGTTAGTCCTGGTAGTCTGGGGATGTGTCTATATCACTGTCATCATCATCACACACCAACTATGACTCAACTTTGACTCATGATGGTTGCAAAAGCACTGAAACATATTGACAATGAAACTAGGTTTCAGACAAGTGGCTTGGACCAGGTGTATGCTTCCTCCTTCTCCTCCTCCTTATTTTAGAATATACATGGAGCAAAACACATTATTACAATGCCAAATTAGTGGCGGTGTTGTAATACATAATGCGGACATGGAAGGGGGTCACAAGGACCCGGAGACAGCGCGAGGGTGATGTAATAGACAACGCAGACAACATAGCTGTGGGTCACAACGACCCCGATACAGCGCGAAGGATAAAGAAAATGTTTCACTTCATCTTTTTACCATGAAAAGTTGTCACAACATAGCTGTGGATCAAAACGACCCTGATACCGCGCCAAGGATAAAGAAAATGTTTAACTTTGTTTTATCATGAAAAGTTGTCACAACATAGCTGCGGGTCAAAACGACCCTAAGGTAGCACAAGGGTTGAATATACTAAGAAAAAGTGTACTATCTGTGAATATATAAAAAGTATACGACCATCATGCTTTTACCAATTTTAACATTAATACTTTGAACACACACAGACAACACACAGTTTACATTTGGCTCTCAACGAAGGCAGTCGCATTTTCTTTCCCTCTCCTCCCCCTGACCTTCCCTGCTTGCTTCCCTGCTTGGCTTCTATCCTATTGTTTAGTCATTCACGGAGAAATGCTCTGAAGATTCAATCATTTGGATAGTTTTTTATTATATTACTCAAAATCAAATACTTCTGATTGGAGCAAAGTAGATTGACTACAACCACTAAAAGGAACAACCTGAGGGACTGAAGCCCAAGGAGAGCAGAAGTATTTTGGGCTACTCTCCCAGACTGACCACAGGCAAGCAAAGCTAAAGCTTGTTCCCTGTAGAACTATGGCTTGCAACGACTGCAAACAACTTACTCAGAGGATAGTCGAACTGGAGTTAAGAGTCAGAACCCTTATAGATATCAGAGAGACCGAAGACTTTATAGATTTCTTGCTACCTAGCCAGGAGGCTAAGCTACCGGCTAATGAGCCACCCTTGGAACCAGCTTTCTTTCCACCAGCCGGTGGACCGGATGAGTCATGGCCTGCTCTCGGCGCTAAACCAAAGAGGCCCAGCGCCGCTTCTACTTTCATCGGAAATGGGACTGTCACCAAGGATAAAAAGCGAGGCATAAACTCTTCCCACATCACCTCTCCTCCTGTCCCACTCAGAAACAGATTCGAAACACTGGGAACTTCCTTGTGTGTGGAATCCAAGGCGAAGAGGCACAGGAGTGCTAGCCACGCAGCTTACAAACATGAAGGGCCCAGATCACCGACACACCATGATGGTAGCTACTACACACTTGCAAATCCATCAAATTATCGTCTGCTGCGACCGGGAGTCCCCCATTTCACTCCAAGCCCCTCTCGGACCATTCGGGGCGCTGTTCGACCCCCCATCAGGCCTTATCAGACAACAATACCACAGGATTATCAACTTCCAAGGTATGCTAAGACTACCCACAACCCATCAGCACTTAGAGGAGCTAACGCTGCTAGCACTTTAGAATCTACTGCTGGCACTGACACAATGGCTGACCTTGGTCTAGCAAAAGGTCCTATCATTTCTAACCCAAATAAGCTAAGAACTGGCTCCGCAGCTACTGATAAGGCAAACGTTAGAAATGCAAATACAATACCACATATGGCCACCATCTTGATTGGAGATGCCATGACAGCACATGTTAAACTGGCAAAGACAGAAAATATTTGTCTTAGCAACACATCTGTCGAGAAACTGTCGTCAGAGGTACAAACAATCCTCAACAATAAACCAAACAACCCTAAGATTATCATCCACACTGGCTCGTTTGATATCCTACACAAGAAAACTGGCACTGAGATACTTAAAAAACATTTCACCCAGCTACTGAACACACTCAACAGATATCAAGATGTATTCATCAGTGGACCGATTGCATGCTTTCGCAGAGGAAAAGAAGCCTTCAGTCGACTACTATCTTTCAACACATGGTTGGCATCTGTCTGTCTGGCACACAAACTGAGATTTATCGATAATTTCACTGTGTTCTGGAACTGTAGAGACCGTTTTCAAGCTGACGGACTCCACCCAAACCGTAGAGGATCTCGACTACTAACAGCAAACATCAGTCACGTGCTCCTGACCACAAATCAAGTTGCTCCCCCTATCCCTGTTATGTCTAAGCTGACTGACTCATCTCAAACAACCTCCCATGGAACAGAACATTCAAACAGCCTCCTGCAAGGACATGGGCCTTGCACAGATCTGCACCCCCCAGATGAATTCCCTTGTGATGGAACAGCTCAGTGACATAGACTTTCCCAAAGAAAAGCTACGCTAGGACAGCCACCATGCTATTTCATTAGACATACCGGTCATCATCAGAAAATGGCATGGTAAAATGCATGGTTACAAACCTGAAACTAGTGTTAGAAGTCACAGAACTATCTATATTCTTCCAACAGATTTATCAACCCCTGTTTTATCTGTTAATACCCCACAGATGAAACTGGCCCTTCTCAATGTTAGATCACTAAATAACAAAACATTTCTAGTTAATGATCTGATCAAAGAAAACAACTTAGACTGCATCTGTCTAAGAGAAACCTGGCTAAACAATGACACGGCAACAGCAACTCTGATTACAGCTTTCATCGATTACAGCTTTCACCAAGTTTCTAGGAAATCAAAAAAAGGTGGAGGAGTCGCAGCAATTTTCTCCTCTAAACTGTTGTTCAAAATTACTGAGCTAGGTGAATTCACATCATATGAATATCTTGCTATAGAGCTCAAAACCGAATCAATACTTTTTGTTATTATATATCGGCCACCCAAGCACTCGTCAATATTCATACAAGAATTCTCTGAACCATTATCACTATGTGTCACTAGATATGACAAAGTAGTTTTAAACGGAGACTTAAATATCCAAGTAAATAAAAAAGCCGACCCAAGAACTATTGAGCTCTTAAATCTCCTAGACAGTCTCAACCTAACTCAACACATAACAGACCCAACACACCGGCACGGAAACACACTAGATCTAGTGATAACAACTGGACTAAATATCAATAATATTTCGATAACTGATCTACCCCTCTCAGACCATCATTATATACTTTTTAATGTGGAAATCATCCTAACAAAAAACACAAAATAATTCTTAGTCCAAAGAAGAAATTTAGACGATTCAGCTATGATGAAATTTTCTGAACAGTTCGCTCTATATGAGCCAACTAATCATGATTGCTCTCTGAATGAAATGGTAGAGAACCTCAATGATGCACTATTAACTGTGTTAGACTCTGTTGCACCACTAAAAACTAAAAAGAAGTGCACAAGCAGAACTTCCCCATGGCTGAGAAATAAAAATGTTAGTGAAACGAAAAGAAAATGCCGTGCAGCAGAGAGAAAATGGAGGAAAACAAAGATCACTATCCACTACAATATCTACAAAGATACACTAACCACCTATAACAAGACCACCCGTCTAGCAAGGAGAGAATATTTCTCCAACATTATAACAGAAAATGCCAGAAATTCCAGAGTTCTTTTCTCCACCATTGACCAGCTGTTAAACACTGTCCCTGTCCCACCCCCATCCTCAGCAGTTAAATGTGAAGAGCTTGCTTTGTTCTTCAAGAACAAAATAACTCTGATCAGAGCTAGTATAATTCATAGTGGGGTCGAAACTGACATCAGTAGATTCTGCAACATAACCATGAGCACATTTACCTGTATCACACTTAGTGAACTTTCCAAAATTGTCAGCGAATCTAACTCCACAACCTCAGATATTGATCCTATACCCACAACATTCTTTAAGCGAGTGTTTGATAGTGTCTCAGGTCCGGTGCTAGAGATTATAAACACATCCCTTAGAACTGGCGTCTTCCCAGATGCATTCAAAACAGCTGTTGTAAAGCCCCTATTAAAGAAACCCAAATTGGATAACAGTCTACTTGCAAATTACAGACCAATATCAAACCTTCCATTTATTAGTAAAGTACTGGAAAAGATAGTTTTAGTCCAATTAAATTATTTTCTCGAAGAAAATAACATTCTGGAAGTCTCGCAGTCAGGTTTCAGGAAATATCACAGTACTGAAACTGCTCTCACCAAAATAATTAGCGACCTCAGATTAAACTCTGATGCAAATAAAAGTCTCTATCCTTATCCTGCAAGATCTTAGTGCAGCATTTGATACCATTGATCACGACATCCTAATCAATAGACTGGAAAAGCTTATTGGGTTCACCGATAGTGTATTGAACTGGATAAAATCATATATCACAGGAAGGAAGTTTTATGTTAGTTTAGGAGACCATAGGTCTAAGAAACATTAATCAGCTATGGGGTTGCTCAAGGAAGCTGCCTAGGCCCATTACTTTTTTCTCTTTATATGTTACCACTTGGCGACATAATCAGAGAACATAACATAGATTTCCATAGCTATGCAGATGACACACAACTATATATATCCACTGAACCCAACGATGAAACGGCCATCAATTCCATTACCAACTGCCTGTTGGCAATAAACAAATGGATGAATGATAACTTTCTTAAATTAAATGAAGACAAAACCGAAGTCCTACTATGTGGCCCCAAATCCAAAAGAGAGATGCTTACTAAGAATCTAGGAGGCTTAACCCCCTGTCTTAAACCAGAGGTGACGAGTCTCGGTGTAATCCTGGACTCAGATTTGAATTTCAACTCTCACATAAATAAAGTGACCAAAACAGCTTTCTTTCACCTGAGAAATATAGCAAAGGTACGACCATTCATGAACCAAAATGATGCAGAAAAGTTAATTCATGCTTTTATATCCAGCCGGCTGGACTACTGTAACGCACTTTTCACTGGTCTTCCCAAGAAAACCACTGAAAGATTACAGCTCATTCAAAATTCTGCAGCTAGATTATTAACCAAAACTAAAAGGAGAGAACACATTAGTCCTGTCCTAGCTACTTTACACTGGCTCCCTGTTACCTTCAGAATTGACTTTAAGGTCCTTTTCCTCATATACAAAGCTCTACACGGAAAAGGACCTAGCTACATTGCTAACTCCCTTATAAACTACACACCAGCTAGAACACTGCGATCATCAAATGCAGGCCTATTAGAGGTCACCAGAAGCAGTCATAAGAAGATTGGTGATTCCGCCTTTGCTAATTATGCCCCAAAACTATGGAACAAATTACCCATAAATATTAGGGAAGCAAACACGCTAGACATTTTTAAAAGACAGCTTAAAACCTACCTTTTTACCGAAGCATTCAAGTAACTTTATCTCAGAAGGGTTTTACTACTTTTATTAGTTATATTATTGTTGCTATTTTAATTATAATTTTTATCACTTGTATTATTGTTTTTATTGATTTTATGTAAAGCACCTTGAGCTACAATTCTTGTATGAAATGTGCTATATAAATAAAGTCTTACTTACTTACACTACAAAATTTTTTTTTCTGAAAACCGACTTCAGAGCCGAGCTCCCAGACCTAGTACAGAAGCAAAATCCAAATTGAGCGGAAGTACGTAGGAGGGCAGAGCCAGGCTAGTCCTCTTCGACCTTTTTGGTCTTTTTCAACTTTTTAAACTATTTGTATTATCCGTGAGGTCCTTTTGCCATTTTAAATGCTATCCTTTCCTGGTTTTCTGCAACCACATTGCGTGCGCATCCCGAATGTTTACAAACAAATAATTGGTCTATAAGTACACAGAATATGATTTACATCTATGCTGAGTTTAAATAAGTGAAACTTCCTAAATATACAGATAGCAATAAATAATCGACTATACTAACCATAATACTAAAACTTCCTAAATATACAGATAACAATAAATAGTACTCTATACTAACCCTAAATGCACATAAAACCTATTACAACCCTATAACCAGGGGTGCACATAACTACTGGTACGCAGGTACGCATGCGCGACACAAATCAGGAATGCGTAATGCCACTTGTAGTACTACGCGCCTTTGCGTACTCGATCTTGATCTTGTCAACTAAACTTACACATGACATATTGCTTGTCGACGACAACTGTCAGAGATGTCCAAAAAACAACAAACATTAAGTAGCTTCTTCTGCGTTTCACCACCTACTAAGAAACGCCAACTGGAGCCAGAGCCAAAGAAAATACTTTTTTCGGAAAAGTGGCTCCAAGATGTGCAGTGGCTTGATGCTAATGATGAGTGCACTGAAATGTGGTGCAAGATTTGCCGATCAAATCCACAACTAGCTGACAAAACAGGTGCGTTTTTTAAAGGCTCAAAGAATTTCAACCATCCTTTATTTGAGAAACATGATAAGAGCAAAGAGCACATGAACGTGGCACAAGCCGTTGCTAACAAACAAGCGAGCCGAGAAGAAATCTCCAGTCGCCCACTTGCCAGATGGCGAGTCAAGCTGAATGAAGAACAGCGACAAGCTCTGTCTAATATTTTTCTCCTCGCCTTCCATAAAGCAAAACACGCACGCCCCATGTCTTCATATTCTGAAGATATTCCTTTACTAAAGTGGCTAGGAGTAAATGTCGGAGGTGCATATCATTCACGTGAAGGTGGCACACGGATCATGCAGAGCATCGCTCACACCATTAACGGGGAGTTAGGAGCCAAGTTGAAGTCTGCTGAATTTTGGGGGCTGCTTTTTGATGGATCTGAGGACATCACAAAAACTGAACAGGAAATCGTTTACATCGTTTCTGTGTCCAGAACGGAGAGTTTACCTCGGACTTTATTGGACTGATTGAATTGGGTGCTGACCGAACCGCGCAGGCCATAACAGACGGACTTGTGAGACTTTTCCATGACACAGGCCTGGATGACTGGACAAAAAAGTTGGTCGCTGTATGCACAGACGGGGCTGCTGTCAACGTCGGAATCTACAACGGCGTTTTGCCAAAACTCCGGCGACTTGCTGCGGTTGGAGACTCCCTTGTGCACATTCTGTGCACCGCACACACACAGGAGAATTGCGCAAAATCAGCTGATCGCAACGTTCCTTACTGTGAGACATTTAATGGCTCTGTGGTCAAGTTGCTGCAGTTTTATTTACAGAAAGGTGGAGCAAAAAAAACAGCTGCACTGAAGAAGCTGTGTGAAGAAAATGGGATCTCCTTTGTGAAACTGGGAAAGTTTCATAACATAAAATGGTCTGCATGGAGGCATGAAACACTGCAAAAAATATCAAGACTATTGCCAGCCATTAAAATGCAACTGGCTACGAGTGATAACAGTGACTTGCAGCATATCTGCACAGAGCGTTTTCAGTGCTTTCTGTCAAACATGCTTGACATTGGCAACATTTTGAAGAACACATCCATTAGGTTTCAGAAGGAAAAGCTGACCATTGGAGAATGTAAGGACAAACTCATGGTGGCCATTGGACAGTTTACACTTCTACTTCATGGGGAAGGCCACAGGGCACACACTGTTTCTAATGTGAATGCTGACAGAGACAAGACAAACTTACTCAGGGGGTTAATTGAAGAGTTTAAAGTCAGATATAACTCCCTCAAGTCATGTGATCATTTCTTAGTATTTGATCCCTCAACATGGCCTAGGGAAATGCAAGACCTCCACAGTTTTGGAAACACAACAGTTTGCAGCATTCTCAGGAAATATGAGGCCACCTTGCAACTTGACAAAGACACCACTGTGACAGAATGGATGCGCTTAAAGCAGGCAGGAAAACGCCTGGGATCCTCTTCTGTGTATGACTTGGTCCAAATAGTAAATACAAGTAACCCAGATGCTTACTCCAACATCAACAAGGTGGTTAAGCTGTCTCTTACACTGCCTTTAAGCAGTGCAGCTTGTGAGAGGGGTTTCTCACATCTAAACATAATAAAAACCAAGTACAGATCTCGTCTGTCACATGCTCGTCTCTCAGCCCTGATGCACATTCACCTGTCAAAGCAGACCACAGAGACATTTGACCCAAAGCAAGCTGTTGACCTGTGGATGGAGACAGCTAATCGGAGGCTCAACCAAGGACAGGGAGGTGCATCTGCAGCATCTTCATCATCTACCATGCAGGAAGCTGAAGCAGAGGACAGTGGGGGTGACATTGAAGAGGACATTGGTGGCGACACTGAAGAGGAGAGTGAGAAAGACTGCACTTATTAAGACCACGCTACATATGTGGTGAGTACCAAACACCATCTCCTGGTACTCACCTGAGTAACTCACTGAAAAGGTTATGTGCACCCCTGCCTATAACCTATTCTAACCTAGGTGGAGGACAGTACAATAGTGCAAAATTGCAGATCAGTGACTATGTCAATGACCATACAGGAGCCTGATGGCCAAGTACAGTGAGGTACAGTAGTGCAATGTTACTGATAGTGCAACCAGTAGCTGAAAGTGACAGTGTTTAAGTGACTAGTGTCGTCGAAAAAATAGTCTACGTTTTTAACCAATATAAAAATGTAAAACAGCACGGAAAAGGCAGCAAAGTATGATGCAAAGTGTTTATTAGAATCCAACACAAAGGATTGATTCCAACAATCTTGAGTAGATCCGACTGAAACTTTTCTCCGGACATTTGCTTATATATTTTTCCTCCATTATTTTATGCTATTTTATCATTGGTACATTGCATGTAGTCACAGATGTATGTATGCATTTCACACTTGGTTGGTCCATTGTCACAGACTTTGCATAGCCTGGACTTTACCTAACTTTCCCCCATCCAGTGCCCACGTGGGGCCTTGCAGCCCAGCTGCACAGGTTATACAGAGTTTAAGGACATAAATCTGTCCCCTGATGTCTGGCGCTTGTAGTTCTCAATATCTGGGCCTTGTAGTCTTTCATGGGAGAACAGCAACGACTAGCTTTTTAAAACATTTTCCTGTGATCTGTAGGCCTAGCCTGGCTGCCAGCCCAACTTCTCCCCGCCCAAAAAAAATTTGTTCGGGAAATTGGGTCTGGAGGGTCTCGTATTGGGGACAACTACAGAAAACCAGAATCGGGACGGACCAATGAAATTGCCAGGGCGGGCTTTATACGGTGATGGACAGATGATCAACAGTAACGTAATCAACAACGTCACGAAATAGCGCTTGGGTTGAATTTGTTTTCAACAAACAACATATTACGTTGCTATGATTGGTTGTAGGTCTATCCAATTGAGCGAAGAGGCATTTGTTTTACGAGTTTGGTTGAAACATGCCCCGTAGTCACAGCCCAACGGAGAGTTTTCAGACTCATATTCTGACTAGAATTATGAGTATGACAACGTCAGGCTACTGTAGGCCTACAATCTTGACAAATTACCAGCAGGTTCTTTAGTAGATGACACACATCAAACTGGAGGCACACGTTGACCGAGTTTGCTAGTTGCTACTTGGTTAATACATTTTTGATGAACCCAAGTTTCTTTAATATATATTAGAAGCATTACAAGACGGGGCTCCAGTGTGTGTTCAAACAAGGCCAAAAGTGTCAGATGGTATAAGTTGAAAAAGATAATCATACCCTTGCAAGAAACACTCCACGCCTCAACCCTGCCTCCCTACCCCCACCTAAATTACCGCTTTCAGCTTTGTTGTACGTTTTAATGAAGTGCATTGAGGCAATCATAGTGAGCAAGTTGAGGTCATGAGGGCTACCTTTGCAGTTTACATAGACACACAACTGACAGAGGCACTGTTGTGGATACTTTTTTCAAAGTTCTGATCATATTTCATGTCCAAATTCAACTTCTTTAAAGTCCAAAAACAGCACGGAGCAGCAACGAGAGGGTTCCCAAGAAAATCTGATTTCCTTTGTCTGTGCTACACCTTTTATATCCAACAAATTACACCCCTGAACTTTTAAAACAAATCTTTTGGCCTACTACAATTGTAAATATCCTATGACTTCTGCTCCAATTGGGCCTTTATGCAATGCTATCTCATATTTTCTGCTTTTTCTGCAACATTTTAGGGGACTAACCAGGGACCAAACCAGTTCCTCTATTCTGCCCTACTACATGTGTTTTCCAACACCAGTTGCTATCAACCCTGGATTATAGCCCTTCACCATTGTATGGTGCCATTCATTCTTCACAGGTCACAGGCATCACGTCAAAGTGAATAGTAACTGGTCCAACTCCATATCCAAGCCCGTGGTATCTGTGGAGGAATAAAGTCATCACATTTGTCAAATCCTCCCCACACAAGTCCAATGACTTTAATAACTTGTGTGTAGGCCCATACTATAGCAGTTTGCAGACATATAACACAGATGAGACTGAGGAGAGTGAATTAGAGATAATGGTAATGGTAGGGTGTTACACTTTTCTGCTTCTCTTTTTCTCCACTCACCACTTTACCTTCTCACGCTTTCCAATTGTTTAAGTCTCTATACTCTATTCTCTCTGTATCCTGCATAAAAGATGACTGTGTACTGTATATCAAAACAATCCGGCATATAAATCCATGTATCTCCACACTCAGATCCTATCACCCTTCCCCAGCCCACTGCTGTTTTTAACTAACCTATATACTACAACAGCATAATACAATCCCTGAAATTCAGTTATGGTTTTGGATTTTGGAGTGCCACCCCAAGATTTCAGTGGCCCCACCTAGCCACTCCTATAAAACATTTCTGGGGATGCCACTGCTTTTGCCTGTTAATGCTTGCACTGCACTGAAGAAAACTATATGACAACAATAATGTTTAATGTAACTGGCCCCTCTAACAGCACCACTGGCCCCAATGTAACTGCCCCCCCCCCCCCCCATGGTCTAGAACCTCCCCTAGCTACATTGCGGCAAACTGAAAAGCTACTAAGCATTAGCTTAGTTAAATAAGCATTGTTTGGAGTTTTATTGTTGTGTTTGTTTTGATATGTGTAATGCTATGGTCTATAGTTTGGGTAATTTGAGTGTTCACCCTGATTGGTAATGTTGTCTAGTCAGATAGGTATCCAATCTGTCCACTGCAAACAATGTGTATTTGCAAGTAATCCATCGTGAGTATAAATTTGCTCATAGGAGGCTGCACAATGGTAACGGTTGCATCGGAAGTGGGACTTGTATTCCAATGCGGCTTGTACTCCAATTTAGACAAAGTGCCCACTCTGGGGCCCAGGTAAAAAAAAAAATGGTAAGTATACTAAAACTAAAAATGCTTGAGTATACTTGAAGACTGATTAATCATCAGTATACTTCAAGTTAATGAATGATTAGTTAAAAGTATGATTAGTTAACAACTATACGGCATATACTTAAAGTTTACTAAGTATACTTGAAGTTGTTTCACATAAAAGTACACTTGATACACTTTAAATTGTGCTTTAGTACAATTTAATTACAACTAAAATCTACTTAGTACAAAATTAGTGTTTCCAAAATAGTACACTTCAAATTAACTAATTATTCAATAACTTGAAGTATACTGATGATTAAGTCTTCAAGTATGCTAAGATTTAGTATACTTAGCATATTCTTTTTTTTACCTGGGTGTGTAACTGCCCTGTGGCCATTTTAGAATAGAAGAACAGACTATAAACGTTTATTTTTGAAATATAAGTTTAAGTGTTTGTTCTAACAGACTCCAAACCATTTTGACGTCTCACGACAAGCTCACCATACAAAGTAGTCGATTTAGACATTATGTTGCATATATAATGGTGTGACTGTATTGTAAAGCAGATGTAACAAGGTAAAAATTAAGCAAAGTACCTTTAGTGAATTTTCCCCCAAATCTCTGCAGTATTTAATATTTTCTTTGGTTCCATTATTGCATTTGGTAGCATTATTGGGTTCAGTATTGTTCCGGGTGGGGCGATAATTGAGGTTGCGCACATTCACTTTCCCTCGTGTGGAAGTCTGTACAGGGGTAAGCTGCGTTCTTCATCCTCCGTGAACGAAATTAATTAACACTGTATATTTTGTAAGTAATTAATGACGCGTATTTCTTTCGTGACCTAAGATTGCCTTTTTATTACTCCCGATGATTAGTACTTTGTTAAATTACTTAATTACAAATTAATGTAATAAGATACATGAGTTGTGAATATTTGTTTAGACGTCGAGTACAGATTAACTAGCATATTCCATTCCGTAGGATGACAGTGTTGTTCACATATCAATCTCCAAAAAGAGCACCTGCAAATTTCTTCAGTTTCAACTAGTGTTGTTTTTGGCGGCCTGTTTCAATTGGGTGTGCTTTGCCTTCGGCAGGGGCACAACCATTGTTATCTCACATATATATTACTATTATTGTTTATTTTCGCGCCCCTAAGGCTCAGTCAATATTTGGACTACATACACATCGTCGATGTCAAAAGGTTCGTCTTGGTCACGATTGCGTTGGTTCTATTGGGATTTATGTTCCGTTGCACGGTTTAGGTTTTAATTACGTTTTTGTGGCACTGACGCTACTGACGTCACTAACGTCACAAAATATCGCGTGACTACCTCTAGCAGAACATTAGTTTAGCAGCTCGTTAACTTCTGGGATATAGCTAGGCTAACTTGCTTTGCTGCAAGGCAGCTGCAGAAAAGCCACAAGCAAAGAGGCCAGGGTGATAACTATTTACTCATTTTACTTTGTGATATGAAACACAATTGTGAAGTTTAATGTACAATATAAGCTGTTATAAGGAAGTAGTTACATCTACTTTAGGAAACAGTAGGCTAGTATTTCACTGAAGCATTAGCATCATGACATTAGCCTCTGTTGCCCGGGCAACACATACTACAGCGGTCTATGATGCATCTGTTTTCAATCGTTAAAATAAACATTCCTCACAAATATATTTTCGTTGTAGGATTTATTATGACATTAGATTACAAGTAAACGATTTGTTGGTGAAATTATCTTTACCTGTGGTTTCAAACCAGTGTAGCTCACTGCAACGCTGTACTTTAGCTAGTAGACGGGAACCGTCTACTAGCTAAAAAAACATCTCCACAGCTGTTTACAGTAGGTAGGAAGTCAAACGGCGGCACATGTTCGGCACTACCCTTACTTAAATCAAAAGTCTTTCAATAGGTGAAACTATCTGACTAGTTGTTGGAAAAATTGAAGATGTAACTGTTATCCTGTAATAAGAATGATTCTGTGTTCAGCATTCCTTGCCAGCAGAGAACCCTCTCCCCACATGAGCTATAGATGACACTAGGCTTACGCAGACAAACTGACCTAGATTGACCATTAGTATGCTAGAGGTGCAATAAATGTGTTAACCTTATCTGTGCTGAGTGAATCATATGGTCAAGCCTAGGGTCAGAGAACTCTGTAAGTTTCCACGTGCACGCGCACTCTGTCTCTCGGATCGATCATATTGACAGCTGATATGCAGGGGAGGAGACTTCTCACCAATAAATAGTCTTACTTGAAGACTTGTGAACCGGACAAACTTTGTAGCACAATGGCGTCTGATGTTTTTGTCTCCTTGTGGGCCGGCCGCAAGTAATAAAGCTTTCTTAAACTTGTTCACCGACTGACTGTGCAATGCTTGATTGATTAATATTTCTGACACAATGGTCCTTCGAGCCGGATTTCAACATCCATTCCACCATCCAGAACCCAAGAACCAAGAACTAAAATTGTGCAGACGTGCATGACAATAGAGAACCTCGCAGCAAAAATGGCTGTTTAAAAAGAGGCCAGTTTTTTGGGGGGGGGGATGGTGGAAAGGTGACGGAATTCTGGACTAGCTAAGAGGCACAGCTTTCGATGGACAAGGTAAGAATGAAATTGTAAATATATATAGTCGAATTTTGTGCTCCAAATTGATTTTTAAAAACTCCATAGTGTAGTCATTAAAGCACTCTGGTCCCTATCAGCTAAGACCTGGTGGAAACCCAGTGCAGCGAGTGGGGCGTCATATTTACTGAGACCCGTGATCTTTGACGCATTGGGAGCAGATAGATCGGTGAAGTAAATAGACTGTATGTTTTGCTAAGAAATGGTGCCGGAAGTTCCGGGAAACAGAATCAGTTACGGCCTGACCGACCAGAACTGAGATATTTGAAATATATCTGAGTTTGGTGGTAGTTAAATACCTAACCAAATGGAAAGATTATTGCTGATTTCTGTGGGAATGCCATTGCAGTAAAACAGAGTTGGATGAAATACTCCGCTGTGAAGTCGTGAACTAAACTCACAATGGATCCTGACCTGTAAATGTATATTGGTTGAAATTGACATAATAACTGATTGTTATTGCTGATGAATTGGGAATTGTAATGTACACATGGTAAAGGCATTTGACATGCCATTAGAGAGTGGAGTTTTACATAAGTGCGTTTATTGTTGCTGAGAAGTGTTTGTTGAGTATCTGAGTCTGGTGGTAGACACGTGCCATAAACATGTGTTATTAAATCCTAGCCAAACGAACAGGACAAGGCCTGGTCGACCAGGATTCGGATGCGTGAACAAAAGATAGGACTTTTCAGTGTACAATGTAGAATTTGGACTCGATTTTTGAGTTAAAGATAAATTACGTGCAAATATATCTCTTGCATTTGCTTAATTCAGGTCCAAGTTGTGAGATGGTACAGGCTAATCACAGGAGTCACGTTTACTAAGATATGGCGCCAGGGTACTGGGAAGCAGCGTTAGTGTCCTATTTTGCTCTAAGTTCTGTAGAAAGCCGTTGAAGTAAATGGGCCGGTCCACAGCCTGTGAGTAGGCTACAGGTAATAAATTACTCCGTGCGCACGTAAAAGATAGTACTAAATTAGTTGATGAGGACTAATTGTATAAACCGCGGACCTATTGTGTATATATAACCATGGTTAATTGTTTTAAAAGTTGTACAGAGGAAGTGTGAAATGCTTAGAAATATGGAAACCAAAATTCAAGTTCAATGGTGAAATTGAAGTTTTGTTTAAGTTCCAATTGTTTAAGTTAAAGAGTAGTGAAGAGAATGTGGTAATTGTTGTCTCAAATGTGTCTAAAAGAAGGCTGACATGATTCTAGTGAATTTGCCAGTCCGCTGTCTGTTGAACAAAGTTTTTTACAAATTGTTGTGATAGCTTTGGGATCTGAGAGGAAAAGATCCAAGCTGTGACTTTAGCTAATGGCTAATGGTGAAAACGTAGAGAAAGTGCATTTTGCCAGAGATTTTGCTCTGTCCTGAGACCGAGGAGAGTCCAGGAAGTTGAATTTGCAACTATGGCAACGACATTTGTAGCTAACAAACTTGCAGACAGACTCAACAGCGATGGCGGTGGGTACAGGCTAGTAAAGGTATTGCCGCTTGACATTTGACATCAAGGATGAGTAATCGCATGACGCATGCGCAGACTAATTGAAAAATCGAGAGATTGAAAATCAGCAAATTTAGAGAAATAGATGAATTTGGAGCGAATTTTGCACATTAATTTGGTTACTTTTGAAATATCTTAAGTGATGAGTAGCCTATTTTGAAACATTTGCTAACAAGGTTTTTGGTTGTTTGAGTACATTTTACATGAGTTACAGAAATTCCGAGGAAAGGTGGGGGCTAAAGTCCCGTTACGTTGAAGTTTTACAAAGTTTATCCCAGAGGGTAATTCTGCATAATTATGTGAGTAACCTATTAATGCTGAAAGATGTGTTCGTTTAGATGAATTCGAAGTTTGGTGGTTAACAAATGCGTGATCAACATTTGTTGTAATTCCTAGCCAAACAGGGAGGTTTTTGAAGCCTTTCCGACCAGAACTTGTATTTATAAGCGGCATATCTGTGAGGTGTGATGGTATTAAAAAAAAATGCAGAAATTGAACCCCTGGTTTATAAATTGGTTCTAATACAATTAGAAGAGTTATACTAGTGAAATTAAGTGAATAGAAGGTAAACGCCAACCATATGTGTTGTTCAAAGAGAAAAAAGTTTTTGAGTTTTTGCTTTGTTCCATAGCGCGTTGTTTGTTTGATTCGAGTTTGAAGCGGGCGCTGATGGAAACAATGTGATAGATTTGAGTTATTCAAGATTAAGAGTAATTGAGAAAGTAACAAGAGTGTTACATTAAATCATAATACAAATTACAAAATATTCCAATTAAATATTTTCATTTGGGTTTCTGGTCTGCAAAATTTAGATTTGAAGAATTGTCCGTGCGTTACGCATGTTGAGAGCGTAATGGCTGGTAAATATAGACTTAAAGCCTATTCAAAGGAGTATTCTCTGTATGCTTTGAAAAGACATTTGAGAAGTTAAAGAATAAGGTTTTTGTTTAACGGGCTTATGGTACTCATGTTAAATTGTGAATTTAAAGGTTTAAAAAGAAAAAGGGAGAATTTATATTTTCTTTTGTCTTAAGGGCATTGTGTGACGTGATTACGGAGCATAATACTGGCATGAGTGACTTAGGTCTGGGAGCAGTTTTAACTGTCCGAACATTGATTTGATGAAACAACATTATGATAATGATAGTTTAAAGCAAATTAAAATGTGGCTCAGAGAATTAGTAGAAGGCTAATTTTGAAATCAAAGGCGAAATTAAGTCAATAATGGCAACTTTGTGTGTTATGGGAACTTATGGGAAGTTTGTGTTTAGACAGGAAGGTTGTTTTTATTTGGCGAAGGAATGTGTTTTGTTTAAGGATTTGAGTTCATTTGAAATTGTAACTTTATTATCTACATCTGATTTTAATAACCACTTGCACATCAAATATCCATTGACATGGAATCAACTGATGGCACTTTTCTAGTTGGGTTATTTTGAAGCTGTGTTTTTTTCACAAATGTTTTATTTTGGTTTGAGGAAAAGAAATGTGAAAGATTGAGAAAGTGATTAGATGGATGAAAGATTGGTTTAGAGTGAACCATAAAAAGTCTATGAAATGAAGCAAGAGAACGTTTTGTGGATGTGAAGAGATGATCGGTTTAAACACGTTGATGTTCTGAAAAGGGAATCATGCATATACTTTGAATGTATGGGAACACATTTTAAGTCAAAATAGTAAAATCTAGGGTTTTTAAGAGTTTTGATAAAGGTATTGGATGCAATTTAGTTATGAAATGAGAAAGAGAAAATAACTAAAATGTATTTTTATTTTGAGTTTTATTGTAATTTGGCTTCAAGTTTGATTGCATGTTTTATCAAGAGCCTGACGCAATGTTTTGGATAAACAGTTAGGCTGTGATAAGGAATAGCTACATTGGGAACATTATTTAGTCTATATTTTCATTTGAGAAACATACAGATTAAATTCTGGTTTGGGATAATGACAATGGTTTTTATCATGTTTTTAACAATGTGATTTGGTTAAACAGAGAAGCTAAAATGATATAGGTCTTAAACTTAACTGTTTTGAGAGAAAGAAAAGGTTTTTGGAGTGAAAGAAATGAGACTAACAGTTGATTTTGTTAAAAAGGGAATAAAGAAGCAGATTTCTAGATATAAGTAATAAGAGTTGAATATCAAATGATGAGGTATTGTCTTGTTATATATGTTTGCTCAACAATGGATAAATAGGGCAATGATCACCTGGAAAGATAAGAATTCTGAAGAACTTGTGTTGGTTCTACCAGAAGTAGTCCAAATTCCTGAAGAGGTGGATCAAAAAGTTAACCGATTTTATGCAAAATGCTAACTAGAAAAGAGATATCTTCTGCTAAATTCTGTTCCAGGTGAAGCAGTAAACCAAAGAGTGGATGAGTCAAACCAGAAGATTGGGTATTGATTAAAGTTATCAAAATAAAGAACTGGTCCAGCCCAGGTGGGAGGGACCGTATCAGGTACTACTCACCACACTCACTGCAGTCAAAATAGCAGAGAGGACACTTTGGAGATGTTTGTCACATTGTAAGAAAGTGAGGGACATTGATCCAGGGACAGATTAGTTACGCACCACAGTCTTGAGGCACAAGTCTGACTACAAAGGGGAGTCATTCTCTTAAAGAACGGCGCGTCTCAAACTCAGTTAAGAAACCAACGGCCAACAGAGACATAGGGTGTAGACTAAATAGGCTAAAAAGATAGGAGACAGTAAGCAGGGAAAGGTAGAAAAGATGGGTGACCTATTTCCTCATCCGTAGTATTATGACATCCGTGATACCATATTTAGCTTACTGTTGCTAATATCCATAATAGTCTTCCCTATACTATGGTTTGAAAAGGTGATTGCTCCGGTATGATGCCCCTAGTGGAAACAATAGGTCAGATAAAGACAACATCGCTGAGACGAGCAGAACACACTAGTATTAAGAACTGGATTTACTGACAGAGAATTAGTGGTTGGAATGGATAATGTTTACTGCTCGCATCAAAAAAGGGCAGTTCAACTGTCTTGCATGTGCCAAAGCTAAACCTCAACCAGGCACAGTGCTATTCCGGCTGAGTGATTAAACAGATTACACAGGTTTACTTTGCTGTTCCCTATGGTTAAAAGATGCAATATTTTAACCTCAGTGACTATCTACAAGGAAAGATGGCGATTATGAAGAATTTGTTTGGTCTACTAAAAGTTCATACTGATGACATTGATTTTATTTTTCTGTGAATGCTAAAGCAGATGTGGCAGCAAAAGAGGCAGCCAAACAAGATGTCTTAACATTAGGAAATGTGGATGACACTGTCTTGAGAGATATGCAAGGGGTGTCACCAAAATGAGGGGTTATGTAAATTCATAGGAGGAACTTGTGATACTAAATAATCTATTTCGTTATGCTATAATATTGAGCCATGAGATGAATCATGTCTCAACAGGAGGGAATGATAACGAAAGAGTGTTTACAGCAAATGGATTTACAAACTATTCAAGAAAAACTTTAAGAAAAAACTTTTTTAGCATACCCCGATTTGAGTGCGAACAAGATATGCATGAACTTTATTGAGCTAAAGAAATGTAAAGATTCAGGAATGGACCAACGACGAGTCAGTTGCTTTCAACTGACCTCTGTGAGAATGTAATTTTAATTACTGTGTAGTCTACTTCTGAAATTTGCAGACAGGAGAGAGATGCTGTCTCAATCCAGTGAGAGGTCCCTGACCTAAGGAGACTGGATTGTGGTAACGGATTTGACACGTTAAATCCTGGAAAATGACCCGAGGTGAACGGGGTCATTCCTGGCTAGTTTCAGAGAGGAAATGGCATGGTACACGTGAGTCAAGCGTGCACTTTGTTTGATGATGTCAAAATAAGGAAAACTCCGCGCTGTGCCTATAGTACAGTACGTTGAGGTTGCAGTTTTGAACAACTACACTACATTTTCTATGAGAAGATTACACAATCACCATGCACACAATCATGGCATCAGTTTCAGCAAATTGGACTTTGATAATGATGGGAATTGTCTTGGGAATGACATTCCGTTTTGTATGTTGAGAAACGTATGAACAATTCTAAATGGTGCTATGACTATGGAAGTAAAGATTTAACTGTTTCATTGATAACAATGCAAATGGTAAAGAGATTCAGAAGTTAAGTTTTAATCTTGAAATAAGTAAACAATGTTTTCTGTGGAATAAACTTTAGGTACAAACATTCCTATCATGATACGTTCTACCAGTTATGTAAAGATGTTCCAGTTGATTTGTTATGTTCCAGGGCAGAAGTTTGAATGTTTTGAGAACAGTTATAGACTGTCGGAAGAGGAGATAACAAGACTGTTTCACTTGTGACTTAATGAAGTATTATTTGGGAATTGCATTAAAGCTTTGTGTTTTGTTTTTGAGAAACCTATTTGTACTACAGAAAGTTGATATTAATTTGAAAAGAAATAGAAATTGAGAACATGTAATGAGATTTCAGGATTTGTGCCAAAGTGATGTGTCTTATCATGCAGAGGTTGTAAAAGACTTAGCAGCAGGCTGGAGAGAAATGTCTGTTGACCAAAAGTCCTGACCGCTCTGTAGGAGATCAGATTCGGGGGAGGGTGAGCTTCTTTTGCCATCTATAAAATGGAGATAAGTTTGACGGGGGGAGTACACCTGGAGACAACCTTAAGGGTTAAACAGGTTTTTTGTTTGGTTAAATGATGACTCCCTGACTTGGAGATAAATGCTTATCACCTAACCTGGAGAGGAAGAGCACAATCAGGGCCTGGTTTCGACTGTCTTAGAAAAATCTGACTGAGTTTACTGAATGGTTGATGGTTTTAGAGATGACCATGTTGACAACAAGTAGGCATGTTTTTACATCCTGATCATTTCTGTGTCGATTTCTTTGTTACAATCTTTGTTTCTATGTGATTTTGTGTGAAGGAGATCTGAGATGAGGTCCAACATATCAGACGTCAAATGACCATTCTGCTGCGTGATGACGGGTTTTACCCAATACCATGGGCTTCCGTCATGTCCAAGCATTCACACCACTAGACTATAATGCTGTATAGTCTTATTGAATATTACTTTTTTTTTAAATGTTTTGATTATGTATTTTTGATGTTATTGGCTGTGTGTAGGCGTGGTTTTGGAATAACACCTTTTATTCAGGATAAACAGGAGGGATATGTTGGAAAAATTAAAGATGTAACTGTTATCCTGTAATAAGAATGATTCTGTGTTCAGCATTCCTTGCCAGCAGAGAACCCTCTCCCCACATGAGCTATAGATGACACTAGGCTTACGCAGACAAACTGACCTAGATTGACCATTAGTATGCTAGAGGTGCAATAAATGTGTTAACCTTATCTGTGCTAAGTGAATCATATGGTCAAGCCTAGGGTCAGAGAACTCTGTAAGTTTCCACGTGCACGCGCACTCTGTCTCTGGGATCGATCATATTGACAGCTGATATGCAGGGGAGGAGACTTCTCACCAATAAATAGTCTTACTTGAAGACTTGTGAACCGGACAAACTTTGTAGCACAATGGCGTGTGATGTTTTTGTCTCCTTGTGGGCCGGCCGCAAGTAATAAAGCTTTCTTAAACTTGTTCACCGACTGACTGTGCAATGCTTGATAGATTAATATTTCTGACACTAGTGACTACTAACCTGAACTCCATTGCCACAGCCTAAACTTTGTCAATCTGTTCATGAAAATAATTCATTTCAGCCTAGACCGTACAACGGAAGTAACGTTAAATCGAATTCAACCAACGCAATCGCTACCAAGACAGTCTAGCAGTAGCAGTCGCCTACAATTTACTTTTCAGTTAGCAGATGGTACTATTTGAATCGCGATTCCATCTGAGATAGCTACTGCTTGCAGGGCCAGGTTATGGTCACCTGGGGCCCGGGGCAGAAGCCTCCCCGAGCCCCTGCACCACCACGCAATATATTTTATATATAAAATTATACTATGATTTTTATCAATATATATTAGAGAGAGAGAGGGATTGGTAATTAAATTATGACAGACAAAAATATCAGTATGTGATACATTGTAATCAGTGGCGGCTGCTGGTCTTTCAAAGAGGGGAAGCTCTTTTTCGGCCTACATCCTAAATGTTTTATTTATTTAGCTGGTTCACTGGCTAGTTCACCCCTACGTAAAACCTAGCCGACTGAATGAATTAATGAATGATCTAACAAAACAATATTAATCAAGGAGGAAATGTGGAAATTAGGTTAAACTGAAACAAGGAACGTGGTGTATAATTGTATGAAATGTATGATGAAAATTGGTTAGCAATTTCGCCAAGCAAATACCATGAAATAGGTTGCTGCAGTTTGTCTTTCAACTACAGTTGCAAAATCCGCGATGGGACTGATCTCGAATAGCTTCAGTGACTTTTTGTAGTACAAAACTACTGTCAATCATAAGGAGATGCAGTCTTTCGTCAGACTCTCCAATCGTCACGTGGAAGCCCAGCGTCCAGGCCAGCCCACTCCTCCATTCACCCCCAGAGACGCTGAGCGTCCGAGGCGGGATCATCTCAGCATTCATCCAATGACCGTATAGTTTCGAAGAACGGAATAAAACTGTTCAAAGCAGCCCCATTGAAGTCCATGGAAGCTGAGCTTCAACAGGGAAATGCACTGTGACGCTACGGGGATGTATGATAAGGAAATCAGTCAGTCGACCTGCTAATATGTAGCTGATTCTGAAAGAAATCGTCTTCGATATGAACGTGTTCTAACGCATTTAAACAATAGTAAATATTTGACCATACATTTTTTTAATTGCAGGGGAAGCTGAGCTTCCCTTGCAGTCTTAAATGAATCGCCACTGATTGTAATACATTGTAACACGCACCCCTAGCCTAGCCTGGCTCTGCCCTCCTACGTACTTCCGCTCAATTTGGATTTTGCTTCTGTACTAGGTCTGGGAGCTCGGCTCTGAAGTCGGTTTCCAGAAACACATTTTTTGTAGGTCCAATCAGCGAACAGAGGGAGTGGCTGACAACGATGACTTTAATGTCGTGCACTTGTTTGAGTAGTTCAGTAATGGCGACGGAGAAAGATGCAAGCGAAACTATTCTGCGGTTGTGGCAACGCTGCCGAATATAGGTTAAAGCCGGAGCAAGAACATTCCTTGCTGGGTTTTGCTGGTGGCCATGATGTTGTGGCCCTCCTCCCCACGGGGTTCGCGAAAAGTTTGATTTTCCAGCTACGGCAGCTAGCTCCGTTACCGTAGTGGTGATGAAGTTGGCTAAGGCGAACGCTTGCAATTGGCTATGGCAAATCAGAGTGGCTCTGGGTGGATCCAATAGTTTTAAACTTCAACAGAGGACCCGCCTTCAAGGAAGTTAATGTTTGTCAATCGAGAGATCCCAGACCCTCTGTACAAATGAAATGTACGAGGGTCTGGTTAGGACCAGGCTACCCCTAGCCAGCCACGATGTCAAATACATTGGAACATGCAGTCTAGCGTACGCACACACAGCCCAGCGAACACATATTTATAAACAACTCGATTGAACAATTTAATTATCAGGCTGTGGCCGTGTGTGGGACTAGTTTAAGTCCACTCGTCTACTTTTTTTGAAGCCAAAGTCACAAATCAAATCGTTGAAATCAAATTGGCAAAGCAGGTCTATGGAAGCAAATCGTTACCAAAATTCAAATGCAAGTGCATTTCCAGAAATGCATTTGCATTTTCAGAATGTGGCTGCATTATTTGACTCATAAATGAAATTAGTAATCAATCATCCTATTTGCATTTAAATTTTTCTTCTTCAAGAGTGCTCAAAAAGAAATAGACATTTGAGATTTAATTTTCTAAATATGCCCCAGCAAATAGATTCCAAAATTCAATTTGAAATGTAAAATTTGAAAATTTCCAGAAAAGCATTTTCATTTTAAGAACGTGGCTGCAAAATTGTGACCACAATTGAAATTCAAATGCATTTCCAGAAAAGCATTTTTATTTTCATGAACGTGGCTGCAAAATCGTGACCACAATTCAAATTCAAATGTATTTCCAGAAACGCATTTTCATTTTCAAGAACGTGGCTGCAAAATCGTGACCACAATTCAAATTCAAATGCATTTCCAGAAACGCATTTTCATTTTAAGAACGTGGCTGCAAAATCGTGACCACAATTCAAATTCAAATGCATTTCCAGAAATGCATTTTCATTTTAAGAACATGGCTGCAAAATCGTGACCACAATTCAAATTCAAATGCATTTCCAGAAATGCTAAATGAACGAAAAAACATTCTGTGCGGCGCAGCAGAGGACGTCAGTAGCCGCTCTTCTTCAGCTCCCTGCTGACCGAGCTACCCATATTGTTCGGTGGGGGGCGGTGTGCACATCTGCATTGCATTACATAGCAAATGTGACGGGAAATTGATTGAATTGCTGGGTCTTTAGAGGAAGCATCACAGACTGAGCAACTTGATGTCAAATAATGACTAAAACAGTGGCAGAGCTACATTTAATGTGTACATCTGTGACGGCAGAGTATGCAGCCAAGCTCTCTATAACTTGTTCTACTCGGTCACGGGCATCAGACTCAGATATATTAGTAGATTCTACCTGCTCAGCTAATTCTAACAGCGTTTGCACAATTTGAGGGAGTGCCATGATCTGTGATGAGTCCTCTAAAGCAGTGGTCCCCAACCTTTTTTGCGCTACAAACCGCTTTCATGTTGGACATATTTTCATGGACCGGCAGGGACGGACTGGGAGGAAAGATAGCCATGGACAGCACTGCTAATGCATCCACATTCTGGGTTTGATGTGATCCTAGTTAGTGACAACCACACCTAATGCGAGCGCGCAGAGAAAAATAGTTTAGCTGATTTGAACGAAAAATAGTTTTGGGAGTTTTATGTAAAATAAACAGCCCGTTTTTTCAATTGACAAAACCATGTCTAGTGAATGTGATGTATTTTTGTCTCTTAATTTTTCAGCCCCATCTTTAAGTTTCTTAGCCTGGTTTTACATCGTTATATTGTTACTAGCTAGCTTTCGATGTGTCAGTCCCACTGTTGTGAGTGACTATAAGCTACGAAAGTGACACCCAAAGTGCGTTCCTTATATTGATGAAGAAAGTGTTTTGTCCGTCTCCATAAACGGAGTGACAAAGTTCAGTTGAGTTCTGGATTTTAAAAAGTACCAATCTGCAGATTGGGAGAGAAAACCAGACCTCTGACAATAAATGAAAACACAACCCCAGTCTTAGGTCTCAATCATGTCTCTCTCGGCTCTGAAGGCCGGAGGACCATCTTTTATAGGGCACAAGAATGTAAACATAGATAGTGACAGTCAGGCAGTAATGAGGTTATAATAGTTGGAGCTCTCCTTGTAGTCATGACAAGGAACATTTAGCCAGCACTTTCTCCTGACCCTGAACATCTATTAACCCTGACACAGACACAATCTACTCTTATTAATAGAAAGCTTACATGACAACATACTAACTAGTATCCAATGACTAGTTCTATTGATTAGTGAATAATGTAAGCACTCAGAAAATCGCAATTTCTTCCACAATTTCCAGTTTAGGCCTATTCCATAATTTTGTTTGATTGCTGTCACAGCAAAAAATCCCTCTTGATATTGGAAATGGAAGCAGGGTTTTCAGTGCTTTAGGGGCGATCTCAGGATAGCCTTCATCCAAAACACTGATAGTTGTTGTCTCAACAGGCTTCATTGAGTGGTAACTATCACTTGTCATGTGTCAAGAGGAAGAGACGCGCATGATACCGCTCAATAAAGCCCATAAACTTGAGTAAACACAAGTCTTTAATGCAGAGTTTTTCTGCTCAGGGGAAAAGGCCAGCGGAGAAGGAGAGAATCAGGTCATTTTTCAGAATAAAACTTCTTTCAGACTGATAATCAATTAAAAGGAAATCATGTGAAATAAACAGGGGTGAAAGTAAGCCGGTACTGGCCGGTACACCGTACCGGGAAGAAATTACGACACGCACAGGCCCGTTGCGACAAGGCAAGCAAAACAAGCAATTGCTTGGGGCGCCGAGCTGGCTTGGGGCTCCAAGACAACGACTGGTTAAGAATAAAATGCAACGACAAACTGTATGAGTGCCCCTTTGATAGTCAATGCAGTGAAGTGCAATGACACTGTTATCGGGATTCATCTCAAGGGGCCCCCTCTCATGATCTGTGCTGCTGGCAAAATATAAAACCTTGTTGGTCGGCAGTCATCATGAAGCGGAATGATCAAAAACAGATACAGGTGGGTTAAAGAGTGATACTAGAGTGATAAGAAGTCCTAGTGAATGCTTGATAAGTAGACTATAATACAGTAAATAAACAAATAAATAAATAATAAATAATTAGGCTAAGTGAAATTTTCGGCCTGAATCATAGTACCACCAAGAAATAAAAACAACTTTCACCCCTAGAAATAGATGACCCACGGACCGGTACCGGTCCACGGACCGGTGGGCACCGGTTGGGGAACGCTGCTCTTAAGACCCGGCAATTCAATCAATTTCCAGGCACATTTGCTATGTAATGCAATGCAGATGTGCACACCGCCCCCCACCGAACAAGATGGGAGCTGAAGAAGAGTGGCTACTGACGTCACTCTGCTGCGCCGCTCAGAATGCTTTTTCGTTCATTTTGCATTTCTGGAAATGCATTTGAATTGTGGTCACGATTTTGCAGCCACGTTCTTAAAATGAAAATGCATTTCTGGAAATGCATTTTAATTTGAATTGTGGTCACGATTTTGCAGCCACGTTCTTGAAAATGAAAATGCATTTCTGGAAATGCATTTGAATTTCAATTGAGGTTACAATTTTGCAGCCACGTTCTTAAAATGAAAATGCATTTCTGGAAATTTTCGTCTTTTACATTTCAAAATGAATTTTGGAATCTATTTGCTGGGCCATATTTTGAAAATTAAATCTCATATGTCTATTTCTTTTTCATTTTAATTAAGTGAAAGATAGAGCACTCTTGAAGAAGAAAATTAAAATGCAAATAGGATGATTGATTAATAATTTAATTTATGAGTCAAATAATGTAGCCACATTCTGAAAATGCAAATGCATTTCTGGAAATGCATTTGAATTTTGGTAACGATTTGCTTCCATAGACGTCACTGTAGCTTTGCGCCGCCATCTTTTGTATCAACTCACCCGTTAGAAATGCCTGCAATATGTTGTGCAGTTGGGCTACAACAACAGTCGAAAAAGGAACCCCAGACTGCTATTTTATGTTATACCAAAAGAAAAGGAAAGCAGAAAGAAGTGGTTAACGTCACTGTGTCCAATCCCGACCGGTTTTTAACTAACATTCTGATAAAATGCAACTTCAAACATCGATAAAAATTATTGTATCACGTTTTCAGCAGATTTACTGATTTCACGTTAAGCTTTAACTTCTTACCGTTCGAGCTAAATATTGTATAAAAAAAATGGACCTAGCTTATCCTTCACTAGAGCCGGTAAAAAGATGCTGGCGCCGGAAAAATAGCCGTGCGCTATCCTTGTCCAAACCCGACCGCACATGTCCTCGTAGTAAACACTCGCCGCTGCTGTTTTTCCGGGGATATTAACTTTATCCAGGGTCACCAAACTTACCATCAATGCTGTCAACATATCCGGGGACGTAGTCATGTCCTTCACAATAAGATATCACGCTTCAACATCTCCAAACTATGCGATAAAATCTCAATTTGACTGTATACCACCTCCTGCTGGATGTTTTGTTGAACTCTTCTCATGTCAGTCCCTTGCCCCCCTCCCTTCCTCCCCTCGACTAAAGATCACCTCACACATGATGGTGTATTTTGGCATTGGCCATACAAAGTAATGTTAAGCTACAATTCAAAAAAATACACTTGTATGCTAACCCGTAGTAGCAGAACGATGACAATACAGAAACACTTTTCAGAGTAAAGATCGTCGCCCGAGTGGTCTTTCGTCTTTCTCTCATCAATGTAACTTTCCTAAATTATTTAAACATGTAAACGTCCATATATGTTCATGAAATTTTACATGTAGATTGTTTGGTATGCCTAAAATAATACTACTAACACTTTGCTAGCGATTGCAAAAGAAAATGGTGGCAAAAAGACCGGAAACTGGGTGTCCAAACCCCGTTCGGGTTTGGACAATAGTAGTTTACAGCGGTCGGGATTGGGCACAGTGACGCTAGCTGCCGTTCGAAGAGATCATTGGACACCCACGTCTGACACCTTACTATGCAATGACCACTTTGTGTCAGGTAAGCCTTTGCCTCAACGCTGCTCGGGCTAACAAGAGCTAGCATCATAACATTACAGTACGTTTGGAGAACCAAGAGAACACTTACAGAACTTGATTGACAATATCAATATGTCAAGAGTGTCACCCCGTTTTGTAAACATCACGTTGTATTAGTTAGCTGTTAGCTGCTAGCTGTATTGGCTACTAGCTGTAGGTGCCTTATGTAGCTACAGTACTCGCATATTTATAGCGATCAAGATTTACGAAAACATTGGCTGGAGTTCTCCTTTAAACCTATATTTCACATAAACACAAATCCTGAAATTAGTTACCTCAGACATTTTTCGCTTAGACAGTCTACCTATGCAAGTCCCTTTGTTTAACCCTTGTAGTAACTTCCGTGAGTTAAGGGCCCGGGCAGAGGAGCGGTCCTTGAATGAGGAGGTATTAAGGGATAACGATACCATGGTGCTGGAACTCACAGGATTTACATTCACATTTATGCATTTAGCAAACGCTTTTACAATCTGAACCAAACAACATGAACCACAAAAAGTGCAGGACTGTACCTGTAGAAGAACAATCAACAGTAAAATATTTCACAGCGAGTACAAGAGTTAACTTCGTTATAACTAACCTACAAGAGCAACAAGTCAATCCATAAGAGTCATTGTGATCCTGGAGGAAACTAACATCAGGTCCAGCCAAGCATTCCTAAGTGCCCTTGTACTCCCGGAACAAGTGTGTCTTGAGCCTGTTCTTGAAGGTGGGGAGACAGTCAGTGTCCCTGATGGAGGTGGGGAGCTGGTTCCACCATTGGGGGGCCAGGCAGGAGAAGAGCTTGTGTTGGCACCGGGAGGTATTGAGCGGTGTGACCACCAGGCGGTTGTCTGAAGAAGACCGAAGGTGACGGGTGGGGGTGTAAGGTTGCAGGAGAGACTTGATGTAGTTGGGTGCAGTCCCGTTCACTGCTTGGAAGGTCAGTACCAGGGTCTTGAATCTGATACGGGTGTTGATGGGTAGCCAGTGGAGAGAGATGAGGAGCGGGGTAACATGGGAGCGTCTGGGTAGATTGTAGACCAGGCGGGCCGCTGCGTTCTGAATCCTCTGAAGAGGGCGGGTTGCACATGCTGGGAGATCAGCGAGTTGCAGTTGTCCAACTTGGAGAGGACCAGTGCTTGGACTAGCAGCTGGGTGGAGTGCTCCGACAGGTATCTCCTGATCTTCCGGATGTTGTAGAGGGTGAATCTATAAGACCGGGAGACTGCAGCAACGTGGGCCATGAGGGAGAGCTTGTCATCCATGGTAACCCCAAGGTTCCTGGCAGAGGATGAAGGGGTCACCGTAGCAGATCCCAGGGTGATTGACAGATCGTGGGAGATGGAGGGTTTAGCCAGGATGATGAGAAGTTCTGTTTTGGCGAGGTTCAGCTGGAGGTGGTACTTGGTCATCCAGGCGGAGATGTCTGCGAGGCAGGCCTCAATCCTAGCTGAGATCCCCGGATCAGTCAGGGGGAACAACAGGTACAGCTGCATGTCGTCAGCGTAGCAGTGGTAGGAGAAGCCATGGGAGGTGATGATTGGTCCAAGTGAGGTGGTTTACAGAGAGAAGAGGAGGGGTCCAAGGACGGAGCCCTGTGGGACACCAGTGGAGAGCTGGCGAGGGCCTGACAGTTTGCCTTTCCAGGAAACCTGGAAGGATTTTCCCGACAGGTAGGATGAGATCCACTGGAGTGCAGTGCCAGTGATGCCCATCTCAGAAAGTCTGGAGAGCAGGATCTGGTGGTTAACCGTATCAAAGGCTGCAGAAAGGTCCAGCAGAATGATGACAGATGACCTGGAAGCTGCTCTGGCAGACTGGAGGGCGATGGTGACTGATAGAAGGGCAGTCTCTGTGGAGTGGCCAGTCTTGAAGCCTGATTGGTTGGGGTCAAGCAGGTTGTTCTTAGACAGAAAGTTAGACAGTTGGTTAGATACAGCACGTTCAATTGTTTTTGAAAGGAAGGGTAGCAGTGATACCGGTCTGTAGTTCTGGAGGACGGCAGGGTTAAGGGAGGGTTTTTTGAGTAGAGGGGTAACTCTGGCCTGTTTGAAGGCAGAGGGAAAGGTGCCTGAGGTAAGAGAGTAGTTTAGGACATGGAGAAGAAAGTTATGATGGAGGGGGAGATGGTTTGAAAGAGAGGGGAGGGGATAGGATCAAGGGGACAAGAGGTGGGGCGATAAGAGAGAATGAGGTCAGAGATCTCTGCCTCGGACAGGGGAGAGAAAGAGTTTAGACATTTAGTTGGGTCAGTCGTGGAGGGTGAGAGGGTAGGAAAGGTGGGTTTAGGGAACCGACTGCTAATGTCGGCGACTTTTTTCGCAAAGAAGGAGGAAAAGTCGTCTGCTGTCAGGGTGGAGGGAGGGGGTGGGGGAGGTGTGTTAAGAAGGGTGCAGAAGGTAGAAAAAAGCATGTGGGGGTCTGAAGCAGAGTTAATTTTGTTCAGAAAGTAGAGGGTTTTAGCACCAGTTATGTGAGAAGAGAAAGATTTAAGGAGGGAGTGATACTTTTCAAGGACCAGACCGTCTTTGGACTTGCGCCATCTCCTCTCAGCTGCCCGAAGGGTGGACCGTTCTTCACGAATAACATTCGTACTCAGACACAAGATTTAGCAAAAACACAACACAATACTACAAGTTAAAGTCACTTACTTAGTCAGGACAGTCACGCTGCACATTCAGTAAAACACTATTTGCTGCAGGGGGGGGTGGGACGCACAGGCCTGGTTGGCTTTAGAGGGCTGTCACTGGGGCATGGAAGCTCCTATTGGGTCAAACAGGGGTCAATCAAAAGGGCAGAGTGTAGCGGACATTTTAAGACTATCCCCGTGTTTGTACTCGACCCACATCTCCTCCTATGAGCGATAGTGCGTGAGAGACTGAAATAAAAATAATTGGCAAAGGAAGAATGAAGCAACAAGGTCGTGGCAATGTGTGGATATAACTCACTGTTTGGACAATTACTCGACATGGTTAGATACCTTGGACCTTTGGGAATTACGCAGATTAGGCTTTGATGGGTTGTGTGCATACTTGGAACATTCCGAACTAACGGTAGGTAAGTAAAACTTTTTTCTCTGGCATTGCTGAAGGAAATGTTACCGGACAAAGACGTTTACGGTACTTACTGTTGCGAGTTGAGCTTGAATTAGTTTATTTCAATGGAAGCACAAGAATCGTAGCTTTCCAATGATGTTTCATTTGTGTAGCCGTCTAAAAATATATTACTTACGATTGAGTGCGTTGTAACTGAGGGAGGGGCAGCGTTTCTGGCTCGTGGGCACTCCAGGAACGTGAACAGGTTTTAAGTGAAAACAAACTGTTAAATAGTGAATATGTTTTCGAAGGTTTATTCTCCTACAATTGTTGTAATGGATAGCATAATCATAGCTGGAGTCGTAGATCTTCTGTATACTTTCTGTAGGACAATCCAGGTAGCACCTAGCACTAAAACTGAGCAGCTAAAGCTCTAGCAGAAAGCTGAGGTGCTCACAAGCAGCACTGCACTGACATAGACAATGATCAGAGTAACCCACCACAAATTGTTTACATAAAGTCACAATTGCCTCATTTCCTTTCATGTTCTTTCAATGAGTATAAAACACATCTGACATTTTTCTGATTAATGGCAGCTAGCCGTGAGCTAAGTGGCAATAAGAGTGCTAGCTGTTAGCCACTTAGCAAATAACTTGCTAGTACCTAGTCAGCGTAAACTACCACCAAAATATATATATTTTTTATACTTACATTTCCCATGATTAAATATGAATCATTGGTGGACAGGTGCCGCACTTTCACTCATCCAGCCACAGCATATTGATAGGCATCTGTACTTTTGAAACCCTTCAAGCTGTCCCCGCTGTATGGGGAAGGATGATGTACAAGGTAAATATAGCTGTCATGGAAAGCCAATTGAGGCAAGCGTGGGGCAGATAATAAGGGACAAAAGAAAACTGGGTGTAACAAATCGGAGCCTAAAATGGACACTTTGTCGACATCGCTGTCTCTCTTCGTCATTTAAAACAGCAGTGTGGGCGGCCATACTGAGCGAGATCGGTAGTAAATATGGCAGTGTTCTGTTTGGAAGTGACGTAGGTGGCATCTAGGCCCCGAGCAACTGCCCGACTTACCCAATGGGATGCACCGCCCCTGGCTAGGGGTAAGGATAAGGCTGAATCCCAATACTCCCCCTTAACCCTTCCCCTTAGTTTTGCGTGTTCCCGTGAGAGCTACTGGTGTCCCAATACTCTTTTTGAGCTAGGGGTAGGGCTAACACTAAGGGTACACCCCTTATAACCAAGTAAGGCCACGTTTAGACATAGCCGGGTATTTACAGAAACAAATATTTCTGCCCATCCGTTAAAAATAACGTCGTACACTTTCTGTTTACATGAACCTGCATATACGCCCCCGAGCGCCATCGTAACTATGCCAAACCTGTAGGCAGCAGTGTAATGTGAAGGATAAAGCCATGCAAACCAATCAGAATTTTCAAAATCAACCAACTACGAATAACACGAACGACTTCCTTTACCTTTCAGGCGCGAGGTTCATTTGTTTGAATGATTCACAAATGCGATGCACAAATGTATTTCGAGATTCAAAAATGTAACGCATTTCACAAATAAATGACCCCATTATGCTAGTTGAGCGAGAAGTGACCGTGAAGTCGAACGCACCTATTACTATTAACAGGACGCTTACATGACGTGATGCTTTTTTTAGTCCCATACTGTGACGTTTGAGAACCTAAAACTCAGTTTAAGCTAGTGCACATGCAAACACAAAAACTTAGTTTTCAGAAATCTCCACTTTGGCCTGAGTTTTTAGAAATGATTGTTTTCCTTGATGAAACCTCAGTTTTTGTGTAAATGAAAGGCCAAACCGCATGAAAATATATGCGTTTTTCTTTCGTGTAAACGACGCCTAAAATCGGGAGCTTACTTGAAACCTAGGGCTATGTGAAAACTGCGCGACCGGCAACAATGGCGGCCAGATCATCCAGAGAGTCCGATAAATGTTGTATTTTCGGCTTAAGTAATTGATAAAAAAATTATTACAGTCTTGTTTTGTGTTATATACAGTCATGAACATATATATTTGCAACCATTTTCCTAATTGAAACTTTCTAAAAATCGCTAGTTTGGTACGCTTATGTTACAGTGCTGAATTGCACAACAGTCCCGCATTTCTTTGACTAGCATGTCTACAGTTTTAAGTAAACTCCATTAGCAGCGAATTTCGTTTAATATCAGTGCATAACACTACTTGCTTTGGAGATATAGATACGTGCTAGATGACGTATCTGTAACCAAGTGGCGGGATTATGGGATATGAAGCCCTTACCCCATAGAGTGAATATAACTAGAGTAAGCTACTTTTGTCTTCCAAGATGGCGTCCCCATTCATTTCTATGAAAGGTGCTCAGTGGCGCAGTGAGGCAAGCGAGAGCGCGAGACTGGACGCCGCCATCTTTCCACTTCCGTGTCTTCCTGTCTAGCTTTAAACAGTGGCTCTTTTTTTCCCTAGCTCCGAGAGCTCATGTTAATCGGCTATCGGCCAATGTGAACTTTTGTGCTCGTGCCCTGTTAGTATCCGCGAGCACATTTGCAGGCAACTTTCATTGACTAAGCAAATAAATGGGTTGCTAGTTTACCCATTTTGGATTGGTTTCAAACTTAGCAAAAATCTGGAAAAATTATTCTATGAAAAAGCTAGTAGTATGAGCCAGGTTCGAGAATCAAACAAAAATTATTGGGGGAGATAGTTTTGTAAATGTTGAATGGAGTTAATAGAATAAAAATGACCGGAAGAGTCGGAAACCTAACTGTACATGCAATACCACCTACATCCACCGGGGCCTTTGCTTCAAGCCGAGGGGCGAGGGGTGGGGGCTTGCATTACCCCTCAGTTTTGAGGGCCAATGGCTAGGGGTACACTAAGGGGGAAGGGGGAGTATTGGGATTCGGCCTAAGACAGAGCATTGAGCATTGCAGTGCAGCGCCACCTACTGTTCTGGCGGTGAATTGCTTTCAGCTTGCAGAGCCGTCGGAGTAGTATAAATTCAACCAATCCGTCCGACTCCGTGCGTGCGTCTGTCCGTAACGGAGTCGGAGAAGTATAAATCGGCCTTTAATAGGGAGTGGCAAGGCTCTCCTTAGAGGGGCAATTGACTGGGTTTTTTGGGTGTGTCACACTGTTCCTTAAGGTCTCCGAATAGGGTATTTTTTGTCAAGACGCCCTGTTAGCTAAAAAGTTCGCAGCCAGTCTGCATTGGGCTGTTCATAGCACTGATTGCAACGAAAGTACAGTCATATTTTTACCGTACTCTTCTGCTGATCAGGCCATCTGATTATGAGAGTACTTTCTTTCCATGTAGTTATATGTGATCTTACAATCATCTGCCCTTACCAGGTGTACTTGTGGAAACTGTGCACACATGCCCCTGGATAGAGAAAATATATGTTGTAGGGAAATACCTCAGGTAACTAAAACTGGAGATACATGTACAAGCTACATGCTGCTTTCTGCTCATTCAAAATTGTGAAGTAACTGCATGGTCATCATGTTTTTTTTTACAGGTCATGAGAAGAATGGACCAGGTTTCTGAAGCAATATTCTATATGATTGACCATCCTGGCCTCAATCCGGTGTGCCTCAATATGTATTCCTTGCAAAATGCAATGAATATTTACAGGGTTGACCATGGCCGTTTGAGAATAAGAAGGATGGAAAGGTGAGGCCAATCTGATACAGTATATAAATAAAGTATTTATAACCAATAAGAATTAATTATTAGTTGAGCATATTACAAAAACACAGTTTGATCAAGACAGAATGAAAAACTTTATTTTTGTGTCAACACAATCATCCAGTGTTATACTCTGAAATGTAAAATAAATACTAATGATAAAATAAATAGTAAAAAAAAAGTGTGCTCTTCCACCCTGTTCTGTTTGCAGGCAATGCAGACACTTGTCCTACAGGACTTTTGTGAGCTGATGCTGGGGTTCCCTTGGAAGAAGTGTCCGTGTTGTCATCCCCTCTTGTGTGGTGCTGCGCATACGGAGGGAGTTTCCGGATGCTTCAGGGCATTACGTTGGGTTCAGAACCCCCCTTGACTGAACCGTGACAAATGTTGAGCAACAGCATCCTCCATGGAAGGCCTGTCGAGCTGAACACACAGGGGCTGGGGCACAGGAATCAGCTGGACGGTAGCCACATAAGGAAGGGGGTCATGGATGATCTCTTCCAACACCAGTTGCATCATGTCGAAGACATAGCCTGTTGTGTGTGAATAGATGTGAATACAAGTTATTTTTTAACGCCTTTGCCGTTGCACATTTTGATTTGTTGTTTATAATAAAAATTATATTTTTAAAACGTACACATTGTTGGCTCTGTTTTCATTGGTTTGACGGTGTAACCTCCCCTTTTGGCCTTTGGGAACACCAATCTATACATTAGTTTCCCCTTGGCTGTCTTCCGTTGTGCGCGCTCGGCATTCTCATTGAAGTGCATGGCAGCAAGGTACAACCTAAACAGAACAACAACAGAAATGTTGTAATACAATTGTGAATCATTTTGTATGCACACACCAATCAAATTATTCCTGTAAACTCATAGCAAAAGCTATTGCTAAAACTGTAAACTGGACTCTAACCAGTGCCTTTCAGTTAGAGCAGCCTAAAACTGAAATAATTTGCATTTTGATGGCCGGCAATTAGGCCTGATGTCTCCAAACCATTGCTCATGTCACACCTTCACTGAACAAAACCAGTTTCTGCAGAAAGTTGGTCCCCCATTCACATTTGCATTACTAAATATTTGATTGTACATACCTGCATAGCATTCCAATGAAGGGGAAAACAACGTTTTTGGGAGCAAAACACTGGATGACACTGTGGAATGACTCCACAGTTGATGTCTGGCTTAGCTTTTCAACATCAGTAAGGCCCCTCTTGTTTGTTAGCACCTTTTCAATCCTGTTCAGAGCTGTCGAACCTAAGAGAAATGTAAGAGAATGTAAATTGTAATTTAGAATCATGTATATTGATGAAGATACACAACATGTTTGCTCACATCATAGTTTTATGATACACTTTATAATACACTTTATAGTACACACCTGGTCGAAACCACTTGCTAGGGTCCTTTGAGGCATTGGGTTGATGTTCACACTTGGGGAAAGCTGGGTCAGAATGACTGTGGACATCTTGAATGTGGTTCAACACAGACTTCCATTTTGCTACCTTCTCTGTTCCGGAGAGGGAGCTTGTGGCACACCAGTACAGGTGGTTGACTATGCTCCTATGCCACTTTTTCACCAAAGCACAGTCCTTGTCTTTTGCAAGTTGTTCCAGCTTCTTTGACATGCCTAATTTAATTACATTTAAATAGAAAGACATAAAAATTGTGAGTGATAATTCAATTTATGTAAAAGCTGATAGCCACTTCACAAATGTGTTTACTAATAAACGTCTATATGTATTGAACAATATATAAATAAAGGGTCACATTACCTTTTGCTACATGCCATACGTCATAGTCATGGGTGATTTAAGGTCCCTCAGGAACTTTTGGATCTGAGGGTGACGATCGGTGATAATGCAGTCCAACTTCACACCACTACCATGTAGGAGGTCCAAAGCTCTTATGAGATCCTCCTTCTCCATGTATGAGCTTCCCCCCACCTCGTTGCTCTGTGTAGAAAGAGGCAGACATAGAAAAGCGATCCATTAACCTTTTTCCATTTTGTGGCAAAACTGGGGATTATGTACACACACGTTTCTGACCATTTTGACCACATGTGTATGCCAAAACACAGCTAAGGCTTATAGGGGTTTGTAATGACACTATTGTCAATACTACTTGTGCATATGCATGTGATCAATTGCGTTAGTCCTAATGATTTCAAATACCTGCACCAGCTGTATGTCTACGATTTTGTTGGTCTGCACATCCATCATCGTGTAGCTCCCCTACTTTGCAGAATGTCCTAAATTTAGTCAATAAACATGAGTGGAATTATTCACTGTAAGACAACACCTCACCTAAAATTGTTGATATAATTAGGGTGACCAGACGTCCTCTTTTACCCGGACATGTCCTCTTTTCGAGACCTAAAAAACGCGTCCGGCAGGGATTCTAAAATTGTTCGGGTTTTTGCCCTGTTCGAGATTCTCTTGGTCTTTCACCAACAATTACGCCCTTACAAGTTTCGGAAAGGGTATGTCCCTTACGTTCCACCTTCTTGCCAAACTCTGACTGTAGCGAGAATTTTGATCAAATAGTGCGGCATACACGACCACGACAACAGCTACGAAGGACCCTTTTCTGCGTGGCTTGACTTTACAGTGCCTTGTACACACAGGGCAGGTCTCGAACAGACTGAGGAGGCATTTCTCAAAAACAATGTGAGAGTTGAAACTTTGCTTACTCAAGCTGAGATGATTCTGTCTCCATCGTAACTGACTGTGCAGGATCAAATGTTAAATCTTGAGGATCAGTGCCTGCATAGGAAACATCCTCCACCTCCTCCTCAAATTCAAGACGAGGTCTCTTTTCTGGCCTCAGACCCTTCAAAGGAGTTGAAGACAATGGCCCAGAGACTGAAGGAGCCGTTGTGCCTACTGCCACACTTTGGCATAGCACTGATGCCTGTAGGCCAGTGGTCACCAACCTTTTTAGGCCAAAGATCACCGACCTTTGCCTTGGTGACCCGAAGATCTACCTATTGAGGCGTTGAGAGACAGAACAGACTCCAGACTGAACTTACAACTTAACTTTATATTTGGCCTTATTGTAATTGAATGAAATCAAACACTTTGTGAACAATATGAACAAGAAAAAACACTTTTGCAATGAGCAGGCTGGATATGAACGGTTTTATTTATAAACTGAAGTTACAACACAACACTGACAAATTTCTCATGTGACAAGTCAGTGTGATGGCTGTGACTGAACACTGTCTGTGAGTGCCTTGTAGTTTGGCTCATAAGCAGAGACAGCCAGTCTGAGGCAGTCTGTGAGGTGTCTGTCAGTAAGCCGGCTCCTGTACTTGGATTTGGTGATTTTCATCTGTGAAAATGCCATTTCACAGAGGTAGGTCGATCCAAAGTAGGCACTCACTTTTAGTGCACATGCACTGAGGAGAGGAAACTTCTCTCGGCTGACAAGTCCCCAAAAGTCACTGTCCCTTGACCTGGCTTTCAGCTCAATGTCATTTTGCAAATCAAGCATCTCCATGTCCACTCCACTTGGCAAAGCAAATGCTTTCTCGAATTGGTCTGCAACCTCCTCTGTATTAATAGGCAGGAATGGGTTTGAAAGAAATGCAGCAATATCCTTCATGATTTCTAACTCACCAAAACGTCGACTGAACTCCGCTGCCAGTTTGTCCAGGTGCACACAGTACTGCTCAGGGTGAAAGTCAGAAGAGTCTTTGATGGACTGTGACATTTTTTCCAGGTTTGTAAAGTGTGTCAGCGTCCCTTTCCTCAGATTCGTGGTCCAGACACAGAGTTTGGCCTTGAACGCATTCACTGCGCTGATCATGTGGAGGAAGTGCCGGTCTTTTCCCTGGAGTTCGTGGTTGAGCGAGTTCAGTTTTCCGGTTAGGTCCGTCAGAAACCCCAGGTCCAGTAGCCACGCATCCGTTGAAAGTTCCTCGTGCTCCTCGTTCCTTTTCGACAGAAACGTCTTAATCTCAGGCAGCAAGTCAACAAATCGCTGCAGCACTTTTCCGCGACTCAACCACCTGACATCAGCATGCAGAAGCAGGTCTCCATACGCCGAATCGAGCTCATCCAATAACGCCTTGAATAAGCGATGCTGAAGCGCTTTTGCTCGAATCGAGTTTACCACTTTGACCACCAGTGACATGACATGAGAAAAGTCCACAACTTTCCCAGCCAAGGCTTGCTGATGAATCACACAGTGATACTTCATGAAGTCGGGGAAATCCGGATCATTACGGCACAGTGCTATACAACCAGCGTGCACACCGCACATTGCCGGTGCCCCATCGGTAGTGATTGCCACCAGTTTCTGAATGGGGATGTTCTTTTCACGGACATAGCTTTTAAAAACGTTGTAAATATCCTCACCTCTCGTTCTCTCTTTTAATTGGAGAAGAGTGAGGAAGTCTTCCTTTGTTGTAAAGTCCTGGAAAGCCATTCTGACAAATACAACAAGCTGAGCCGTGTCCATTACATCCAGCGATTCATCAAACTGCAGTGAAAAATATTCACAGAGTGACAAGTCCTCCAACACCTGTTGACCAACGTTATCCGACAGTAACTCGATCCTTCGTGTCACTGTTGTAGGACCAAGAGGCACAGCACGGAATGCAGCTTTTATGTCCTCTTTGTTTTTGAAGGTGCTGCAAACAGTCTCTGCGGTGACGGTCAATAGTTCCTTAAACAAATCCCCATCTGTAAAAGGTCTCTTGTGTTTAGCCAAAATGTGGCTAATACGAAATGACGCCTCAGTTGCAGCCTTACTTTGAGACGTAGGTTGTGAGAAAAGCGACTGTTGAGCCTTCAACTCCACTTTCAGCTCCTGAACTTTTTTGGCGCGGATTGCGCTCTTTGGTGGATAGCAGTCTTTGAATTTCGGATGGTTAGTGTTGTGGTGCCGCTCCAAATTCCCTCGCTTAGACAGTGCCTGTGGCTGGTGGCACAACATACACACACTCTTGTCTTTTACCAAGGTAAAGATGAATTCCTCCTCCCATTCATGATGGAAACTGTAGTTTTTCGCCCTCTTTCGTGGTGCCTCTGCCATGCTTGCTAACACTATGTGGACAACGCGGCCAGGTAAATAAACAAACCAACGGCAACCACGCCCACAGGTATCCTGGGATAGCAGGTCTCTCAAAGGTCGTCTTCGGGAAAAAACGCCCATTTATTCTGTCGGTGAATTGCTTTGCAACACGCACAGGCCAATATGCAAATCCAGGTACAAGAGAACGCGTGTTCAGTTTAAGAATCCTCCGCGTTCATGAATTAGTCGGAGATCAGTATTTCTGAAATTATTTTGGAGATCGACAGGGAAAGTCTCCGAGATCGACACGTCGATCGCGATCGACAGGTTGGCGACCTCTGCTGTAGGACTTCAAACGAGGGAGGGGGAGAGTATTATAGTGGTGTTTCTTACGGATAGCTCAGTGCCTAAGGACAAAGCATACAATAGCACAAGTAAATGAAAAGGCATCTTCAACACGCAATATCCTATTCAGTCATATCGTTTGTATATAAACCCATTCATACCTATTGACCAAATAATTTTCACCAGCCTCCCCTACAAAAGGTAATGCAATTGTTTGAGATCAGACCAATAAGTGATAATACAGATGAACACTAGTTCTATTCATACTATGAATGGTTCGTTAATTTGTTGTGAATGGCTCACATAATTGATAAAAGCACCCAGTCATCATGGTAAACATACTTGGATAACCCTGCTCTGCTAAATGCTACCCAGGCATAATGCTACACATGTTTGGAACACACAAACCCCATAAGGTTATGTAAGAGTAATTAGAAGGGTTACCTTTGCTTCGTAGGCGAGGTCCCAATGTCATTTCAGTCATGACACTCACGTGATTGATTTCACCATTTATTCGTACACATGACAAATGGTTTAACATTGGCGGAATGGATGTACATGGGGAAGCGCTCCCTGCCTTCACTGCAGCATGCATGACATGAGGCAGGGAGCACCAAGTTAAATCCCCTCGCCGAGAACAGACAGACAACGTGGGGGAGAAGGGGATGGGGGAGAAGGGGACCCAGATAGCAGCTGATTCCGCGCCGGATCTGGCTGAGTTCCGGCAGATCCGCGTAACAGTCGCATCCGTTTTGCGGATCCGTTCCAGATCTGATACAAATGCTACATTCAAAGTATCATTTTACGGAACTGGCCCGTTTTTGGAACGGATTCGGACATTTCTCTATCATTAATTTTACACTCAAATTTGCTCAGTCTATTTTCGTCATTGACGACGTCTTAATCGAGTTTCAAACACCTTTCACACATTCCCAGACATGAAAAGTATTGGACATCGAGTGTTTAAAAGACAGCTTGCATATTTAATAGTCTACCTACGTTAATAACATTGTCATTTAGCCGACTCTTATCCAGTAATAACCTGTGTCATCGGAACATTTTCCTTAACCCTCATTGTGTGCTACACTTTGTATTGTAAGACAATGTCAATGGTCACACTCATAGGCCTACCTGCATTCATTGCCTTCACCCTGATATACACAAGGCCAATTATACACCATTCTACCCCATAATACAACATCAGAAACCACGGTTGGCAAACTCGGTGCAGCCACATGTAGGTGGTTAAACAAACAATAACACACAATTAGCACCACAATGTGTGATTAAAAAGTCAGTTTATGTATAATGGCCAAGACTACAACTTAAGGCCACTTAGGGTCTGCTATACAGACTTAAAACTGTCTATGTCTATAACTACCTGACGCGCTTTCTTCTACCTTACGCCGCTCCGTAGCTGGCAGTTGAAATTACAGACTCCTTGTTGTCCGTGTTTTGATGGCCCTTTATTGATCACAATGTTCTTCCATTGAACATGCAAGTACATGTGTCCATCAAGCTCCATCAACAAACATTTTTACATTCCCATGAGTGATGCGGTGTGTGCAAATTGATGCGAAATATAAACCAATGAAAATGGCTCTTACATAAGGGATGCAAAACCTGTGCAATATCAAGCCAGTCAACTGCATTAAACTTGTAAGATGGCAGATTTATTGACAGTCTGAACTAACAAACATGAATGTGCATATTCCAGGAGGGATATCCTTAGCGGAGCTTATGAGAGAAGCCCTCTGGAAATTGTAATGAGGATGTGCAATTATAATAGGGAGGCTATATGGATTGATAACATTGGATAGTCAGTGACACACCAGCCAGGTTGTCACCAAATTGCCTACCGTGCTAAAAAAACATTTACATAACTTTGAAAAACATTTACGTAACCAAGCACGACTACACCATCTGATTTCACTTTGTGGCTCCCGTTTAATAAAGAGCAGCAATTCAATTGTAAAATCAGCTGGTATAGTGGTTGTTTGAATGAAAACCCACACCCTCTTGGCACTTAATTGCTGTACACAATTGACAAATGAGTAGAAACAACAGCTATATTTGTGGAATGGAGAATGGTTGTTATAGCAGGAAGTGAGAAGAAGCACACAGAAGTCCCCAACACTGTTGATGATGGGCAGCAGATCACCAGGAAGAATCTTCAACGCTCTGCTCACTGGAAAATAAAAGTAGTAAGTACATTTAGTCATTTAGCAGATGCTCTTACAGAAACAGCCAAGAAAATTAAACTCATCTTGCTACAGAACCATGTTAAATATTTGCCCATTACATGCTAAATAAGAGTCACCATAAACAACAACCCACTGGCAATCAGAACATAACATTAGAAGAGGAGGAGTAATCCAACAGGCCTACTCTGGTAATTAAGGAGGTCTTTAGTTGGTTAAATAGCCGAGCTAACTCATGACTTAAAGGTATTTTTGACATAATTTGACATTTGCTGTTAGACTTTTAGAAGTGCATGGCAACTATCAGTTAAGCATTTACTTTTGCAGTATACCGATAGACCTCGTATATTACTTTACATCCCAAACTGTATATAAAAACAACGTTAAACCGGTACAAACAAGTACTGTAAATGTTTTTGTCCAGTTATAATCAACAAGGGGCAAGCTGATCGCACGAGATGGCTGTCTCGTGAATTTGTGGCTAAACATTCGGACACAAACCGTTATTTGTGGCAGTTAGAGGACACCAGCAAACTAGGTGGTCTAACGATACAGTACCAGCTTTTGAAAAGTAACGTTGAGTAAGTAGATAGAAGTTTATAATATTATTGTAACTAAAAATGACTTAATGTAAGTGTACATCTCATTATACAGTGCGTATACTAGCTGCTGTAGCTAGATGGCGCTAGCAATATAGCTACATCGAATACGATCCAGTGGTGTGCTCTGTTAAATTGTTAGAGCTAAGCTAACGCTATTTCTACTGGCCGGGCATGCCTCTTTATGGATAGACCTGTAGCTACCAACTTGTTATATGTATATATACATAGTAATTACCGATTGGTTTGTCCATTCTACAATTTTAAAAGCTATTGTAAAACCACGACTGGAAGAACTGCTATAAAATAAACCAGTAGCTATAGTGCTAGCTCGAGCTACTAATGTACTGTTAGCTCTAGCTTTGTCTACTGTAGCTCGGTCCTACTAACGGAACATTAGCCAGATATGCCATAGTTAGCAAGCTACGACACAAACGTAACAAATACACTGTGTTCCATCATTTTAATTAAATATGACTTGTTGCACATGTTATTTATATTATTATATTATCACGCTTACCTCGATGTTGAACAGTTCTCTTCAACGTCGCTGTCCGTTGCTCATTTGTAGCTCTACAGTCCTACAGTACAGTAGGATCTTTAGCCAGACAGGATATGGATGAGCATTGGCAACGGCAACTGTCAATTACTTGAAATGACCATTCAGAAGCAAGTTGTCGCTTGTGAATAGCTAGTTTTCAGAGTCAATCGGCCAATCAAAAATCATGCACTTTCCATTGTATTTTATTATTTCACCATATAATTTGAAACGGCATTTAATTAGTTGATTCTGATCTGAGAAATAATATCTGATCGTATTCATTTGTTAAAACAATAATAATCTTAATCATGTAAAAAATGTTCTTTCAGTTTGAGGTTTATCTGGAATACTGTAACAGAAAGGAGTCACACATCACGTCTTCAGCACAACAGGAAGGTGAGTCAAACACACAAACATACAATGTGTTACAATATTTATGGGTATAAGGAGTAAAAAGTTAACTTGTTTAGTTGTTTTTGTATTAACTTTGTTGTTATTCAGATAAATGTCTGATACACACACATATACAGTGGAAAATAAATAAATAAAGATCAGTAGAGGGCTGGGGTTAAACCCCAGATGGACCCTAAAACATGTATTTCTGTCAGAATCTATTTTAGAGAGAAGATGAAAAGGAGGCAACCTCCATTAACAGACTCCGGAGTCAGGCAGAGGGCACGCTTTGCATTAGAAAAACGACTCCATGACATTGCAGACGACTCTCATTTAACAGAACAGGCGGTAGAAAACAGGGCAGACCCATGTGACAACACCAATGACAGCGATGGCAACCATGATTGTGACTCTAGCGTTACTCCTCAAGTGGAGGATGACAATTCAGATGACCATCACACAGACATAGAATGGGGGGGAGAAGAAATGGTTTCAGAGTCTGATGATGACACTGATGAAGAGCATGTGAGCCTTTTGGACAGCTTAGCCAATTGGGCTGTACAGTTCAGTATTTCTTTGGTCGCGCTCACAGCCCTCCTTACCCTGTTGAGGGTGTACCACCCAGAACTGCCAAAAGATGCTAGGACTGTCCTCAAAACAGAAATTAATTACAAAATACAAGAAAAATGTGGTGGGTTGTATCATTATACAGGTATCTTGGCAGCGCTTCGTAACACCTTATCTCAACATATACGCAATGTTGCTGATGGCTTTAAATTCAAGCTGCAGATTAATATTGATGGGTTACCACTGTTTAAAAGCACAAATATTCAGTTTTGGCCTATTTTAGGACTTCTGTTAAGTGTTCCAATGAAGGAACCTGTTGTCATAGGCATTTTTTGTGGCAGTAAAAAACCTTATCCAGCTGAAGAATTTTTGCGAGACTTCACATGTGAGTTACAACAGCTACAGAGAGGTTTTGATTTCAGTGGGAAAAAAGTGTTCCTTGAACTGGTTTCTGTTGTGTGTGATACACCTGCTAGGGCATTTGTAAAAAACACAAAGGCTCACAATGGATATCACGGATGTGATAAATGTTCCCAGCCAGGTGTTTACATTAACAGACGAATGACTTACCCTTTAAATAATTACATGTTACGGACTGACTCATCATTTTCAGAGAGAGCTGATGAGGATCATCACCATGAAGGACCTCATGGATTTTCTAATTTAGATGTTGGTATGGTAACTCGGTTTCCCCTTGATTACATGCACCTTGCATGTTTAGGTGTAATGCGACGATTGCTAAACATTTGGCTGAGGGGCCCTCTGATGTTTCGTTTGTCCTCTAGTCTTGTTGACAGGATTTCAGAAAGTCTAACTCAGATGCGTAGGTATATACCAGTAGAGTTTGCAAGGAAACCCCGATCCCTTCGAGAATTAGATCGTTGGAAAGTTACAGAGTTCAGACAATTTCTCTTGTATACAGGCCCTGTTGTTCTGGAACCATATTTAGACAGTAATTTATATAACAACTTTATGTTGTTATCTACAGGTATTTCCATCCTTGTCAGTCCACAGCTAGTCCATATGTATAGTACATATGCAAACACACTGCTCTCCACATTTGTTAGTCATTTTGGGGAGCTGTACGGCAGAGATGCCTTAGTGTATAATGTCCATTCCTTGGTCCACCTGTCTGCAGATGCAGATGTGCATGGTTGTTTGGACACTATCTCTGCTTTTCCATTTGAAAATTACCTTCATAAACTGAAGAGGTGTGTTAGAAAGCCTGAATTTCCTCTTGCTCAGGTAGTACGAAGGTTATCAGAGGTTCAAAAGATCTGCAGCATTGGTTGTCGTGAGGGTCTAAGAAGGCAACATTATGTTGGACCTGTTCCTGATGGCCTTCAAGCTGAAGCACAGTACAGAGAGCTACATACTAAAGAATGGACAGTGAAAGTTTCCACAGGCGATAATGTTTTTGCTATAGGCAGAGATATCTGTGTTTTACATAACATCACTCAATCTGTGGAAGGAATTTATGTAGTATTCAAAGTTTTCTCAAAAATTGAAAGGTTCTTTAACTATCCTATGGGCTCAGATTTTCTTAGAACATGTATTGTGTCTCAACCAACAGGACCTTTTAAGGTAGCTAAAGTGTCAGACATTTCCTTTAAGTGTGTCCTCTTACCTTATAAAGATAAGTTTGTTGTCATGCCTTTTTTACACATGCATAGTGACAGGGCATAGTTGGAGTGGTGGGTATAAGGAGGGAGGGTGGGGAGTTTGAGTAGTGGGAGACCAATGACTAATAATAAGACAAATGACTGCCAGACTAACAGAAAAACAGCACATTTACTCCAAATGAAAAAGGGCCCAGAAAGGGTTCTGGATACTTGTGAATTTTAATGATGTAAGTATCTTTAACGAAAATGGTTGGTAAGACATACAGAAACTAACTACAATAAGTGCACTCAGAACGTGTTGAAAGTCAGACTATAACAACAATACAAACGACTACAAAGAAAGACAATTAATGAATGGAAAACATTTTGGGTTATTATTTCCAAAGAAATTATGAAATAATGCTCATTTTAATCCGTAGTATTTTCTTTTTCAGATGTATATAGTTGTGGAATTTACTGAAACAAAAACAGTAAACATTATATCAGACTCGTGGTTTGAAGATGGTGTGACTTGGTGGCCAAACTACAAAAGTGATGAACGCATCAATAGAGCTGTCCAAAAACGGGAGGATCCAGGACCAGACTGGAAACAGTATGATGTTCGAGTCCTCTTTAGAGCTGGTACGGAACCATTTAGAAAGTTAACTTAATAAGGCATTGAAATTATTAAATCATTAAATATTTGAAAGTTTATATTTAATTATTTACTAATAATTCAGATTTTCAAAACTTATCAGGTGACTACATGAAGGCAAAAGAAAAGCTGAGGGTTTCACTGATCTGTAACACGTCAGAGTTACAAACTGATGACGAGGAACAAGTAATTATGAAGAAAAGAAAAAGTAAGCCAAGGTAAGAGAAAATCTGAGGGATCTGTAACACTTAAGAGTTACAAACAGATGATGTTTTTAATAAGGATAAGTAATTAGCCAATGTTGTTCAATTCTAAACTAGTTTTTATGTTGCACATACCAGGTTGTTAGCTGTTTTGCTTTGCTTGTTAGGATCATTTTTGGTGATACAGACTCTGACAGTGAGGCAGATGAGAGGAACAAGAGAAGACGCACCTCCACTCCATTGCCTCCTATTCCTCCACCCACTCTCAATGTAGTTTGCCAGACCACTACTAGACCTCTGCCAGGCCAGAGGCATACTACAACTCCTGCACCACTTGTCCCTAGCCCTCCACCTTACATGCTTCCAAGTCCTCCACACCACTTCTCTGCTGGACATCGTCCAGATTTGAGGAGGCAATCTGACCGTGCTTGTGACACAGGTAGGCCTACTTCAAAAAAACAATTTCATATCACAGGTCTTATCAAATGGCTTTGTTCTTAATGTGCTCAATTTACCTACCTGTCCTCAGCTCCAATGTCACTGGTTGACACCCCTACGCGTCTGCCCTCAAGTCCTGTGTGGCGGATCTCTGCCACCCCTCTGTCAGAAAATGGCCAAGACCACCTTTTCGTTCCTAGCTTTAGACTGGGGAAGACCGGCACTGGACCTGTTCCTTGCTCTGGTACAATCATTTTAAAACAGACTGTGACCATATAAATGGTTAAATAAGTCAATATGAAAAAATATTTCTACTTACATTATGTGCTCTTTGAAACTATATTCAGGGGTGTCAAACCCTGGTCCTCGAGGGCCGCTGTCCTGCATGTTTTAGATGTTTCCCTGCTCCAACACACCTGATTCAATTAAATGGGTTGTTATAACGACCATTCATTCGAATCAGGTGAGCTGGATCAGGGAAACATCTAAAACATGCAGGACAGCGGCCCTCGAGGACCAGGGTTTGACACCCCTAATATATATCATACTTCATATGATAGATAAATAAATGATGAAGAGAGGAATAGCATGTAACAGCTAAAAGTAACACTTTTAATTGTTTCTTAACTCTTTCTGTAGCGGCTCAGCTGCACATCCTGACCCTGCTGGAACACATCAAGCAGCAACAAATGCAACTTGCTGCTGCTGTCAACAGTCTTGCTGCAAGAGTGGGTACAGAAACTCCAGTGGCTGAGATGCCGGACAATATGAGTTTCCCACTGGCCACCATGTCTGAAGTGGAGGAGTTGGAGGAGTGGCTGAAAGACTCAAGGAATTCTCATGCTAAGCAAAACATGGTATAAAGCCAACAACTTCATTGTCTTTTTACATCATCACCTTTAAGGCGACATCCATCACTGCTGTTTAGTCTACTGGGTGTTAATATTGTTTAGCTGGTGTTGAGTGCAGGGTTCTGTTCAGATAAACCCAGCATTTGATGCAGAATTGCAAACTTCATAGAGTTCACAAAACAACATTTTTAGACCTGATTTCATGAGCCAACAAAACTGTGCATAATTGTAGCAAATATTTTGTCTTTTGATCAAGAAGAAACCTTTTTTTATCTTGTCAGATTTCTGCGCTTGGTGCAGTAGGAGGACAGAACACCAAGAGAATATCCTGGAATGTTCTATCAAAGATTTTCTCTGACACAGTGGCCAAAAGAATTAATTGGAAAGGAGTAAATGGCAAAAAATGTTTCAAAGAAATGCTCACGAGAACTCTATTAATCAGTAAGTATTGTAAAATACAGTGAAGTAGCTGTCAAAACAATGGAGCAGTGGTTCTCAAACCTGTCCTCAGGGACCACCTGTCCTGCATGTTTTAGATGTTTCCCTGCTCCAACACACCTGATTCAAATGCATGTTCGTAAACAGGCTTCTACAGAGCAAGATAACGACCTATTCATTTGAATCAGGTTTGTTAGAGCAGGGAAACATCTAAGACATGCAGGACAGGTGGTCCCTTAGGACAGGTTTGAGAACCACTGCAATGAAGAATTAGCTGGAATAAGTGGAACATTCAGAATATCTGTTAGTGACAGTTTTATTAAGTGATGGACAAACTCCCTCAACAGAAGCTGTAAGGAAGAATCATCAGAGTGCACCGGACAGTGAGATTGACTCTTGCGCCATAAGATGGTTCAACCTGGCATCTGACAGGGGAGGCGGCCGCAAAGACAGGGCGATGGCCAAGGAGACCTCTTAGTTTGTGTCTTCTGTCTAACTCATTGTTCATTCCTGTTTTATGTGTGCATTTAGTATTGTTAAAGTGAATCATTAAACTAGGACATGGTTTTCTTCCTCTTATGCATTTGATTTGATTTAATAAAAGATTTGTATTTTTTATTATTTGTATTTTTATACATTTGTGTTTTTTGTTATGTTAAAATTTGAGAATGTACATATATTTAAACTAATGGCTTGAAAATTAATAAAAGTATTTTATTTGAAAATCTTCATGTTTTTTTTTCTTACTGAGAACTATATTGAGCGTGAACTAACATATATGGGGAATATAACCGAAATATTCGTTGCCGTTTTGGAACTGGCCCAGTGTCGGTCCGGATGTGAACCACATCCGTAAAACGGATCCGCGCCGGTATTGGCCCATTGTGCCGTTGGACACCGGCCCGAGTCCGTTTTACGGATCTGGCCCAGACTTTATGGAGGCTCTGGCCCGGATCTGGGCCAGATGATTTTTGCTATCTGGGGATGGTGGTGGGAGGCAGCAGCGCAGAACACAAAGGTAAACGAGGATGCGTGTGCATGCATGTGACGACTTTATGGCGCCGCCTATCAAGCTAAGCCTATGGGCTAAGACACGGCGATGGGTAGTATGACGCGCGCTGCCTGAGTGCCATGCCTGAACCTGCTTCGCTCATATAAGACAGTTGTGTCCCGTGAGATGCCACACTTGGAGCATCGGTTTGGCATTCCGCGTCTGTCGTTCTTGTGATGTACTGGTACTCTGAAATAAAAACGTGCCAATAAATCTATTGTATCTACACAACACTGTTTCCAACAGATTGACTAGATATCATTTGAAATAATAACGGGATCGACTTAGGTGGGTAACTTTACAGCTTAGCGAACAAACTATCGTGATTCTACTCAGCACCAACCCCATTTACAATAAACTACATCGCATATTCTACCTATAGTAGTAGATACAGGAGAAGTTAGCATTGGTAATAACTGTTAGCGACAAAATCATACTGTAGCCTAGGCTTACTTACAACTTGCGGTTGCGATGAGCGTACGGTCGGAACGGCACCTCTTTTCAGGTACAGCTTCTTAGCAAATCCTGCTTGAAATTGTCCAAGGTTGACAAAACTGTCTCAAGTGAAATGTTCAGAGCAAATGTGTAATTGCGTGTCGAACTTCGCCGGGATCTTCTCATAAACAAACAGCAGCCATGCCTGTCGAATGTTTGGCTCCTTGGGAAGACTATAAGTGTTAGCCTTCCCTGTACAGCCTGGAATACAGCATTTACGACCGTGGTCCATTTTCAATATCCTTGTTATTGCTTAGAAGTAGCCTACAGAGCACCGCGCGCAGCTAAACTAGCATCGGAGATCTACGCTACCTCGGACTTGGCAGAAACACCAGTGAGTGGGCTGGTCTGGATTTAAATTCTGAATGAGCGTCCTAAGCAACGTCACTGATCAGTCTTCGGGCTTTAGTAAACGTATTTTCTGAGGTACAGCAAATGACCCTCTCTTGTGTCAGTAAAAACCATAGACTGTAAAAACAATGGACACAGTAAAACCCCCTGTCGAAGGATCCTTAAGGAGCCTTTGTTTGAATATACCTTGGAGAAATAATGATGAAAACACTTAATAAGCGCAGCTAGTTCTGGCAGGGCAATCGGGCAGCGCCATTCAGTGATCGGGGACGTAAGGCGTCTTACTCCACCTTCCTTACTCCTCCCACTACCACACCCATGTAGCAACGCATATCCATTGGGCCACGTCCGATAAGGCGTCTTTAAAAGACGTGCGGATATGCACACACTCACCCCGGTCGTTGCATGATCAGTGCTGCTGCCACCCTCCACCGTCCCCTTCTCCCCCATGCTGTCTGTGTATCTATTCAACAGGGGGATATATCTCTATTGCTCCCTGCCTCATATGTCATGTATGTACTGTATGTGTTGCATCGAGGAGGCAGGGAGTGCTTCCCTTAGATCATCCACTCCGCCAAAGTAAATCTACATGTCCATGTCATGTAACAATAAATGCTCAAATCTAATACGTGATTGTCTTGACTGAACTAGATAAAATGTGTATTTGCATAGGATGTGTTAGAAATTGCTTGCATATGTGTATTTAGACAGGATAGATTAGCAATAGCTTGCATTATATTTTGAGAACTCTTTTCCATTCTGTTATGGATTAGCAACTGCTTGCTGATCTTGAAGATTTAGATAAGATGTGTTATAACTGCTTGCTAAAGGTTGAGACAGAATGTCTCTGTATGACAGTTAGAACTGTTTGCATAGGATGTGGTAAGAACGGCTTGTAGGGCTGCACGATTATTTGTTGATTTTAACCTAATCAAATTTAATTGTCACAATGCATTGTACCTGCAGAATGGATGGGAATAAAACTCAAAATATACAATCAATAACAATCTAACGATCTCCGTCCACACTAGCGTTTTCATATCATTTTCCAAATGTTTGTCGTCCACACTAACATGACAATCGTTGTCATGGTTACTCCACTCCTGCCCCTCCCTCCCGCCACGGTGCCCTGTTTTCATACTCCTCTGGCAATGCTATTTGGTGTTTTAAAATTGTCCCACCAGCTAACTGTTCAGCCAGGTCTCACCCAGAATCCCTGCTCTATGTTTGGTTTAAACCGTCTTCTCTGCCTTGTCCCCCTATCTTTCAGACACACCAAGTACAACACTCTAGCCTGGTCCTAACCAGACCCTCGTACATTTCATTTGTACAGAGGGTCTGGGATGTCTCGAATGACAAACGTTAACTTCCTTGAAGGCGGGTCCTCTGTTGAAGTTTAAAACTATTGGATCCACCCAGAGCCAGTCTGATTTGCCATAGCCAATCGCAAGCGTTCGCCTTAGCCAACTCCTTCACCACTAGTGTAACGGAGCTAGCTGCGTACCTGGAAAATCAAACTTTTCCCAAACCCCGTGGGGAGGAGGGCCACAACATCATGGCCACCAACAAAACTCAGCAAGGAATGTTCTTGCTCCGGGTTTAACCTATATTCGGCAGCGTTGCCACAACCGCAGAATAGTTTCGCTCGCATCTTTCTCCGCCGCCAATACTGAACTACTCAAACAAGTGCAGGACATTAACATCATCGTTCTCAGCCACTCCCTCTGTTCGCTGATTGGACCTACGAAAAAAATTGTTTCTGGAAACCGACTTCAGAACTGATATCCCAGACCTAGTACAGAAGCAAAATCCAAATTGAGCGGAAGTACGTAGGAGGGCAGAGCCAGGCTAACAACACTCGCCTTCTGCGTAGGAATAACGCGTATCTATTAAGTGATAATACTTGTACCTGAAGTAGACTAACTAAACTGGTAAATAGACTGTCTCTCCACCTTCAAGAGAAGGCTCAAGACGCACTTGTTCCGGGAGTACAACGGTACTTAGGAATGGTTTGCTGAACCCAATGCTAGTTTCCTCAAGGATCACAATGACTCTTGCTTAGACTGTTGCTCTTGTTGGTTAGTGGTAGCTGACTTAAACTGTTGTATTCTATTTTAGTTAATCCTATTTTTTTATTGCTTTCATACAGGTAAACTTGCACTTAGAGATTCATGTTGTTTAATTGTAACTTGCTTAACTACATGCTCTTATGGTTTCTTACCTTTAGCACTTATTTTTTTGGTTGTTCACAATGTGTACTTCTTGTTTTTGGCTACCCGCAATGCTTTGGGGCTATCTTGTTGTTATTATTAGTGACCTATGCACTTTGTAAAGCTCTCTCTTGGAAGTCGCTTTGGTAAATAAATTATCGAGATGGAGCAGCATATTTCTTTCACCTTCCATGTTCATCTTGACATTATAGCTATAGAGCAAAAGCTACCCCCAATGCCATGGCATCTGAACGTCATTGTATCTGAAAAGCTCCGTGGACCCGGCCACACTACTACGCGAACCCGACGTTTTCAGATGTCTCCGGCTAGGGGAGCGTATTCGAAAAGCTCCGTTTTCCGTGTCCGAATACGCAGTACAAGGCCGAAATATACTTCTGCGTTTCCGTTTACGGAGACATACTGTATGTATGCGTTTTTAAATGTACTCGGGCTAGTGTGGACGGGGCCTAAACTGCGTGGTGCAGGGAACATCTCGTGATCAGACATTAGTTGTATTCGACTCCATGCAGCGCCGCAGCCGGCTGCAGCCTACAGATTGGTGAAATCATTTATCATAGCCCACTACTTAAAATGACACATTTTCCGACTTTACAGAGTCGTTTACAACTCCTCCCTGACTGCAAGCGGCAACTCTCGCTGGTCATTTCATGCAGCCGCAGCCGATGTCGAACCCACCTATTGGAGAGCTAGATTGGCTTTGCAAAAAATAACTTTGATACAGAGCATTCTATTAAAGGAATGACGCATTTGAAATATCACTCGATCACGTGAATTTGATCGTGGGAAGCCGAAATCGTGATCGTGATTAAAATTCGATTAATTGTGCAGCCCTAACGGCTTGCATAAAAAAACCACTGGAAACTGTAGGTTGCTTAGAAGTACGCACGCCAGTTGAATACGCGCGTCATGGTAAGGCCCAAATTAAAAGATATAAATGTGATATGTGTGTCAATGACATACGGAATCTAATCGGATCTGATGAGTAGAAGAGGACAGTGTGTTCAGTATTGAGTTGTCAGTTGGATTATACCCTCTCTCTATCACTCTAGCTTTTGCAGCATAGGCTCTTGAACTTTTTTTTCAGACGTAGATCCAATATAATTTAAATTATGCAGGAGGAAGGTTACATTATTTTCTTTTACAGGTGTTAAGTCCCATTTGAATCAGGATGAACATTCAGTATTCCCCTTGCAGCAGCCTGTCAGCTGTCTAGTGGTTGGAGAGATGGAAGGCATGTCCCACAGTGAATTCCACAGCACACACTGAGGGTATAAATAACCTACCAGTTGGAGCATGGTTGAAGGGTTGGGACAGCTGAGGAAATCCACCAACCTCTGTGTTCACTTCTCTTAGGGCTAATAAGGGCGTAACTGTGCCCCTGAATCTTTCCTGGCTGGACAGTCAGCGAGCCCAAGCTTTAGTCTTCTAATGTGGGGAGTAGACTCACAGAGAACCACAGAAGATCCCTAAATCCCTATACCACCGTCTATAGCACATCTTAAGCTGCTTACTCCTGGCCTGGAACAATGGCTCTACCTATAGACCCCACAGAGGAGCCAAGGATGTACCAACAGACCCTGTTGCAGGATGGCCTATACGACCTACTGGAGAATGACAAGTTAGTGGACTGTGTCTTGAGGATCAAAGACAAGGAGTTCCCTTGTCACCGTCTGGTCCTTTGTGCCTGCAGCTCCTACTTCCGTGCTTTCTTCCTGTCTGACGTGGATGAGAGTAAGAAACGAGAGATTGTTATGGATGACGTGGAGCCTGGTGTCATGGGGTTGATCCTGAATTACCTGTACACTTCCAAAATTAATGTCAATGAGCAGAATGTCCAAGAAATCTTCTCTGTGGCCAACTTACTACAGATCCCCTCCATCTTCACAGTGTGTGTGTCTTTCCTCCAGAAGCGTCTGAGCCTTAGTAACTGCTTGGCCATCTTTAGACTGGGTCTAATGCTGGACTGCCCTCGTCTGGCAATCTCTGCTCGCAACTATGCCTGCGAACGCTTTCAGCTCATTTCACGAGACGTGGACTTTCTTCAGCTGGGTGCTAGTGAACTGGCAGCCATTTTGACATCAGATACTCTGGATGTGGAGACAGAAGAGAATGTATATGAAGCCTTGATGAGGTGGGTGGCTGAAGATGAAAATAATAGGTTGAAAGACCTTCCAGGACTACTGGACTGTGTGCGTTTGCGTCTGGTCACTCCAGAGTACTTTACAGAGACAGTAGAAAAGAATGGATGGATCATCTCTGACTCTGGGATCCAAAAGAAGATTCAGCTTGTCAGGGACGCCCGTGCAGGAAATCTGCCAGAGTACAAGAAAATGAAACTGAAGAAATCCGAAGAAGAGGAGAATGCTGGTGAAGGGAAAGAGGGAGTAAAGGGAGTAGAGCAAGAGGATGAAACGGATGAGGATTTACTTCCAGGCATCCTAAATGATAACCTGCGGTTTGGCATGTTTCTTAGGAACCTGGTGTTCATGATCAGTGAGACAGGTGCCATGGCCTATGACCCTACAGGAAATGACTGCTATGTGGCGTCACTATCCACGCAGGTCCCTAAAAATCATACCAGCTTGGTCACCAAGGAAAACCAGATTTTTGTAGCAGGAGGACTGTTCTTTGATGATGAAAATAAGGAGAACCCACTTAGCTCCTATTTCTTACAGGTATGCATCCTCAAAGCTATTAGAGTTATATTATACAGTTTTCTGCTGTCTTGAAAATGTTATCCCTATTTCTAAGCATGTATAAACATTTTAAGAATGAAGAGAAAATACATATATATTTTGTGAATGCTTGTGTTTAATTATTGCATTTACACTAAGTTAAAGCTACAATACAATGTTAATCATCACCATATATCTGACCTGCTGATGTTCCAGTATGACCCTGTTGGTGCTGATTGGCTGGGCATGCCCCCACTGCCCTCTCAACGATTTCTGTTTGGGCTGGCTGAAGCAGAGAACTCCATCTTTGTCGTCGGAGGGAAAGAACTAAAAGAGAAGGATGAAACTTTGGACTCTGTCCTGGTTTACGACAGACAGTGAGTTCACTGGTTTTGTTTGTACAATGTTTATTTTAGTTTGTACACAAATTGTGAACAGGTTGACCTAACAACCACAACTATGCCCCTTGATCTAATGGAAGGAAGAGGGGTAAGTACCCTACTATGATTATTATAAAATGTAGAGAGAGAAGAGAGCAAGTAAATGTAGGTCGTGCAGTGGATAAGAAGCATTTTAGGTTAATGACATCACAAAAATAAACTTTACACTTTAAACTTTAATTAACGTAACTATATAATTGTTAACAGTAGCCTACAATTGCAAAACAAACCAAAATCCGCCCTCCATTTCCCCGACACAAAACCCATGTTAAAAAGTTAGGCGACTGGATAATGTATTGATTAATAGTAGGCTATTTATTCTAAACGATGTCAAAAAAGCCAATTTAGATGAGTTTAGAGGGTGTTTTTTAATCAGCGAAGTAAAGGTCTAAATAGGTCCTCGACCTACGTAGCCTATCTTTCACGACATCAATCATGGCGTGTCATTTTATTTTGATTGAAGCGGTGGATGAGGGAGCTGTCATGGTACACGTTTTAAAGGGAACGTTCTTTCTGGAAGAAGTCACGTGGCCATGTGCATTGCTTTTGCCGTGGTGGATTGTATGATCCATATTTTACCTCTCGGGCTGCTTAAGAATAGGGTGCACGCGCAATTAGCTTGACTACTTAAATCTGACTTGAATTAGTAGACCGTGACCTGAAATTGGCCTTTATGGAACCGCTTAAGCCCCGCTTGACTAATTAAACTTATTCAAGTCTGGTTTAGGACTTTAAGTCTAGCTTTTTTGACCGGCCTGTATGGAACAGGCCCCAGGGCCGTTGCCAGGAATTCTGGGCCCCCTGAAAGAATATTGGTGTGGGCCCCCGCCATAGCCGCTGGAACATATTTTATCAGGGGGGTGCTGGGAGGGGGTGGCTTAATGTTGCGGGGCGGCAGGGACGGACTTGGAGTAAAAATAGGCATAGACTCAAACACCGGCCCACCAGAACCGGCCCCCGTATACGCCACCACAGCTGCCCTACTAATGCACATTTTGTGTTTGATGTAATGCTAGTTTGGAAGTTCGTACTGCGAGTACGCATAGCGCATAAGCCAAATGTTTTGGCCTTTATTTGAGCGCAAAATAGTTCAGCTTTATGTAAAATAAACATAGAAGTTTTTCAATTGGTAAAACCTTGTCTGGTGAAGGTGATTTCTTGTTGTCTTTAAAATTTTCAGCCCCACCATACGTTTCTTAGCCTGGTTTTCCATCGTTATTCTTCTCCCGGTGCTCCCGATGGCCAGTCCGCTACTGCGGGGCTGTGCCACGGTGGTGGATTTTTAAGCATATCATTTTAAATTCTCGTGCTGTCAGGGGGTATTGCTAGCCTGGCTTCCCGCCCACAAAACAAATGGGTCGGGAAGTTGGGTCTGGAGGGGCTCGTATTGGGGACTAACTATCAGGGTTCATACACATTTTGACCAACGGATTTCCATGACTTTTCCATGCCTTTTCCATGACTTTAAACCAAATTTCCATGACCAAACTTTTTCTGAAATCTTGGTGTATACGTTAAAAAGTTTTATACCATGGTCTGGGTGAATACTCAATTCTGATTGGCTGCAGGGGTGTACATTATAGGGTGATAACGGACACCTACTGCGTCATTGCAGAAAAACTGTCTTTTCACCGTTCTAAATTATTCCGCTGGCTACACAGGAGCCTGTACAAAATATCTTAAATATGTAACCATAACAACAGTGACGTGGTCAAAGCCTCCATTTACAATAAGTGAAAGACTTTAACAAGCTAACTTGTATTTACAACAATGAGTGACAGTGTCACGTAACCGCTCATCTCACATCCCATTCGCTATTCACCTCGCTAGTCAATCTACTTCAGACAGTCTGCGGCTAGCAGCAACTCTACACATGGCCGATTATTTTCTTCTTAAAAATCTTGATTTTATTTGGGGACAATAACATGGCTTGATAGCTGGCTAGTCTTGTTAAACATACTGTCAAATTATAATCACTGATTGGAGAAAATGTCAACTTTGATGCGATCATCTCACATCCATTTGCTATTCAACTCGCTCCACAGGCTGCGGCCATACTGTAGCCCTAGTACTAGTATATGGCCGATATTGTTCGTGAAAATCTTGATATTGATTTTGGGACAGTGACATGGCTGGTTAGCTAGCAAATCTTATTGTCAAACATACTGTAAAATTATATCTACTGTTTGTCAACCATACACAATGTTATTGGCTTTGAATCCTGCTAGCATAACGTTAGCTTTTGGGCTAATAGCTCAGCCAAAGGAAAGCCGGTGTTGGTTCTATGAGCTGAGCGGACTATACATATCAGAGTTGGCTAACGTTGAAAAACGTTAGATTTCTATTGCAAAACGCCTTAAAACATAAATTAATGTTTGTAAAAAAAAATCGTAGGCAAGTGACCATGGTATAAGCAGGATAATGCCCTTCGAGGTGTCCAATATCATCTGATAACGGACTCCGCTGCGCGTCGGAAGGTTCACGCCTCCGCATCGTCCGTTATCAGATGATATTGGACACCTCGTCGGGCATTATCCCTTACGAATTACACGGCTGTTCGTAATACTGTAGAATGCTCCATTCACCTAAATGGGGCTTCCCAACGTTCTTCGGTGAAAAGTTTTTTTACATTTGAACTTTGCTATGCATATTTGACCGCTGTCAATGGAAGTGGCCTTTTTGCCTCAGATTCACATCTTTTATAGCACTCCGCAAGCAGTCCGGTAACTTTTCAACCTCAGCGTACTCCGTTGCTTAGCGACGTCAGCTGATTTGAAGCCTTACAGTGCGTTCACACTGCAGCGACGTGATGCGAGCGACAACAGGTTTTCCATTCATTTTCTATGGAGCCAGGCGAATTGCTTGCGTGGTGCATTGTGGGTAGCGAAGCGACGCGACAGAGTTGAGATTTTCTCAACTTTATGCAAATGAAGAGCGATTTTCGCTGGCGATGTCCAATCGGAGTGTTTGCTTGTTTCTCGTAACGTAGCAACCATGGTGAACATTTCTAGATTTCTAGGTTTAAAGTTGGAGGAGAAACTGATCATTTGTGTGGCTGGGTACCCCGTACTGTATGACTCGTCTCTATATTCGTACAGAGATGTTAATATAAAAAATGATGCATGGCGCAAGGTTGCCGAAATTGTCTGTGCTCCTGGTGGGTATTTTGTACTTTCAAATTCAGTCTAGTCACATTACGTAACTTTGTTCTGTGATAACTAGAGCTAGCTAATTAGCAAGGCTGGGACTCCCTAGTTGTATCGACAGATTAGCAGACACTTTGAGTAATGTAATAGAACGTGTTTACACATGTCAACGTGTATGTCTATTAAACCGTTTTCAAATAATGTCTTTCTAGCTGAGGATTGCAAAAAAAAAAAGGAAAAATTTGAGAGACAGCTACAAGAGAGAGAAAACCAAGGAGAAAGAGTTGGGCAGGAGTGGAGCAGGCCTGAGTAATCAAACCCTGGAAGTTTGCTGCTGTGATGGGGTTCCTGGCTCCATTTATGGAGTACAGGGACTCTAGCAGCAACTTCCCGAGGCCTGCTACCACATCCTCAGTCAGCCAGGTCAGTGAGGATGAAATAGGGCAGGCAGCCAGACAGCGAGCCAGGCGAGCCAGGCGAGCCAGGAACACCTGCCAGTGAGGCCAGAGCAGCAGCAACCACCAGCCAGCCACCAGCATCCTCTGGCCGAAAGAGGGTGCGCAAAGAAAAGCTGTCGGCATTTGAGGAGAGGATGCTTGGTGCCTTGGAGCAGGCACAGTCACCTGCCGCAGCTCCTCTTCCACCACCTCAAGCAGAGGACGAGGATGAGCTTTTTTTTTAAAGCCTTCTCCCTGCCCTGAAAAGAGTGCCACCAACTAAGCGGGCAGAATTAAAATTTAATATTCACCGCTTGATTTTTGAGGCAGAGATGCAAGCCACACAGTGATGTAATAAACCAGAAATTGTCACTGACAGAACTTTATGTTGCTTTTATTGAATTGGGCTGTTGGTGAATGGTTGGTAGTGAAAATTAATAATGATAAGAATTAAACATGATTAAGCTCATATTTTATGAAAAGAACATTCTGGAACTGTTTGCCTTTTGCTGATTAATGTGGGTGGCTCTTTAAAGAGCCTTTGTTTCTTGATGACATGGGCTACACAACTGATTGCTGCCAGGGCACTGCACCTTCTGCATTGAAATATGCAGTGAATGCATCCCTCACGTGAATTGCTGCACACGCAGCGTTGTTGCTGCCCAGTCGTGGAGCCTCCTGGAGACCTGCTGACCCCTCCTGGCCAGGACTGGCTGCTGGAGATCCAGTGGCCCCTCTCCTGGACCTCCGGATGAAGTTGTGGAGGATGCAGGTGGCCTTCACACACGCCTCTGCTTTTGTCGGGTTGACACGCCGATACATTCTCCACTGGCTGGAGAGAATACCAAACGCACACTCGACTGTCAACCTGGCACGGCTGAGGCGGTAGTTGAACATCCTCCTCTCCCTGGCGAGGTTTGTCCCAGGGAAGGGGGCGCATGAGGTTGCTCCGCAGAGGAAAGGCCTCATCACCTACGAAGACGTGTGGCAGTGGTCCACGTGGCTCTGCGCCAGAGATGATGGAGTTCTCTGGGAGGTCCAGGGTTCCATCTTTCAGGGCCTCACCAAATGCAGAGTTCCCCAGGGTCCCACCGTCACGTCCGTCACGTCCGTCCATAGCCACCGACATCGATGACCCGGAACATGCAGTCGGCGTCTACAACGGCAAGGAGGACGATGGAGAATGTCCCCTTGTAATTGTGGAACAGTGACCCTGAGTTGGAAGGGGCCTGGATAACTACATGCTTGCCATCGATGGAGCCCAGGCAGTTGGGGAAGTTCCACCTCTGAAGGAAACCTGCAGCAATGTCCCTCCAGTCCTGCTTGTTTGGCACAGGCATGAATTCTTCCACCAGGCAGTCCAAAATGGCCTGGGACACAGCCCCAACAACACCTGCCACAGTGCTTGCGCCCACACGGTAACTGAAGCTGATCGTCATGAACGAATCCCCAGTGGCAAGGTATCTACAAAGAAATACCATACATACAATTTAATGCATAGAAAATAACTACACTACATTTTAGTATGACAACACTGAAATATTAACTGTTTACTATAAAGGCTATAAAAGCTTACCATAGACAAATAGCGAGGCGTTCAGCTGGGCTGATCGCCTCGCGGAAAGAGGTGTTTAGCCTCTTTATCCGGGGTCCCACTCTGGTCAGCAGGTCATCGAACTCAGCCCGGTTGAGCCTGAAGTACCGCTGGAACAAGTCGTCGTCCAGTCGCAGCTCCTGAACGAGGCGGTGATAAGCTCTGTTGGTTACCCGCAAACGGCGAATGGGATGAACCCAGCAGCGTCGGCGGGGTCTTCTCCGGCAGTGGAGCAGGGCGACGAGAGCAATCCTCTGGACGTTATTCATGATGAATGAAAGAATATTGATGGAGAGCACCTGTATTTATACCAATGTATTCCGTCTAAAAATATATAAAGAGCGGGAGGGAATTTAATTTGTTTGTTCTGAATACAGGGTGTGGTTATCATTCAAAATCCAGCTAGGCCTATGCATACAATTATTTACAATGTTACTGGAAACATTGTATATGGTGCTAGCTAGCTTGCAGAATGTGTACCTATTACAATAGCCTACATTAATAATACAAATTAGAGTAAACACTATAAATACAACATTGGACCATAGACAACTCTGTATTCCAGCCGGCCCAATACCGGTTACATAGTGCGGGTGGCATTTAATCTTTCACTCACTCGCACTGTGCGTTCACACTGCAGCGACGCAAATCGCTTGCCATCGCTCACCTTCCCACAGTGCACCACGCTCGGGGGCGTTTCAAACAGATGAATGTAGAATGTTGTTCTCTAAAGTCACTGTTGTAGTTGTCATGGCCAAGTGTGCAGACTTGGGTTTACGTAGTTGCAACATCGATCAAAATACAACTTGTATACAACATACAAAACTGTTTAATAGACATACACGTTGACATGTGTAAAAAATGTTTTACTATATTCCTCAGTCTCTGCTAATCTGTCGGTACGATAGGGAGTTCCAGCCGGGCTAGCTAGCTAGTTACCACAGAACGAAGTTACGTAATGTGACTAAACTGACAAGTACAAGCACCCACAACTTCGGCAAACCTTGCGCCATGCATTGTTTTTTTTTAATTAACATCTCTGTACAAATACAGTTATGTATCGTACAGGACTGGGTAAGCAGCCACACAAATGATTAGTTTCTCCTCCACCTTGAAACCTAGAAATGTTTGCCATGGTTGCTACATTACGAGAAACAAGAAAACACTCCGATTGGCCATCGCTAGCGAAAATCGCTCCTCATTTGCATAAAGTTTAGAAAATCTCAACTTTGTCGCGTCGCGTCGCTACCCACAATGCACCACGCAAGCGATTCGCCTGGCTTCATAGAAAATGAATGGAAAACATGTTGTCGCTCGCATCGCGTCGCTGCAGTGTGAACGCACTGTAAAGAATGTTCAACGTCTATGAAGTTCAACGTCAAACTATTTTTCTGCTGATCAACACTAAGAACGGTAACAAATAAATTGTGAAAAGACACACTGTGTTAAGTAGTTTTTTTGGCAAGTAGCCGTGTAATAAGCGCCATAATGTATAGAACGCCGGTCATAGTCGGGAAAATAAGCCCCTTCAGCCCACATTACCTCCGCAGTTAGGACTTTATTTTTTGTCACAGCATCGGTTATCGACCCCTGCTGCTGCTAGGCGTAGCAGTGGACCTCGCTGTGGTGAGAACGCCGGTGATGGGTGCTGCTGTAGCTTTGCTAGCAGCACCCATCACCGGGCTGCTGTAGCACTAGCTTTGCTAGCAGCAGAGCTCTTATGTTTGCTACCTTTGGAATGGCTAGTTAATGCCGCCTCTCCCATGTTTAAAATGTCGAATGATTTTCCACCACACAACCGACATTTTGCTCGTCCCGGGTCTTTGTCTGTTTAATGTATCTTTCCATTTGTAGCCAAGCATCGTTAAAGCTACACTTTCCTAGCATTTTGAATTATCCCTTGCGCTTCTCTGAGTTACTGTTGCTATGGCCATCTAACTTTTCAGTTAGTATGAGAGCGTATGCCTGCTTATATTTTGAATGTATTTATTTTAAACGCATGTGAATTATTTAAAACTCAGCTTAAATGAACAACATGAAAATATGATTATAACAACTTTCCATGACTTTTCCAAAACTTTTGGGATTTAATTTTTTTCAAGCACTTTTCCAGGCCTGGAAATAACCATTTAAAAATTCCATGACTTTTCCAGGTTTTCCATGACCGTACGAACCCTGAACTATATAAAACCAGGAGCTGGGCGGACCATTGAAATTGCCAGGGCGGGCTTTATACGATGATGGACAGATGATCAACACTAACGTAATCAACAACGTCACGAAAGAGCGCTTGGGTTGAATTTGTTTTCAACAAACAACATATTATGTTGCTCTGATTGGTTGCAGGTCTATCCAATTGAGCGAAGAGGCATTTGTTTTACAAGTTTGGTTGAAATACGCCCCATAGTCACAGCCCAACGGAGAGTTATCAGACTCATATTCTGACTAAAATTATGAGTATGACAACGTCGGGCTAGGGTGCTGCAGCCCCCTCAGCACTCCTAGTTCCTGCGGCCATGGCCCCCGCCCCCCCGACTTTTCATTGCCAAATATCAATTTTACACCACTTTTTTTCTTAGACTATATGTATTACAATTTGTTCTTTATTTTTCAGTTTCTCTATGGTCAACCAATAATAATACCCAGAGACTCTTTGAGTGGCTGGAAAAAATTACGAATTGGGTGCATTGCGTCAGGCACTAATAAGTCAAAATAGCCAACGAGTGTCTACCTCACTCACTTACTTACCATCATCAACATTTTCACTATCCCCTTCACTAGTATCTGTAGTAGCCCTACTTTATGGTATTTGGGGTCTGGCTCTGTAGACGGCAAAGAGTCAGTGCCTTAAGTAGACTTCAAAATATTTAATATCTTATTTAATTTCATATTGCTTTTGTACACATTTGCTATGCTAGGGCGCCTGTGCAGCTAGCTTAACACTCTCACCTTTCTTCAAAAACCAATCACTGATATTCTGGGCTCCTGATGTGCTCCTGGCCTCTCTTCTTCCTCTACTCTCTTTTTTGTCTTCCCGATTTATGTTTCTGTTTTGGCATTGTCAGTTCTCTATTGATAACCAGCTGGCTGCTGCTGTAGTTCGTGAGCTATAATGTTACGCACACATTTTCAAAAGTGGAGCGAACCATGGACCAAACAATTTTTTAAAGAAGGGTGTGGAAAACAGAAACTTCATTTTTAAATGTTGCTATATTTTGTGGCTTTGTTTTAACTCTGATGTATTAGTATGAGAATTCGTTAGGCCTATGAATAATAATTTAGTCATAGAAAGGGAAGCCTACATAATAGCCTACTGGGATTTTTGTGGGCCCCCCCTGGGCTGTGGGCCCCTAGAATTGTCATCACCGTCCACCCCTAAACAATGGCCCTGAGAGCGACTAACAATAAGTACAGGGACATTCCCCCGAGGCAAGTAGGGTGAAGTGCCTTGCCCAGGGACACAACTTCATTTTGCTCGGCTGGTAACCTTGCACGAACCTGCAACCTTCTGATTGGTAGCCCAATTCTCTAACCGCTCAGCCATCTGACCCCTGTTCAGATCCCTGGATCTCAACATAAGGAAACACATGGAACATAAGGAAACACACCAATGTGTGCCATCTAGATTTTCCCTTGAGATTTATTCTACTTTACATATTCAATGCACTGAGCTTTGGCAATATCTTAAATAGATTATCACAGTGGTCGAAACGTTTCCTCTGTCTCACAATCATGAGCATATATGATGCTACAATACCTTGTTGTATATGTTCAGCATTAGTAAATGTATTTCTCCCAAAGGTCCTTCAAATGGGGAGAGTCGGACTCCCTGCCCTACCCAGTTTATGGTCATGCAACTGTATCACATAACAATATCATCTATGTGATTGGAGGAAAAACCGACAGCAAGTGAGTTTAACGTCACGCAATGTGTTTTTAACATTTATATCTCATGCTTTTGAATTTTCATTCCAGGATAGAATTAAAACATTTTATTATTACAGAAACCAGTTTTGTCTTATAGTTTCAGTTAAAATCTACGCTAATACCATGACTCTTATGTTCTTTGCGAAGGAAATGCCTAAGAACAGTGTGTGCATATGATGCCAAACGGTTTGAGTGGACGCAGCTTGCACCGATGAAGCTGGCCCGCTCCCTCTTTGGGGCAACTTTTCACCGAGACAAGATTTATGTGGCAACAGGTGTCACCGACACAGGACTTACAGACACATTCGAGGTCTACGACATTGCTTCCAATAAGTGAGTTTTGACATCCGTTTAACATTAGGTAGCCAAACTGACAAATGTATAATACATATGAGAGTTATATAAGGTATGTGTGTTTGTGTTTCACAGGTGGTCAGATTTCGTGCCCTTCCCCCAGGAGAGGAGTTCTCTAAACTTGGTGTCCGTGGCCGGGACACTTTATGCTGTGGGAGGTTTTGCAATGTTGCCTGTTGAAAATAGTGAAGAGTTCCTCCCTAAAGAGATGACCGATATATGGAGGTGAGAAACACATTAAGCATAAAATGTTCTACTTCATAAACTGATTTGTCTATGAACTAGAGAAAGAAGAGATTATTACAAAATAGATTAAAGATAGGGACACCATAAGCAACTACAGTATGTAATACATTACATTTACATTTATTCATTTAGAATATACTTAAATCCAAGTGATGTATAGGAACATCCTAACAATAGTAATGCATTTGTTAAGCAGTGCAACAATAACATAATCTCAACAACAATATTTCAGAATTCTTCAACAATGTAACAATAGCAATATCATATCTCAAGTGCAGCATTGTAAAATGGTTTTACTAATACAGTACAAAAATATTGTATAGTAATGTATATATCAAACCAAATGTTACAAATTTATGAAGCCTACTCAACCAAAGCATAGGATAGTTGAGGGGCCAAATAGGACTGAAATCATTTTTTAACTCACACAACAAATAAAAGATTTGATTCACACTGCATTGACCCACACTGCATGTCCTATGAGGGGTTCAGTGGGAATTCCAATACATTTTATACCTTAAATGTGACACTGACATGTCTTCCTCCATGCAAAAGGTATGATGAGGGCGAGAGGAAGTGGAATGGTATCCTGAGAGAGATCCAGTACGCTTCAGGTGCCACCATCCTGGGAGTCTGTCTCAACACCCTGCGTCTGACCAAGATAGGATCCTCTCTTTCAACTGGCTTATCACCTGCCTAGAATATTAAAATAGAGGGACTTAGAGACACAGAGACAGATAGGATCTGTGCCTTAATACTGAGTGATAACATGTATGTGAAAACTACAAACTGGACTATTTCAGTGCCATAGTTTCATCTACTGTATTATTGGCAAATACATTAATCTGATGTTCATTTATGTGACTCGAAGTGACATTTGTGACAACCTTTCATTTGTTGCTTGATTTTGCATTCATTACAGAAGTGAAACAAGCTTTTTATATTTGTTTGTATTTCTCATGGATTAAATTGGATGTTCTTATTTTTCACCGTCAATGACCATACAGCGCACAAAACAAATGAAAGTGATGCATACAGGTTGCAGGTAAAAGGTGTGAACCTTTGTTCTAAAATGTCTTTATGTTTGAGGTGAGTACTAGATACTACATACACTAAGCTGGTGGTGTCTGCATATTACTAAAATGATCCAGGAAAATTAAGCAAAGTCCCTTTCATTACACATGGCAACATGGGATGAAATTAAAATATTGAAACACTTTCCCACCAACATTGTTTTTCATAAAGAACTAGTACAAGCCTAGTTGGAATAATATATATTTATTGTTTGATAATGAAATGATTCCATTATGCTCTCCTGTGTTACAGACAAAAAACACGAATCAATACAGAAAATACAGCTAATGTTATTAGCACCTCTAGACACTATTGTCCTTGTATTGTATTAATTTAGCATTCTGCTAACATAGTTTACAACCTCTTACACATGGTACATGTACACCAAAGATAACTAAGACTTTGGACTAGCTTTGAAGACACAGATGCCAAGTGCTAAACAAAAACATGGAGTTGCTCCACTGAAGTGGTGTAGTTGTAGACAAAGCCTAATCTTTGTTTGAGAAATTAGCTCAAAGGGTTTATTTTGTAAAGTAAAGGATCAATCAATGACAAACATATATCATCAGAGTTGGGTCAGCAGGGGACACGTAGAATATGAAAACCTTTGTTCAAGTGCTGTGAGAAAACACTTTTTTGATTATCATATATTATAGTTTCTATAATTGCCACACATTTTCCATGCCCAAATTGGAAAGTCAACTTACCCAGGAACTAACCCACCTTCATACTGTATGTGCAACATTTCTGGCAACATCTCTTTCTGAACAATCTGAACAGTTTTCACTCAACAAACTGAAAAGTATAAAAAGGGAATGCTTTTCCACACCAAAAACAACATTCACTCAATTTCATTCCATTTCTCTTCCTCTCTCTAAAATCCTACGATACATTTGTTTAGGTGCCACAGACAACGCAAACACCATGGTAAATTCATAAATACACTCAGTAAGGGCCAAGAGATTTGCCTCAGCTAGTGCAATCCTTTGGATGGCAACCTCATACTAAGAAAGTGACCATTGATTGCTTTACAGACAACATGTAACAACATCATTCTAGAAACTAAGAAACTACATATACTTAATTTCCCTTACATTTTATTGTCCTCTTTGCCGTTTATAAGTGTAACATCCGTTTTATTATCTTCCTTCATGTGTGTAAAGTGTTCACAAAAATCCAAAGCTTTTTACTAATCTGGCAACCAGCAAGTTCTTCACAACCTCTGATACAACATGTAGAAAGAAAGACAATATTAGCTCATATTGTTATCTTAGCTCTAGCTCTGGGAATCAATATTGACACCTGGTGGCAACAAAGAGCAAAACCACCTTCTTCAGATATATTATATAAATAATTCTGATTATGGAAAGGGTGCTTAAAGAGAGATCAATTGTGAAAGTGTATTCTCAGAGACATGGCACAAAGACTTAATAAATAAAAAAAACTGGTAAAGTGGACATTTTACCCTTGGCAAACTCAAGTGGCTGCAAATAGTTAACATTTTCTCATCTCTTTTTGCTGAAAACTCCATCACACTCCATGCACAGCATTAACCAGGGCACAGCTCAACATATTCCTAACAGATGGCATTACAAACAAGTGGAAGCAAATCTTACTCTACTGAGTGTTGATCCACAGCAGGCCTTCTGTTAAGTAAACAGGTCAGATCATCTTTTTAGAAAATGTGCTGATGTTCAGATGGTAAAATCCTACTTTAAATAGCTTTTTACACAGAAAACTGGTAGCCAAAATAGCTACAATGTCATTATTAATTTCATTTAATAACCAATGTGTTTGTGTTTAAGTAACATCTTCTACGAATAGTTAGCATAAATTACATGTATTTATGTTTGTGTAATTTTAATTACTTCAACGACAAATGGTGGGTTAAGCGCTTCTCTCTACGGAGCCCGGGAGGTGACATATAAAAAAATACATTTTATTTTGTGGCCACAATTTATTAAATCGTGCGCATGTTTTACTTATTCGTTTTCCTTGTTGTAATTAAATAGTGCGCACGTTTTACTAATTCATTTCCTTGTTTTAGTTCAATCGTTCCCTCGTTTTATGTATTTACATTTTATGAATATCTCCCCGTGTTGTGTGCACAATTTAATCAATCATGGCCACGAAATACTTAAAAATATATATATCTACCTCTGGGGCTCAGTAACTCTCTACCAGTTTATTGATATAATCTCTACGGCTCGTTTTGTCAACATTGTCAATATTTCGCCCATTATGCCATAGGAAAAATATAATTCAAAGTGCAAATATTGTTCAAAGTATCTCAGTAGTACCACTACCATTCTCTTCCAAATCAATGATTCCCTTCACTGTCAACTGTTAACATTAAATTCCAGTTAACATCTGTTAATTTAAGGCAAAATAATACTTTCACAATGACTTTTTATTATCCCCTCAAAGTATCTCACAAAAGTCCTTGATTGAATCCTGTCACAATATGTAATCTTATAGCAATCAACTTGATGTCTTCACAATGACGGGCTTACGTTATGGACGTTCTGGAGAACGTACACATTTGATTTAGGGAAGCTCCTTTACAATGAGGATTCCCTAAGGAACTCAGTGTGCTACAAAGCAACAAGGGGGCTACAGCCGTCAGAAATCTTTGAAGTACTGAAAGGCTGCTATGAAGCCTTGGCATGAATCAACCTCATGCCTTCAGGAAAATTGTGCATCTTTAATTATTAGATTGTTTAAAGCAATATGGCTACAAGTGCCTCCCAGTTATGCTTACACATATCAAATTAAGAGTTACCCTATTAAGAGCTCATGAGTACTGTGAAGAGGAAGTTGTTTCTGGACATGACCATAAATAACCTATTGGTTATACAGCCAGAATCTGGTATCCTGGACAAAACATATGGACATATTGAAAACCCACAACAGCTACAAACCTTGTCTTTCACGGGTTGTTTCTAACTCAATCCTATTCAAAAGAAGGCAAATCAGGAATCAACAAAGAGAATCCTAAAAAGTACCTTGACGACACATTAGTTGATCTACTATTTCACCATGGCAAGTAACAATATACATACCTAGTTGGGATGAGCTCACATAGGCAACTGTACACAAAGGTGCTTAAAGATTAATGTACAGAATAAAAACATTTGACATGTTATTATTTATACTAACTCTAACCCACCACTTACAATGACTTTCAATTGTACCAACAAGAATACATAGGGTAACACATTCATTTGACTCTCATCCGAATGTAAACAAACTTATGGGTAGAAAGATCCCAGAGACAAATTTGAGAACACCTGTTAGAATATCTATATGCCGAGTTAACAGTATACATGATACCTAGCAAAGAGAGGACATTGGGGCGCAGGACTTTTTCTCTTTTAGACTCTGATATTTTGGATATGGAATAGAATGAAGAATCAGAATCAAGATATATCTACAACATACTCTGACTATCTACTAAAATAATTCAGTACAATATAATTTAATTAAAACAGAAAGTGCAATAATTCTGTACATACTAAGTAAAGAGGATAGTAATTGGTCAGCTGGAAGCATCAGTCAACAATATCTCCCTCCAGCTCTGTACTCCAGTCTGGCCACTGACAGATTGTGGATTGGACAATCCTGTTGACTTCTTTTACACAGCACACAGACCCCTTTTAACTACATACATCACAAACATACACACACACGTCATCACACACCGCATTCACCAGTGCACTGCACAACAGACAAATTAATTAGGCCACTGGAAAAACCAAACAGATGACATATCACACATTATTACACAAACCATCATTGAGTATGTCTTAAATACAAATAGGGTTAAGATAAGGTGCATGGTTGATTATAAATGCTGTCTATTTTCCAACAATAAGCATGTGAAGCTCACATAGTTTGGTTATTGGCAAGGGCGTACATATTTTCAAAGACAAATCTGCATTTGGTTAATGGTAGAAAAGATCAGAACCACACGCTACATATTTAGTAATTGTCAAATCAAATAATTAATGTGGTTCTATTCCAAAGAAGCAGGTTTTGCTTGGTAGCTGAACAACGTGAGCCACTGAGTTCTGGATACAGTAGGTTAGGAGAAGAGGAGACTGTAAGGGAGGAAAAGAAAGAAGTCAGACAAAAAAGAAAAGTCTGCCTGAGTTCTCACAGCACAGCCCTCCATCAGAGCAGGTAAGGTAAACAACCACCCCAGGTTCCATACATCACAGAGAGAACCTATTCAGCCCAGGACACACACAACCCTCCGTCATGGACACCTTGGCAACCTAAGCTTTGAAATAAACAACCCCCAATTTTTGGGGGAAAGAGTTGGCTGAAGTAAAGGCCTCAAACTAATATGTTGTTCTTCACGAAAGTGTCTGTGATTCAGGAAATTCAAGTGAAATAACAGACTTCTAGTAACAAAATAAATAGAAATATATCCTACATGATTCTGAGATTATTTGATGTTCGCTATGATACAAGAGGATGGGTGTAAGTTAGGAACCACAACATATTTATGTTACTACAATTAGCTCTTTAATTAATTACACAAATAAGCCATTAATAAGCCACCATTCCAAAACATGGCTAATTACTTTATACTGCCCTCTGTTGGTTGGCCGTGGCATGGCTATGGCCAAATGTGACACTTTTTATGGCATTGACTGTATGACACTAGAAGTCAGCCATCAGCAAGCCACAAGTATGCTCTCCAGGACCACCTCGGTCAGAAGCCTTAATCTTTACTTGGGTGGGGGCCTTGTTAAGTGTTCATAAAACCTTACGAACACACTCATGACATCTTCACAAGTTCTCTAATGTATCATTCATAGCATTCATAACACAATATTATAAAAATGTTATTGGAAGCAGAATCTACACAACGTTTTGAAAAAAAGGGGCAGGCCAGTTATTGGTAGATTTCATTTTTAAAGCTTAAGATTGTAACAATGTGTGTATGTTTTGATTACAATGACAGTAAAAAAACTTATAGAACTTTTCAGATTCATTCTTAGATAAATAAATATATTAGCTTTCATATAATACATGTGGCTTATATATATATATATATATTACACTTCCACACACATGAAGATGTAACAACTGGTTTCATAAAGGTGTTATAAATCCTCATGAAGACCCTGTTCAAGTAAAGCATTTCCTGTAGCGTTTCCTTCTTACCATATAACAGGTGTGCATCGCGTTACACTTCTCGCGTGACTCGTTTTGCGCTGTCCAGGATCCAACATTTTTGAGACAGGGATACACACTAAGTGCTTTAGGTGATTACATTTTCCACTAGTTCTTGGAATTCATCTGACCAGTTGAGAACAAGGGTGGAGGAGTGGGGAAGTGGGGAAGGGGCAGGGGCAAGGGAGAGGTGTGGTGCATAGTGGCTGATGCAGCAATGGGCGTGGTCACGGAATCCACCAATCCCAGTGTAACCTGACCAATTGTAGCAGGGTCCAAGATGACCAGGGCAGAGGATTGGTCCGGGCCTGGGGCATCAGCATCAGATACCACCATTGGGTTGCTGACCTGGAAGCACTTCTCCTTGTGGGCCTTTAGCATGTTGGAGAAGCGGAAGCGCTGGCCGCACACCTCACAGGGGTACGGCTTCTCGCCTGTGTGTGTGCGACGGTGGCGTTTCATGTTAGGCCGGCTGGTAAAGCTCTTGCCACAAATCTCGCAGATGTATGGCTTCTCTCCTACAGGTAGACAGGGCAAAGAAATATAGTACATTATCGAGATTTAATACCAAAATGGACAGCGGGAATTAAAGGAGGAACATTACACACCTGAGTAATCTCACTGCATTATGCTGCAGCTGGTCAACTCACTGCTGCTTGACCATACATCTTAGATAGCCATAACCATGCACAGTTATCATGACAGGTTCATCAACACTTTTATTAAACACTAGACATGATATTATGTTCTTACCAGTGTGAGTTTTCATGTGTTCATCAAAGTACTGCTTCATGTTAAAATCCTTGCCGCACCACTGGCACATAAACTGCTTATGTCCGATGTGAATGCTCATGTGGGAGCGCAGCTGGTACTTATATTGGAAACGTTCATTGCAATTCTGGAATGACACATACACACACACAGAAATCAATCACATTTAGACCTTGGAGATATGAGTAGAGACACTGTAAGTATTATACTGTAGTTGTATGCAAGCGAGTGGAAGGTTTTATCTAAAGGAAGGTCTAACCTCACACTTGAAAGGCTTCTCTCCGGAGTGCTGGAGAGAATGTACTTTCAGAGACATGCTACGCTTAAACGACTTCCCACATGTCTCACAGGTAAACGGCATATCCTTGGTATGAGCTGTGTAAAGACAAACAGAGACAAACATCAAGTGATTTTAACTTTTTCTGTCTCAAGGCCACTTTGGGTATCTGAAAGCGTTTAACCACATTTGATAATTTTATGGTTTTTCATTCCCCACCAGTTAAATGTTTTATTTGTATCTAATGTTGGGAAGATGTCGGGGCTCAGATGGCTGAGCGGTTAGGGAATTGGGCAATTAATCAGAAGGTTGCCGGGTCGATTCCAGGCCATGCTAAAATGACGTGTCCCTGGGCAAGGCACTTCACCCTACTTGCCACGGGGGGAATGTACCTGTAGTTACTGTAAGGTGCTCTGGATAAGAGCGTCTGCTAAATGACTAAATGTAAGAGCAGCACCGCAACGTTCCAATAATAATAACATAACTTTTAAACAATCTGGTCAGTCATTCTAATTGACTTGAAGGAAAATACATGTGGTGACTGTGATAAGAAGTAGTTGCAGAATCAAAAATGTCCTCTCCTGAGTCCAAGACAGGATGCATGCATGTTAAATGATTTTTATTTAATCTGTCTAACTGTTATGGAAAGGACAGTTTCGGTATTAACCTAGAAATATTGAACATTAAATGTTTGCTTCTTCTTCAGTTTGCATTCACAGATCTTTGTTGTATAAGGAATGAAGTAAAGTAACCAAGAGCCATCCCAGCTGAAGTGTCCACTAACAAGGTATTTCTAATATTACCTACAATGTAAAAAAAAAAACGGTGTCAAAAAACAGGAACAATCTGGCAGCTGGGACCCCAGATTAAACCCATCAAATTACAGTAGAAAAAAAATAAAAACTGTTTTTAACCGTAAAATAATTGTAATTTTCCTGTACCAAATGTGATATTACATTACAGGTTGTTCTTTGCCGGTAAATATGACTTTCATTAATTGCAAACAGCATTTTTATAAGTTTAAATGTGTACTATTATCCTGAATAAAAAGGAAAAACAAATTGTAATTGAACAAACATATGAACGTTGTGTACATTCACATTATAAACTAGGGATGGGCATTCGATTAAATTGTCTTACTCGATCGTCGGGAGAATTAACGATCGATTTTCGATTAATCATAATTTTTTTCATATACAAATTCACTATAGGCCATATTAAAATGCAATGAAAATAGAAAAAACACAGCGTGTTTTCGCATTGAGATCTGTAGGTATTACAAGAAGAACAACTATTTCTGTAACTCCTAGAAGCGGAGCCGACAGCTAGAAGCCGGTGCTCAAACACAACTAACCCTAATTTTTTTTCCGGCTATTTAACAAAGCTTCATAAAAACCTTCGTCCTCAACAATATTTAAGGGTAGCATATCCATCTCGATGGACTTGCAGATCCGTTGGGTAATTTTCTCTGCTCGTTGTGCATCGCAGCTCCTCCGTGCTAACACCGAGAGCAGGATGCACCGCCACTAACCAGGGTCGGATGTACGTTCTTCAAGTGGAACATAATTTAAGTCGTGAAGGAGTTGTATTTATACTCAGCTTTGCAGTGTTGGCAGTGAACAAATACATTTTTAAGTCAAAATGGTCTCACGCTACACTTTGCCGTGACCTCTTCATGTTTACTTTTGAAATACATGGACACTCGCCGGTAACTGAATAGGCCTGTGGTGTTTTTTTCCAAACATTGGCTTCGTTTGGTAAAATATTTAATTGCTGCCACATAGCGAAATCCATTGCATTCCTTCAAGACTCACACTACGCAACAGAACACGTTTTATTGATGAACAAATAATGTAATCGACTAAATTCTTTATGATCGATAATCGATCGTCGATTAATTATGCCCATCCCTATTATAAACCCATGTTATGACACGTTTCAGTACCGAATTTACAATATATATCTGTGATAGTACATTTCAGGCTGTTCTTTACCAGTAAATACTACTTTTATTAATTAAACTTCAACATAAAAATAAAGCATCTTCAATAAAATAAAAAAATCAGTAAAGACAAAACACAATATCACAATTTAATATGTTCATTCAAAACTAGTCATGTGCACAATACACAGCATCCAGATGCTGTTATTAGTATCCAGATATTTAAAACTGTATTGCCAGTTAGCTGTACAAGTACGAGAGGAATATTGCTCAGCACACATTTGTCTTGTTGACAGGTTAGATCTTCATTTAATTTGGACAACATTCACACTCATGGTGAACACTTAATTTATCCAAACTACAGACCATCACATTACACATATCAAAACAGAACGAACACAACAACAATACTCCAAACAATGCTTATCTAACTAAGCTTAAACCTTTAACTCTGTAGATTTTCAACTTGCCGCAGGGCATTCTGGGTAACAGGAGCGTTGCCACTACACAACTATCTAATCAACTTTCCTTCATCCTACTCTGGAGTCTTTACATTTATTGGGTGTGCTTGCCTTCGGCTAGAGCACAACCTTTGTTATCTCACATATATTATTGTTTCTCTTCACACCCCTAAAACTCAGTCAATATTTAGACTACATTGACAACCTAGGTGTCAAAGGTTTCGTCTTGCTAGCGATTGAGTTGCTTGTATTGGGATTTACGTTCCGTTGAACAGTTTAGGAGGTTACAGCGTTTTTGTGGCATCAAAATGCCTTTAGTCGACGAAGGGTAATCTGTGCTAGCTACGTCACTACGTCAACACACGTTAGCAACGACGCGTGGATACAACGTGATAGAGACGTTCTAGCACGCAAATTGGAGCTTGGATTACGAGTGAAAAATACCACCCTCAAAAAATTCCAACCATTTGGCTTTGTTGAGCAAGCGATTTCGAGTGGAACTGCAATCTCGGATGTTTGATTTAGGTCGTCAAAGTCTTTGTAATTTGAGCGAGTGCGGGTCGCCCGTGAGACCGCCTAGTCTTTTAGGCGGCAGTCATGCTAGAAAGAGTCATAGTAGTATTTTCGTAGCTAATTTTATAGTTCAATTTTACACAAAAAAAAACTGAAACAGGGACATTTTATGACGCTATGACTATTGTGAAGACAGCCAGGTGGTGAGATTTTAATGTAGGTTGCTGTAAAAACTTTGATTTGTTTGCTATGTGAGAGCCCCGTTAGCCTCCATTGACGATTGCGGCAGCAATCAAACAACAGTGTTGTCAACGAGCGTTGACACTCGTCGACAACAGTGTTGTCGATCTGCATCTGATGAGTATTTTATTAATTTCGTACCAGGGTCAATTCTACATCCAAATGGAGAGCAGTGTTTTAAAGATATGGCGACTGTGAAGACAGCCAGCGGGTCAGCATATTTTTGTTGTTTGTGTAAAACTTGGAATTTGAGTGAGACCGCGTCGTTTTGACGTTAGCCTCTGAGTCACAGACTCGGCTCGCCCACTGGCAGTGTGTAGTAGTAGGTTACAGTACTGTCTTCAATGCCACAACTATGGCTAAACTTTATTATGTCTTATTACACGGCTGTTCTTAATGCTGTAGAATGCTCCATTCACTTGAATGGGGCTTCCCAACGTTTTGCGGTGAATGATTTTCTCATATTTGACAGTTGCTATGCATATTTGACCGCTGTCAAGGGAAGTGGCCTTTTTGCCCCTTTTGCGTACTCTGTTGCTTAGCGACGTCAGCTGATTTGAAGCCTAAAGACTGTTCAAAGTCTATGAAGTTCAACGTATTTGGCAAACTATTTCTCTGCTGATCAACAATACGCATGGTAACAAATACTTTGTAAAAAGACACACTGTGTTAAGTTATTTTTGTTGGCAAGTAGCCGTGTAATAAGCGGGATAATGTATAGAACGCCGGTCATTATTGGGAAAATAAGCCCTGACAGGGCGAAACAAAACCCCTTCGCTTCGCGTGGGGGTGCTGTTCGTCCTGTCGGGGCTTATTTTCCCAATAATGACCGGCGTTCTAAACATTATCTACGGTGGCCGTCATGTGCAAACGCGCTGCAAAGTAAGAAAAAAACATGCATAGACAAACCACAAGCAAATTTAGAAAACATCTTCATTAATTTGACAACACATGTACAGCATTCAGCAAACACGCTGCAAATACACACAACACAACCAAATACATAAACACGCTGCAAATACGCGTTGCAAAACGAAAGCACGCAAACCAAAAACGCTGCAGCACATAAACGCATTGCAAAAACGAAAGCACGCAAACCAAAAATGCTGCATCCAGTTTTCACAACGGAAGTTTTCCAGGCCTCTATGGGGAGAGCCAAGTGGAACATCTTGATTTTCGGCCCCATGGAGCGAGAGAGAAAGAGAGAGCATATTAGGAGTTTGGACCAACATCGAAGTAAGTCTTTTGAAAAACTGTCAAAGAGGAGGGGCACATGTAAAAATGAATACTAATCTTTTTATGTTGCCTCTTCACTTCAATTTTGGTCCTATTCAAAACAAACTTCTCATCTGCCCTCTCTGGTTCTAAAATCACGCTCTTCTACTTAGCGCTCCCACTGGCCTGGAGCACTTCCGTTGTGTTATCTGGATGCAGCGTTTTTCTGTTTGCATTTGTTTTCGGGGTTTGCGTGTTTTCCTTTTTGCAGCGCGTTTCTATATTTGCAGCGTGTTTATGTATTTGGTTGTGTTGTGTGTATTTCCAGCGCGTTTCTATATTTGCAGCGCGTTTGCTGAATGCTGCGCATGTGTGGTCAAATACATGTTTTCTTAATTTGCTTGTGTATTGTCAATTTCCTTGTACTTTGTCTATTTGTAGCATGTTTGCACATGTCAGCCAACGTAATTATCCCTTACAAAAGAAACGTTCTCATTTCCGGCGCTTTCAAACTATCAGTGAACTGTGGATAGCAACAGCAGCTAGCTTGCCTCTAGCAAACTGCTTTTGAATTAGCCATGTCCCCCTAAATTAATATCAAACTTATTTACGTTTTGGGGGGCTTATTTTCAGTTAGCAGACGGTACTATTTGAATCGCAATTCCATCTGAAATACTGCCAGTGACAACGTTGTTACAGTAGCTTGTTTCAAGGGGGTTTCTTGTTTGAAAGGGTGTTCTTAATGAATTATGTAAAATAGGCTAAATGCTAAAAAATATCACTAGATGGGAAAACTGACCTACCTGCAACCAACGCAAGCAGGCACACCCTACAATTTCCCCCGAAATTGTACTCTCTCTAGTTCATTTAGCAGACGCTTTTATCCAAAGCGACGTCCAAGAGAGAGCTTTACTATAAGTGCATTGGTCAATGATCATAGGTTTGATCTTCATTTAATTTGGACAACATTCACACTCATGGTGAACACTTAATTTATCCAAACTACAGACCATCACATTACACATATCAAAACAGAACGAACACAACAACAATACTCCAAACAATGCTTATCTAACTAAGCTTAAACCTTTAACTCTGTAGATTTTCAACTTGCCGCAGGGCATTCTGGGTAACAGGAGCGTTGCCACTACACAACTATCTAATCAACTTTCCTTCATCCTACTCTGGAGTCTTTACATTTATTGGGTGTGCTTGCCTTCGGCTAGAGCACAACCTTTGTTATCTCACATATATTATTGTTTCTCTTCACACCCTGACCTGAAAACTGACCTACCTGCAACCAACGCAAGCAGGCACACCCTACAATTTCCCCAGAAATTGTACTCTCTCTAGTTCATTTAGCAGACGCTTTTATCCAAAGCGACGTCCAAGAGAGAGCTTTACTATAAGTGCATTGGTCAATGATCATAAAGAACAAGATAGACCCAAAAAGGCTTTTGCAGGCTTTTGTAGTCTTAGATATTGACTGGTGCATGCTAGGATTGCATGTTGCAACTACCCGAGCTCAGTTCACAATTCAAGGTTCTTATGTGTAAACCAAAAAAGTTAAGAAGTTATTTGTCCGTAGGATGAAAGTAAATATCTGCAAATTAACTGTTGAAATAGCTAGTTTTGATTAAATGAAATTGTGTTTTAACAGAACATTTTGGTAAAAATGTTATTAATATTTGTAAAAAAAACATAATGTATTTTTAAGTAACAATATTTTGCTGTAATTCTTATTTAAATATATAAATGTAAAAAAACCATGTATAATTTACAGAAAAAGTACTGTAATGTAAGCTTTTTTTTTTTTACAGTGTAGGTTCAAACTATGCAGAATAAAGTATATAACAGCATTGACCCAAGTGTGCAAAAACAGGAAGTCAGATGGCTGAGCGGTTAGGGAATCGAACTAGAAATCTGAAGGTTGCCAGATCGATTCCCGGCCGTGCCAAATGACATTGTGTCCTTGGGCAAGGCACTTCACCCTAATTGCCTCGGGGGGAATGTCCCTGTGCTTACTGTAGGTCGCTCTGGATAAGAGCGTCTGCTAAATGACCAAATGTAATGTAAATGTAAGTATTCTAAAAAAACTTTATTTAAGTTTCTACACCTTGTCCAATGATTGGATGTGCGTAAACTAATCTCCAAACACTGTGAAGTAATGCAACCAAAAATAAATTTGGCCAACTTTTCTTTCACCCAAAATTTTTTGGGTCCTTATGGGTATGAAGTGCATATTATCCCTTCTGTGACATGCTAGGAGTACTCACCGACCATGTGTTTTCTGACATGCGCCATGGTGTAGAACTTCTTCTCACAGATTTCACAGGAGAATTTCTTCTCTGCGTAGCCATGCACAATCTTGTTGTGCTCATGGAGGGACCAGAGCTTTTTGAAGACCTTACCACATGTCACACACTAAAGTACAACCATAAGAAACAGGCAATTATTGTATTGTTTAGGAGTTGGGTCTGGTGTTGAATTGTGCAGAAAAGTAGAGTGCTGAAACAAAAAGGTAAGAAGTGACATTTCAAAATGTTACATTGAATAGTGCAGTCAGTTAGTATTGAGTATACATTTTTATCACATAAACAGATACTATAGGCATACAGATGCTACAGATAAAAGTATTTATACTTTTTCTAAGAACAATCTACCAAGAGAGCACTGCAGTGTAATTGCTCGATTTTTATGGGGTGCTATTTCCCACAAGTCAATATAGGGCATATGATGGCTATGTAATTAAATGGTATAAAGTATTAGCCGTGTACACCAAGTTATTACAAAAGGTGGTTAGGGCTAGGGTGAAAAAGATGAGAAGGTACAGTATGGGGAAGGAATGTAAGGAGTCAGTAGATGTTGTAAAGGGGCAGTTGAAGGTTGTGTTCAATATTAACATCAACTTACCCCTGGAAAGCCCAACCTCCTCCATACAAGTTTCACTTGTGTAATAACTTCCATATAAATGTGTAATGAAGTGTATTTACATAGCAATATCTGTATTGCTATGTAAATTGAAGAAACTGTTAAGTTATTATTATTATGTTATTATTAAGATTTAAACAAAATAGACTACCCAAAATCCATATATAAAATTAAAAGGGCAATATTTCTTACAGTTAAATAATTACTTTGTCATAATTTTGGAATTACCAAATTGTTATGTTCTATGTAATATGTCTATACAGGTCCTTCTAAAAAAATTAGCATATTGTGATAAAGTTCATTATTTTCCATAATGTAATGATAAAAATTAAACTTTCATATATTTTAGATTCATTGCACACCAACTGAAATATTTCAGGTCTTTTATTGTTTTAATACTGATGATTTTGGCATACAGCTCATGAAAACCCCAAATTCCTATCTCAAAAAATTAGCATATCATGAAAAGGGTCTCTAAACGAGCTATTAACCTAATCATCTGAATCAACTAATTAACTCTAAACACCTGCAAAAGATTCCTGAGGCTTTTAAAAACTCCCAGCCTGTTTCATTACTCAAAACCGCAATCATGAGTAAGACTGCCGACCTGACTGCTGTCCAGAAGGCCATCATTGACACCCTCTGTGTCTGAAGTCTGTGGGAAGGAAAAAGTGTGGCAAAAAACGCTGCACAACGAGAAGAGGTGACCGGACCCTGAGGAAGATTGTGGAGAAGGACCGATTCCAGACCTTGGGGGACCTGCGGAAGCAGTGGACTGAGTCTGGAGTAGAAACATCCAGAGCCACCGTGCACAGGCGTGTGCAGGAAATGGGCTACAGGTGCCGCATTCCCCAGGTCAAGCCACTTTTGAACCAGAAACAGCGGCAGAAGCGCCTGACCTGGGCTACAGAGAAGCAGCACTGGACTGTTGCTCAGTGGTCCAAAGTACTTTTTTCGGATGAAAGCAAATGTTGCATATCATTCGGAAATCAAGGTGCCAGAGTCTGGAGGAAGACTGGGGAGAAGGAAATGCCAAAATGCCTGAAGTCCAGTGTCAAGTACCCACAGTCAGTGATGGTCTGGGGTGCCATGTCAGCTGCTGGTGTTGGTCCACTGTGTTTTATCAAGGGCAGGGTCAATGCAGCTAGCTATCAGGAGATTTTGGAGCACTTCATGCTTCCATCTGCTGAAAAGCTTTATGGAGATGAAGATTTCATTTTTCAGCACGACCTGGCACCTGCTCACAGTGCCAAAACCACTGGTAAATGGTTTACTGACCATGGTATTACTGTGCTCAATTGGCCTGCCAACTCTCCTGACCTGAACCCCATAGAGAATCTGTGGGATATTGTGAAGAGAAAGTTGAGAGACGCAAGACCCAACACTCTGGCTCAGCTTAAGGCCGCTATCGAAGCATCCTGGGCCTCCATAACACCTCAGAAGTGCCACAGGCTGATTGCCTCCATGCCACGCCGCATTGAAGCAGTCATTTCTGCAAAAGGATTCCCGACCAAGTATTGAGTGCATAACTGAACATAATTATTTGAAGGTTGACTTTTTTTGTATTAAAAACACTTCTTTTATTGGTCGGATGAAATATGCTAATTTTTTGAGAGGGTTTTCATGAGCTGTATGCCAAAATCATCAGTATTAAAACAATAAAAGACCTGAAATATTTCAGTTGGTGTGCAATGAATCTAAAATATATGAAAGTTTAATTTTATCATTACATTATGGAAAATAATGAACTTTATCACAATATGCTAATTTTTTGAGAAGGACCTGTATAATTCAAAACAAGTTGGCTGATTGGAAAGGGACCAAAACACTGACATGGGACATCATTTCATCCCCTTCATTACTGAAAATCTCCTTAATTGGCATCATCATTATTATCATCATAATTACCCATTTCATGGCTTTTATTGCCACTATCTTCACCCCTTACCTGTATGCTCTTCTCACAGTTGGTCTGGTGGTGCAGGAGAAGTTCACTCTCCAGTAGGAAACGTTTGCCACACTTGTTGCAGATCTGCATGCGGTTGTGTGTCACATTCATGTGCTTCTCCAGGTACCAGCGATTGTTGAAGACACGGGGGCACTTCTTACAAGGAAAGTGTTGCTTCTCTTCCAACCTCACCTTCTGGCCCACACTTTCCATATCCAGCTTTCTCTTAAGCCCCCGGCGCCGACTACTGGGCATGGCGCTGTCAAGGTTTGGCCGCATTAAGGCAGAGGTGTCTTCGGCGGAAATTATGAGAGACCTAGTCCCCCAACAAGGCCTCTTCCTCGTGGCATGCTCCACTCCTAGAATGTTAAGATTGTTGTCTTCTTTCTCATCTTCTTGATCTTGCTCTTCTTCGCTGTCTTCAATGTCCTCTTCTCTGGGGGCGCCTTCATCTTCCTCCCCATCATACTCGTTCTCATCCTCCTCTTCCACTGAATCCCTCTCCTCATCGTGGCCATGAGGGAACATATGAGTGGTTTCAGTGGCAATGGTAGCTTTGCCCTCTGACCCTTTGGAAACATTGAGTGTCTGGTTATTGAGGTTGACCTCCACAATGATTTGCTGCCTGTTGAAGGAGGTGTGGCCATCAGAGGCCTCAGACTCCTTCCCACTCTCATCCATCTTACAGAAGCCCCTTCCTCCAGAGCCTGGTCTGCCCACCAGGCCTTCCTCCTTGTAGACCTGCTTGGCTAGGGAGACTGCGTGGTGTTGAGATGCCTGCACAAGCCCGTCCTCCACCCTCACCGAGAACAGACTGCTCCCCTGCCGTGTGTATACCCGCCTTAATCCTGTCTCCTGCTTGATCTCTCTGTACCTCTGACTAGAGGGTGTCACCACAGTGGCTCCCAACCCCTCTTGATATGATATGTCTACAGGTCCAGCAGCTGCTGCCCTCAGTGAGTGGCTGCTGATGAGGTTGTGGCAGGAGGCTGCAATGTCGCTCATCTGCAGCAGCGTGGCTGCATCAAGCACGTCGAGGATAGTGCGGCTGCTCACCAGCAGCTTGGAGGTGTAGATGAAGTTGAGGATCTGCTGCAAGCCTTGGGAGGTGAGGGCATCCAAGGACAGGTCTACACGCCGCAGCTGTTTACTCTGGGCAAACAGGGAATGGAAGAATGGGCTATAGGCTGCCAGCACTCCCTTGTGGGCAGGAAAGGTGCTGCACTGGCGCACCAAGACAATGTCCACGTCACAGAGGTCGGGCTGGAAGAGGCGTTGCTCGTTCAGCCTGTCCATCAAACAGGTAAAGTGCAGGGCCACATCCTCTACAAGAGAAAACTCAGCCGTAGGGATGTCTGTTGTCTTCTCCACTATGAGCTAAAAAAGGGAGAAAGAAAAAAAATGAAAAAAGAGAAAGAAAAAAAGAAAGGGTGAGAGGGAGAGAAAGTGACTGTCCTGCCACAAACTTAAACCATGTAAGAAAATGGTTTACGAGTAAGTACCCTTATTTTTTCCATGTAAAATGTTCTATGAATTAAAATTTTGGTCATGTCAGTTTTAATATATTTATATTTTTGGCCCTGATATCTATTTAATATATATATTTAATATATCTCCATTTAATATTGTGATAATAAATTACATTATGAATTATCAACATCATTTTTATTTTGCAGACTGTATTGCTTGCTGTAGGTTACTAAAAGGCCAAAGAAGATGTTTCAGTTGATTGAATAGTGTGATTTGCCAATAACCCTGCCAGTCCTATAAAGCACCAAGAACGAAGTAGTTCTTAAGCATTTACTCATATTGCATTCATTCATTCATAAAGAACCCACTTTTAAACAAGCTGATTCTAACAACATTTTCACTGGCAGTAGTATCTCAGCTGGAATCCCTATTCCAACATTACCATCTGCAAACTGAAAATATGCCTCCAGTAACATAAATAAGCTTGAAATCTATTTTTGGAAAACTGGCAAAAAAATTAATAACAAGTTGACTGGAAGCGATACTTGAAAGTAACAACATCTCTGGTCTGAAGACTCGGCACTCAAGTGACCAGCTATCCATGTTGTAAGTAGGGAAAAGCGCATTCAACATTAGGTGTGTTCGACTTCATGCAGCGCCGGCTGCAGGCGGCTGCAGCCAGGCTGACTTTAAGCAGCCAATGGCATTCTCAGCTTCAAGTCAGCAGGCTGTCGGCGCCGCCGGCACTGCATGAAGTCGAACAAAGCTTTTGTCAGCTTCCAGTTCCCTGACTGGACATCTGGAGCACCGGGAGAATTCCCGGTGGGCCGAAACACTTCTGGGCTGGAGGGCCGCTTGCTTAATGTCGGCTGAAGATAGAGCGACATGGTTGGCCGTTCCCCCTTTCCCCCAGGATGGTTGGTCTATTCCAAATAAACATCTATGCAGCCCTTAGCCCTGCCCCCTTTGTCTCGCTTACAGATGATAGTGACACTGACATATTGAAAGCTAGCTAGTAACGATGGAAAACTAGGCTAAGAAACGCAAGGGTGGCACTGGGGTTGAGACAAAACGACATCACCTTCACCAGACTGTTGTAGAAAAAACATCACACTGCTGTAATTATGACGATGGAGAAATGGTTAGGGATTATATGATTGAGGATGAACCTCTTAATCACCTTTTTACTTTTATATGCTATATTACTGAAAACCAGATGCAAAGCTGTTGACTGATTAGTATTACCACTAAAACATGGGAGTCAGATGGCTGAACGGTTAGGGAATCGGGCTAGTAATCTGAAGGTTGCCAGATTTTATTCCCGGCCGTGCCAAATGACGTTGTGTCCTTGGGCAAGGTACTTCACCCTACTTGCCTCGGGGGGAATGCCCCTGTACTTAATGTAAGTCGCTCTGGATAAGAGCGTCTGCTAAATGTCTAAATGTAAATGTAATGTAAAACATAGAAGACATAGAGGCCAAATATGGAAGACCAAATAGATAGTTTGAGTGCAACAGAGAGAAGTGTGTGTGTAGGCCTCTCCCATGAAGGACTACAAAGCCCAGATATTAAGAACTACAAGCACCAGACATCAGGGGACAAATGTATGTCCTTAAACTCAGTATAACCTGTGCAGCTGGGCCACAAGGCCTCACGTGGGCACTGGGTGGGAGAAAGTTAGGGAAAGTCCAGGCTATTTAAATTCTGTGACAATGGACCAACCAAGTGTGAAATGCATATATGAATCTGTGACTACATATAATGTACCAATGGTACAATATAAAAAATAATGGAGAACAAATATATAAGCAAATGTCCGGAGAAGAATTTCAGTTAGTCGGTCTACTCATGTTTTTTTGGAATCAATCCTTTGTGTTAGATTTGAATAAACACTTTGCACCATACTTTGCTGCCGTTTCCGTGCGGTTTTACATTTTGATATTGGTTAAAAACAAACTATTATTTAAACGACAAGACAAGGTTTTACCGTTGAAATGCACGGCCGGAATTGAACTGGCAACCTTCTGATTAATAGCCCGATTCCCTGCCTGCTTAGCCATCTGACCCCCAATTCAAAAAGTTGAAAGCAAGATACTACTAATAATTGTGTCCTTTGTGCTCCTCCCCCCACCTGTCACTGAAGGTCAATCACTGTTGCTAGCCCAACCTTCACTAAAGGGATTATTTGAATGCGCTGGAATTGAAAAATGTATCTTTATGTATATTTGATACCACACATTGGTGGTATCAAATTGGAAACGGATTGAGGTTGACCGGATTAAATGAGCGAAAACGAGGCACAATTTTCCCTCATCTGTCCATATCTTTTTAGTGCTGCAGACGGGACTAGCTAGATCGAAGGGCAGTTTGTAACACTCAGAATGTACTAGCTACTGTACTTTAAAATGGGTACTCGTTAACAATTTTCCTATAAGAGGCTGTGGTATTGAAGTTCAGGTTAGTAGTCAGATAGTTTCACCTATTAAAATACTTTTGATTTAAGTGAGGGTTAGAACATTCATTTGCAACGTTCAGTTGCCATTTGGCTTCCTTAACAGCGATGGAGTTATTTTTCTTACCAGTGTGTCTCGCGTACAGCGTTGCAGTTGTCTACACTGGTTTACTACCACATGTAATGATGATTTCACCAACTAATCATTTACTTGTAATGTAATGTCATAATAAATTCTAAAAGGAAAATGTATTTGTGGGGAATGTTTATTTTAACGTTTGAAACCAGTTGTATCACAGACCACTGTTGTATGTGTTGTCCGGGCAACAGATGCTAATGTCACGGTGCTAACGCCTCAGTGAAATAGTAGACTACCGTTTCCGAAAGTAGATGTACTAGCTTAATAATATCAGCGTATATATCATGTTGTACATTACATTTCACAATTGTGTTTTATATCACAAAGTAAAATGAGTAAATAGTTGTCACCCTGGCCTCTTTGCCTGTGGTGTTTCTGCAGCTGTCTTGCCGTTTTAGGTTAGCCTAGCTATCTCCCAGAAATGTACAAGTTACTACAGGTAGTCACGCGTGCGTTCGTGACGTTAGTGAAGTAAGTGGCTAGCAAGTTAGCCACCGTTAGCTTCACTTTTAGCCACAAAAACTTAATTCAAGCCTAAACTAAGAAACAGAACGTTAAATCGATTACAAGCGACGCAATCGCTACCAACACAAACCTTTTGACACAGACATTGTCTATGTAGTCCAAATATTGAGGGATCCTTGTAAATAATAATAATATATATGTGAGTAGGGATGGGTATCAAGAACCAGTTCTTGTTTAGAACCGGTTCCCAGTGAATCGATGGAATCGTTGGAATTCCTTACCGATTCTGTTAGATTCTGTGTGGTGTTGCGAATGCGCAAACTTTTATAGTTTAATCAGACTGCTGCAAACATGGCACCTAGGAAGAAGCGTTCTACAGTTTGGTTGTATTTCACACGACAATATGACAACAACGCCACTTGTAAGGCGTGTAAAAAGTATATTTCGTCGAAGGGAGGAAATACTACAAATATGAAGAAGCATTTGAACACACAGCAACAGGGGCAAATCTAGGTTCCCACTTTTGGGGGGGCTAAGATAGATAAAAGATAGATAAAACCTATTATTTTTCCTGTGACCCTGCAAAACTAGGGAAGTCTGGGGTCATGTTCCCCCAGAATACATATACAAAATATATAAATAGTGTCCTCTAGTGTTTTTTTGTTATAAAAAAAATTGGGGGGGGGGGGCTAATGAAACTTTAGGGCTAGATACGCCCATGCACAGCATTGAATGAAGTTACTGGAACGTCATGTGTTCGATGCATGCAGCAGCGCAGCTAACGTTCGCGCTTTATCTGTAACTATCTAAGATAGACCTAAACTGCTCAAAAGTGATCACAACCACTTGTTACTGTGTGAAGCAATTTGCCTTTATTGTGTGTAGTTGATCAAGTTATCTTCTGTTCCGTCATTTGAAGCATACATTTTTTCTCTGGCATTCGTCTCCCATTAGTATTTATCTTATTGATCTGAGTCAGCTAACGTTCACGTGTCCAATTATTAAACTGAGTATATTGATTTTTAATCCATTATTAAACTTAGCATTTTAATTGTTTAGCTTTTTAATAGTCCTGTTAAATGTGCCTGAAAACGCCTAAACAACTTACCCAAAGTACATATAAAGCTGTTGTTGAACCATTTGGAGTACATGGATGTAAATTGTCTCTTTTGAAAGGTGACACTCTGAAGTTATTTCCCCTGTTGTTAGGACCCCTGTAAGTCCTACTGGTGTTGAGTAATAGAAGCTTGAACACAAGGAAACTGAAAGTTTCTATCTCCGACAAGATTTTGTTTTGAAAACAGAGGCCTGAAGAGGCCTAGAGGTGGTAGGTAAAGTCGAAGCCAGTTTGGAGATTCGTTTAGAATGAGTGTGTGTGTGGGGGGGTGCAGGACGCACAGACCTAGTTGGCTGTGGAGGGGAGAATCAATAAGAGAATTGATAAGGAATCGAATCGATTCGATAAGCAGGAATTTAAGGAATCGGAATTGTTAAAATCTTATCAATACTCATTCCTATATGTGAGAGAACAAAGGTTGTGCTCTCGCCGAAGGCAAACACACCTAATAAATATATATGTGAGATAACATACTGTAGTGTGAGCCTTGCTGACACAAGCACACCCAATAACAGTAATAACTTATTCATGTCTATGTTGATTCTTAAAACATCAAATATAAGCTATAAACATTAGCCATAGCATGTAGCTACCCACCTAGCACTGATTATGATGGTAATCGATCACATTGCAGTTAAACAAATTAGCATTGGTCTCAGCATTGGTCTTGTTGGTAACAGCAACCCCTCCCCTGACGTAAGCGGTTCTTTCTCAGAGAGATGTTTCAAAGCTACGTTGGAACACATTTTTCGAGGTTCAGCGCCAGTTCTTTGGCTGTCGAAACGCCAATAACTGGTTCAAGATTAGGTACCAGCTCAGAACTGCTTTGGTGGAAAGGGGAAGAGAACTCCAGATAAAATGGTTCATTTTCAGGCCAAATAATAGTTTTTGCTTCTAAATAGGAATATTTATTCTTTAAGAGTGTAGACTGCACAGCCAAAGTATGACGCAAGGTGGGGAAAGACATCTGTAGGGGGTTAAATATTGGCCAAGCAACCAAAACGAATTCCCCTATGGTTTAAAGGAAGATGGGAAACTGAACAGTGTATTAGCATGAACCAAATAATGCCAATACCAATAGAATTCCAGGTATTTGACAATGGGTTAAATCAGAGCAAGAATGGTCAAAGTAAGGTTAAATGAAATACGCATTTAATAACATTGCAAATGAATGAAATCAATTACAAGGCAAACATGTTACAAAATGAAGGCTTTAAATCTTACCCACTCTACCGTGATCATTGTAAATCAGAGAAAGCAAGAGGTGAGCAAGGAGTAGGACAGTAGGACAAGGGAGAACTGAGGAGAAGGTCTCAGGAGATGAAGAATCCCAAGAATAATGCATTACAATTCCCTTTATACACAAGAACAACCAATCAGACCACATCTTGAATGGGGTGTGAGAGCCATCAAGTTGAGACCGTCCAGAAACTCCAGACTTTAGCATATGAGAGGTGGGGGAAGGTTTGACACCCAGCCTTACACATCTAAAACATTTGTGACTGAGTTGGACCATTTTTTCTGAACAAATGTAGGGCGCTGTCTATGGTGCTGATTTCATGTCACAAATTCTCTTACACTACATACTACAGGTTTTTGAAAAAGGCACATAATATATAGGCATATAAGAACTATGCCTTTTTAAATACACTTAAACACATAAAATCCGAAAGAACCATTTCCAACTACATTCAAAAGATAATTTTGAGAACTTTAGGTGTTTTAATTTCTGTATTCTTCTTGTAATAACATTGTTTTTAATGCAATGTTTTTAATTGTTTTTAATTGTTTTTGCTATGATAAAACGGTCAACAATAGTTATAGTACAATGCAGAACAATTTGATTGCTAGTCTATTTAACCATTTGAGAGGGTTGTGTGCAACATACAGCTAATAGATCATAAGAAACCAGTCCACTCTTCACAAAAGGGGGGCCCAAAGGTAGAATGTTCTGTGTTCGACTATACAAACAATTGATAGGGTCCCTGAGAGGCTAGAACATGAATACGTATTATTAGAAAACATTTATCTAACCGTTTTCTAACTTTAAATTTTAGAGTGTGTTGTCAAGTATGTGCCTAAATGCTATTACTTTGCACCAGTGACACTGGTCTTCAATCTACCCAGATGCTCCCATGTTACCCCGCTCCTCATCTCCCATCACTGGCTTCCCATCACGGCCCATATCAGATTCAAGACCCTGGTACTGACCTTCCGAGCGGTGAACAGGACTGCACCCGACTACATCAAGTCTCTCCTCCAGCCTTACACCCCCACCCGCCACCTACGGTCTCCTTCTGACAATCGTCTGGTGGTCCCACCTCTCAAGAGCGCCCGCTCCCAACCCAAGCTCTTCTACTGTCTGGCCCCACAATGGTGAAATCAACTCCCCACTTCCATCAGAGACACTGACTGTCTCCTCACCTTCAAGAAAAGGCTTGACGCACTTGTTCCGGGAGTACAACCGTACTTAGGAATGATTTGCTGGACCTGATGTTTGTTTCCTCCAGGAACACAATGGGCCCTATTTTAACGATCTGAAACGGAAGTATCAAAACGCAAAGCACAAGTAACTTTGTGGACGGGACTCTGGCGCGGTTGCTATTTTCCCAGTGGGATAAATGACTTTGCGCCTGGCGCAAATCTAAAATGGGTTGGTCCGAAGTAGCTACATTACTAATGGGTGTGGTTTGGAGGTAACGTGCAATAAACCAATCAGAGCGTCATCTCACATTCCCTTTAAGAGCAGCGCTTGTTCCATGGCGGATTGCTTTTATAACGACGGATTTGCCAGGCACACACCAGAAGCGGTTCACAGCCGAGGAGACCGACGTTCTAGTCAGGGCTGTAACAGATAAAGAAGTGACATTGTATGGGAAAGGCAGAGCAGTTTTCTCATTGCACTAAATTGCCCGCTCATGCTGCTCATTCAAATTCTTATTTTTTAAATTGTTATATTTTTTTATTGTAATTTTTTTTAATTGTTTAGTTCTTAGAAATTATTATAACTATTGTACTTTTTTACTTAATTTAAGACCCGTACATGTTTATTGTTTGCACCTTCCTGCCACAGTAAATTCCGTGTTTGTGTAACATAGGCTACGTGGCAAATAAACCGAATTCTGATTCTGATGGAGATGGGAGAAGAAACCCACCCAAATTAGTTTGGTTAAACAGGCGTGGGAGGAATTGTTACAAATCAAGTTCACATAGGCATACATAGAGATTTCTCATGAAAATCTTTTTATAATCATTGAAGAAATGTAACACGCCATAAATCAAAACAATGTAACGTAGCTTCGCAGAAAGAAGACCCTGGCCTCGCCAGCAGTGCGCACGGACCAAGCTTGCGCCCTTAAAATAGCATCTGAATAACGCGCCATTGACTTTAGACTATGTTTTTCCTGGTCAGTGGCGGAATTGTTTTTCTGAAACTGAAAAATAGCACTGGGGAACGTTTGCGCCGGAACACGCCTCCTTTTTTCGCTGAACCGCCCCCCGGGAGCGCAAAGTCATTCCCTGATTTACCGACGTGCGTCTGTGGAGGGAAAAGTCCACTTTGCGTCGAGTGCAAACTAGGAATGATACTGGCGTCATTGACAAAGTCAATTGCGCTGGGTGGAACATAGGGCCAAATGACTGTTATTGAGGGACTTGTAGCTTTGTTAGTTAGTTGTAACTGATTTAAATTCTTGTACTCGCTGTGAAATATATTATTGTGACTTACTTTTCTACAGGTACACTCTTGCATGTTTTGAGGTTCATGTTGTTTAATTGTAACACATGTAAATGTAACTCAGTTAAAGTTGGCCATGAACGTTCTCTTCAAACATGTAAAATGGCAATAATGGTCTGTGTAACTACCCTCCAGTTAACTTCACGAACACAAGGCGTTCTTGTTCTACAGACATTTATTTAGCACTTGTTGCCGTCAAATATGTCGTGAGAACTAGATGGATAAATACAGAAAACATAAAATGAGTACAGTACAGAGCATTAGCATCGGCGTTAAACAGATTTCTCAAACAAAAATATATATATTGTAGGCTATAAGTTGTTTAAATATAAAGAACCTTTCATACCTCATTGGACGCGTTAACTAAAAATAGGGTAGAATGCTTCTCTCTGGACCAAACACATGCTTCTCTCTTCATCAAACAAAGGTGTCAAACAATAAACACCCGATCCCCAGCAGCACAAGATCATTGGTTCCGCTTCGCAACACTACATAGGTCCTCAATAAACACCTCCATGTTTATGCAAATCAACAACACATTACAAAATAATACTTTCCTATATTAATCAAATTATTAAAATGAACTTAAATTATGCCCAACTCTGTTGGCAGCTACAATCTGCTTACGCACAGAAGCACACAGGACAATACTGTAAGAGAGTGAATGCTCTGAAAATAAACAGAAACATCCAAAACATTCGGGTCAATAAAACAAAGTGTTAAATGACTTACATATTTATGCTATTTAATTATGTGAAAGCTGTGACACTAAAATTCTACAACGCAAACACGACAAAACATGTTACGTCTGCCTGTAAACACATTAGCTGACGTGTGTCCAGAGATGGGCAAAAATATATCAAAATGTATTTTGATACAAAACACCCCTCAAATAAATGTATTAAAATAAAATACAAAATACTGGTGCCAGAAAATGTAACAAAATACAATACATGTATTACACTACTGCATTAAGTCTCAGGATTTTGCAGTACTCTGCCAGGTAGTCAAGCTCCACTTCTTTGAATGGAGGGAGCTGAAGTTTTTTCATCATTTCAGGTAGTTTGTCTCTTAAAGAGGCCAGCTTATTCAAACTGTCATACATAGAATTCCAACGTGTTGGACATGGTGTTTTCAACTGTTCTTTTGTCACTTCTGACAGGAACTCTGCCGTCTTGGGTCTTTTTGATGCATTCCAAAAAGCTGAGCACTTTCCCATGGCTGTGTGGTTCAGAGGGGAGAGTCCTTCATCGCCTGCTTCGCATCAGTTGTACACACTAAGCTCAGTGTATGAGTGGCACATATCACATGAGGTGGTAGGATTATTGCACCTTCAGACACTTCTTCTTTTGAAACATTGATGGTTACAAAGGATAGTCCATTCTCTTCTGTCATCATTCTCGTTTTCATCTGCAACAACAGATATGTTGAACTCCCTAAACGCCTTTACAAAATTTGACCCATTGTCAGTCACTGTTGTAATGATGTTTTCATTTGACATGCCAAATTCTGAGTGGATTTCCTCCAATATCTCAGCAATGCGGTTGTAGTTGTGTGGACTTGGGAAATGTCTGCATGCGAGAACGACTGATTCACATTCAGTTGAATCTGGCCTGATCCAGTGAGCTGTTACGCCCATGAAGCTAGTCTTTCTAGTGGACCAGATGTCAGCAGTGGTGCAAACATATTGCACCGTCTTCAGTTTCCCTTTCAGATCATTTTTTGGGGTATTGAAATCTGCTTCTATTTTCCTTCGCAGTGTATGTCTGGAAATCACTGTCAGATTGGGGTTTAATCCATGAATCAATTCAACAAATTCAGTTTGTTCAACTGTAGACAAAGGATGCATTCCCTTCACTATGTACGAAGTAATGAGAGAATTAAGTTTACCCTGTGTTACATTGTGTTCAAAATGGTGGGTCTGCCTATACGGGGTGTTTGTCTTTTTGACACTATAATTAGGCTCACACTCTGACTTGTGCTTTTTTAAATCATCAAGACTGTCAGGGTGAAGTCTCTTCAGGTGAGTTTTGAAATTTGATATAGCTAAAAGAGTTCCAGATATTACTGCTTTTTTTTTGGTGCAGTTTACATTCCGCCTGGACCTTCCCATCTGGTGTTTGAGAGACAATACTGAAGAACTTCCCATCCAAGATTGCAGACACAGGCCTGGTTCCATCTGTGCTTGTTGATGGTCCTTGAACATCATGTTGCTGAGACATGTTTTCCACCTGGCCAACTGTAGAATGTATGAAATAATACAACTAGGAATGCTTTCATAATATGCCTTTTAAATAAAATAAATTGGATATTTTACGTTTTTTTGTTGTTGTTGTTTTTTATACAAATGGACATCTACTGTCATAGCCTGGCTAACTGTGAACTATATTATCTGCCATTAATTGATATGGCATTATGACATTCACATGATAAGTTAACTTGTTAAACACTGGCTATGCACTAGCCTAGACAGCAGACTAGCGTCATAAGCATGTTAGCATCGCTAGCTTGATATTAAAACCTTCACCGTGTATATATAATAGGCTACGTAGCCAGACCCAGACATAAATTGTACAAGCTAGTTGACATCTGTCAGATTCAGATAAAATATTTACCTTGACAGACAACCGTCCCGAATTGTCCGGGACATCCCGAATTATGGGTAATTTTGATTTGTCCTGTAAGGGACAGCTCCAGTCCCGTATTCGAATCACAGCCTCGCCGGCCAATAATAGGCTACTATTATTGGCCGCGCAAAAACTCACGCAAAAGTTGCTATGGGACACGGTTGTTGCTTGTTGGTGAAGAGTGTGTTAACTGGCCACACTGGTGAGGTGAGTGTTATTGTGTGTCAAAATTAGAAACTTGTAATAATTGTCTTGACTATTACTATGAACAATACTTCCAAGCGAGAACAGTAGTGGTGTGCCAAAATGACACTGAAATTAGTAGGTTTATGGTATGGCTAATGAAAGCTTGCGATCTCTGTTATTGTTGGTCAGTTGTTGGCGTGTGCGCACTGGAAGAAAGTGTCCCTCATTTGGGGTTGAGGAAGTTGGCAACCCTGAAGAAAGCAGGTCTTTTCTGGTGTCTTCCAGAAAACAAAGGGGCTCTAACTCAGCTTTGATCTGAGGACTGAATTCGATTCAGTTTTTCGACTGTCGAGAAAGTATTTTGAGTATTTTAAATACAAAATTACATCCAATTTTTTATCGGCCCTATCAAATACAAATTACAAAATACTCAAAAGTCCTGAAATGTGTATTTCAAATACAAGTAATTAAAATACTGCCCATTTCTGTGTGTCCATATGTACACGATGAGTCCAAATTTTATGCAGAGTGATATTTCAGGAGCTGAATTGGTGCCAGACTACCTGTTGTTGTGTTTTCTTCATTATGAAATACAAATTAAGAGGGGGCCATCTTGTCACATTTCATCATAAAAGGAGGTTGAACAAAGTAAGCTAGCACTTTGGATTTGCCACTCCATTTATCTTTCTCCTTCCTTCTCCACATTTGTGCGCCCCCTTCTCTTTCCTCTCTTCCTGTTTATAAATGTCAGGCGGATACGTTGGATGCTGTCATTACGGAAAGAGGCACCTCTAATCACTCTTTCAATCAGGTGGTTAACCATGCATTATTCATCTTGTATGACCCATGGCAGCCATGGGGGGAAAGTTCACATGCCCAAACAGAGGTGATATTTAAACAGGCCTCCATCAAAGCTTTGTACACTCCTGAGTGACTGCTCCTCTGTTTTGTTCTTAATTTCCCTCATGATTTGTTCAAATTTCACAATTATTGTTATTTAAAAAGTTGGCTGCGATAACAAATCATGGAAATTAACATTCATTAGAGGTGAAACGGATCACTGTCTACTCAGCTATTCCAAACTGAAGCACACTGTCAGTCAGTGGATCCAATAACTAGTTTCGACCATAAGTAGCTAGTGTTTTCTCACATGTCAAGCCCTGTAAAGGACTGGCTGTGTGCATTTGGCAGAGGCCCCAATATCCACAGTCAATATGGACTTAGCAGAGTCCTACTGTTAAACAGAGGACTAAAATCCCGGCTTTATTTAACTTTCAGGCTTCATAAATAACCTTTCCCTAACACACACCTATAGGCCCTGAAGCAGCCTCAGTCTATGCACATTTGCTACACTATATGTTCAAATTTTTCTCTAGGCAAAAGATCAAGAAATCTACTGGTGTGGGGAATTCACACAGTTGTGGGTTTCCATCTCATAAATTATAAATGTAAAGCATTTGTGGGCTTTTAAAGGTTAACTTGTCAATCCCTACATTGTATGTCCCTACCTCTCTCCTTCCCTCCCTGGACCAGCGAGTGAGAATGTCCATTCTATCACATGATCATAATTATAAAGCATTTCTTGACGGTACTCTAATCCACGCTGCTCTAAACTATTCCCAACAAAAATCAACTAATTACAATATTATACATATATAAAATATAAAAAAAATATAAAATATACTAATTACAATTATAGTCAAATACCTCGGCTTTGTCCTAGCAGTGAAGCGCCGTAGAAGAGGCAAATGAGCCGGTACACTGGTGCGACTCCGTCGGCGTGGGGCACGCACAGGGTTACCGGGGATATTTCTCTCCAACGTGCGTTCACTGAGCAACAAACTGGATGAACTTCAGCTACTGGTGTGGAAAAACAGAGACTTTCATTCATCTTCCGTTTTGTGCTTTACGGAGACATGGCTGAGTGAACTGATCCCAGACTCTGCGCTACAGCTAGCGGGTTTCAAACTGCTGAGAGCGGATCGTGACCCTGTGCTCTCTGGCAAAACGAAAGGTGGTGGTATTTGTTTTTACATTAACAATGGCTGGTGTGAAAATGTGACAGTGATCCGGCAGCACTGTACTCCTGATCTGGAATCATTTTTTATTAACTGTAAACCTTTTTACTCGCCACGTGAGTTTGCTTCATTCATACTGGTCGGCGTCTACATGCCCCCTCAGCCTAGCGCCAACGAGGCTCAACGTGTGCTCGCTAACCAGATATTGTGCGTGGAGCATGAAAATCTGGATTCCTTGGTTATTGTGCTAGGCGACTTTAGCAAAGGCAATCTCATTCAAGAACTCCCCAAATACAGACAACTCATCAAATGCCCTACCAGAGAAGGGAACACTTTGGATCACTGCTACTCTACAATCAGTAAAGCATACCATGCGGTTCCCCGAGCAGCACTGGGTCACTCAGACCACGCCATGGTTCACCTGATTCCTGCATACAGGCAGAAGCTTAAGCGCTGCAAGCCTGCTGTGAGGACATCGAAACAGTGGACCAGTGAGGCTATGGAGGAACTGCGGGCGTGCTTGGACTGTACTGACTGGGACATGTTCATGACTGCCTCCAATAGTCTGGATGAGCTCACAGAGGCTGTGACATCATACATCAGCTTCTGTGAGGACTGCTGTATACCAACACGCACCAGGGTGAGCTACAACAACGACAAACCCTGGTTTACAGCTAAACTCAGAAGGCTGAGGCTGGACAAAGAGGCCGCGTTTAGGAGTGGGGACAGGGACAGTTTCAAGGAGTCGAAGAACAGGTTTAGCAAGGCGGTGAGAGAGGCTAAACGACTGTACTCAGAGAGGCTGAAGCGCCAGTTCTCTGCTAACGACTCTGCTTCTGTCTGGAGTGGGCTCAGGCAGATCACCAACTTCAAGCCCAGAGCCCCCCACTCCACTAACGACTCTTGTCTGGCCAACGACCTGAACGAGTTCTACTGTCGTTTTTACTCTTCTCCCTGTACACCAACAGCTGCACCTCCAGTCATCCGTCCGTGAAACTCCTGAAGTTTGCAGACGACACCACCCTCATTGGGCTCATCTCTGGTGGAGACGAGTCTGATTATAGGTGGGAAGCAGACAACCTGGTGACCTGGTGCAGCCAGAACAACCTAGAACTCAATGCTCTCAAGACAGTGGAGATGGTTGTGAACTTCAGGAAGAACACAGCCCCACTCACCCCCATCACCCTGTGTGACTCCCCAGTCAACACTGTGGAGTCCTTCCGCTTCCTGGGCACTATCCTCTCCCAGGACCTCAAGTGGGAACTGAACATTAGCTCCCTCACCAAGAAAGCACAACAGAGGATGTACTTCCTGCGGCAGCTGAAGAAATTCAACCTGCCAAAGACAATGATGGTGCACTTCTACACAGCCATCATTGAGTCCATCCTCACCTCCTCCATCACCACCTGGTACGCTGCTGCCACTGCCAAGGACAAGAGCAGGCTGCAGCATATCATCCGCACTGCAGAGAAGGTGATTGGCTGCAATCTGCCTTCCCTCGAGGACCTGCACACCTCGAGGACCCTGAGACGGGCGAAGAAGATTGTGGCTGACTCCTCCCACCCTGGACATTCCCTGTTTCAGTCACTCCCCTCTGGCAGAAGGCTGCGGTCCATCAGGTCCAAAACCTCACGCCATACAAACAGTTTCTTCCCTTCCGCTGTTGGCCTCCTCAACAAGGCCAAAGCTCACACTGACTGAATGTCTTTAAAAAACTTTACATTTTGCACTACACTCAATTCCTGTAATATTTGTATTTTATATTGTCTTTTATATTGTAAATTGGCAACTTATATTTTACTTATTGTATATTTTATTTTAATTGTATTCCACTTAGTATTGCTAGTTTATGTATCCTTAGTATAATTAGACCACATATTTAAATTTAAGATTCCTATATGTTTACTGTATGCACCTTCCTGCCAAAGCAAATTCCGTGTTTGTGCAAACTTTCATGGCGAATAAATCCCATTCTGATTCTGATATAGTATCTGTCAAATATCCTGTATTGGTAGTGAAATTTGCAGCCAGAGCTCTGTTTCTGACTGACCATGCACCTAGATTTTGACAGTGATCCCATGAGCTCACTCTGTTACCTGCTGTGGTATGGATTATAACATGGCGCACTATAGACCAATTATTTGTTTGTAAACATTCGGGATTCGGCGCAATGTGGTTGCAGAAAGCCGGGAAAGGATAGCAGATTAAATGGCAAACGGACCACAGGATAATACAAATAGTTAGATTTAAAAAGACCAAAAAGGTAGAGGAGGACAGCCTTTAAGAGAGAAAGTGATTACCCATTGATCTGTCGCATCAGAATTTTTATTTGGGTCACGAAAGTCTTGAAATTTGAGTGAGAATGTCGCCCGATACAGACCGCATATTCGAGCGGCAACCATGTCTTCATGATCATGAGTCATGTGACAAAGTTCATAATTTTACAGTTTTACAGTCAATACTACATCTAAAAAGTCGAGCAGGGCAGCTTTCAAGAGATATGGGAATTCTGCTTTTAGCCAGCTGGTCCGATTATTTTTCTGATTTGTTTAAACTGGCAATCTGAGTGAGACTGCGTCCCCTTTACACTGTTTTGACGTTAAGGCCCCCGTCACACCATAATGTTCTGGTAAACATTCTCTGAAAGTTCTAATCGTTCAATTTCGAGCGTTCTAGGGCGAGGTGGACACATCTGGCGTATGACTAACGTGTGACTATAACGCATGACTAACGTGGGACTGACTTATGAGGAGCGTGTAACAGCGACCAAGTAAGACACCCCTATTAGTAAAACTATTAGCGTGTGATGACTGTGATAACGTGTCACTGGGTCGCGACGACGTGTGACGAAAACAAACGATGAAAACGAAGCAAACGATGAATAACAACCAAGTACGCTAGGGTAACGACTGACAAACGATAGCCAAACGCATGCAACGTTAGTCAAACGTTCCACAAACGTTCTTCAGCGTGTCCAGCGTTTAACATTGCGCGTTTAAAAAACGCTGGTCTCCATGAGAACTTTTGTGCATGTTCAAAACGTTTTTTGGACCAGCGTTCTCCGACGATCAACAACGTTTACCGACGTCTACCAGCGTCACCAGCGTCCACACAACGCTCTTCTGGCGCTATACCAGCACTATACCAGCGACCACGGACGATTAGCAACGTTTCCTCTAACGTCATAGAACGTCGACCAGAACGTTATGGTGTGACGGGGCCTTTAGCCTCAGTCAGACTCGCTCACTGGCAGTGTGCACAATGTTGTATTTCACTCCATTATACACCAGAAACGTCAGGGAGGACTGCCTAATGTAGATACAAGCCTGATGAAGATAGCCATCCTCTCGGATTTCTTTAACCAAGCCTGTTTCATTCGTCATTTGACTGAGAAAGCGACCTTCGTTAACCAGGCTAGTTTTGCCCGATCACTTGGTCAGGCTATTTAAGGATATCGGGGTCAAGTGACTTTAGTGCATAGACAAGTGAAACGTAAATGTATTTGTCCAAAGGCCAAGAGCCTCAAAAAGTTAATATCAAGCCCTGCAATCCAGTGGCCAGAGATATATGATGACCTGATCGACACTCCAAGTGTAATAGACCGAGGAGAAGTTTGTCTTTTGCAACCGACATGCGCAGTTGAGCCTGCTTGACAGTTGTGTGACGTAGGGTGATAATTGGTCTATAGCTTCTGAGAGTCACTTCCACCCACTGAGTAAAAAGTGTGCACTCAGCAGTGATCTTCATAGTTTCCACTCATGCTGAAGGGACAGGAACAGGGGTCTAGTGAGAACGACACCAGCATAAAGTAGAAAAGGCATTACATCAGACCTCATCTCAGTCAGGGCTGAGAAATGTGACATTCTCAGAAGTAACCCTATAACCACCATGCGCATGTTTGACAAGAAGGTTGATGCTCTGATGAGACAGTTGCTGTTGGGTCCTGTGCAGCCAATCGGTGAAGTTATCGATTACTTTTACTGGGTAGAATTTCAGGCGAGAGGAAGCCCCCATATACATTGTCTCTGTTGGGTAGCAGGAGCTCCTATCGTCGGAGAAGACCGGGATGACGAGGTATGTGACTTTGTGGATCGCTACATTTCATGCCAGCTGCCTGATGAAGACCAACAACCCTTCAGATATGTCACCAACGTTCAAATGCTCAGCAGAAGTCATTCCAACTCATGCAGGAAAGGTAACAAAGTATGCCGATTTGGATTTCCAAAACCACCTTTAAAAAAAAACACGCGTAACTTACCCTATGCCACAAGAAGAGGAAGGACCACCCCAATAACATGCAATGGCACCACAAGCAGCCAAGAACAAACTGAAACCGGTCTGGGACTTGCTAAACGACCCAAAAGCACAGGTTGAAGACATGTCACAGCTATTGGCGCAGTGTAATATGACATTTGATGAGTACGACATGTATGTTGAGTCGTTGACCTCCGCAAGCGTCATTTTAATGAAGCGTGATGTCAAGGACTGCTGGGTGAACAACTACAATCCAAATTTGCTTATGGCGTGGAACGCAAACATGGACATCCAGTACATCCTTGATGAATATGGTTGGATCAAGTACATGCTCTTCTACATATTCAAGCCAGAGCGTGAGATGAGTGACTATCTCAAAAGGATAGTCAAATACATGAGCCCAGAAAATCAGACAGAACGAGATGAAATGAAAGGTGTTCTTCAGGCTTATTTAAAACACAGAGGTCAGCGCCCAGGAGTCTGTGGCCCACACGTGCAGCCTGAAAATGAAGTCTTGCTCACGCGAGGTTTTATTTCTACAAACAAGTGACAACGCACTGAGAATGAGTCTCCTGCTTAGCAGAAGAAACCAGAAGAAAGTGAGAATGTGTGAATGACGAGTATACCCGACAAATACAGAGCCAGGCCTGAAACAACAGAGTTTGAAAACGTGTCTAGCAGAATTTGCATCACATTACAGGATCGTCTATGGCAAGGAAACAGAAGACGGCAAGCGTGTCAGTCTATTAAACAACATGGGAATGATCCAGAAACGTACCAGAGGGAAGCCTGTAATCATTAGATATACTCGCTTTTCAGAAAAGAAGGACCCTGAGAACTTCTAAGGAAGATTGCTCAAACTCTACCTCCCCCATTGGTCAGAGTCATCGCTGAAAACGGAAATGTTCCCCACACACCAGGGGCCTCATGTATAAACGTTGCGTACGCACAAAAAGCTTTCGTACTCTGGTTTTCAAACACTTTGTGATGTATAAACATTTACTTTACGTGAGAATGTGCGGGCCGTCACGGAAACCTTTGAGCAGACGTGAGAATGTGCGCACTGTCCGTAAAGTCTTGTCTGGCTCTGTAACGTGGCAAATTCGTGCCGAAAAAAAGTGCCGAAACTCACCAAATATTACAGAATAAAGTTTTCACTACTACGTTTCTGACGTTCAATATTCAAAAAACACAAAAACAGTTTAATCATTAATGTGGATGATCACATCAAAATGCCAAAACGGGAAATGCTATATAGCCTTCTGTTTAATCCGCCACCACTTAATAACTTCTGTTAAACTTGAGGTTGTCAAACGTACGACAAAATCACTCAGGAAATGCATGTCACGCTAACCCTATAGCTGCCATACTGTTACGATGCGCCACCACTTGTTTCTTCATTTAAAGTTTTACATTGTACCATTTCTTCTTAATTTTTTTGCCATGGTCCAGTTCACTGAACCCACAGCATTTATGGCCCTATAATAATAATAATAATTGGGGTGTGCTTGCCTTTCGACAAAGACATGACCTCAGGAGTGCATTTACAGTCCATCTGCATATTCATTTATGGAAGGAGGCAAGGCGGGTTCAGTGGCTCATTCATGTGCGGTCAATCTCACGTTGATTGTGATTTATAAAGGAAAGGTGCGCAGGACCTGCCGTACGACCGGTTTTATACATGTGAATATTTCTGTGTGTAGGTACTTTTCGAGTTTTGGCGGTACGCCATCTTCTGGTATGAAAGCTGCGCAATCCTTAATACATGAGGCCCCAGGAGTTTTACAAACATGCCCTTGTGAGATTACCAGGAACACATAAGATATGCGCAGTGACTGCAATTGTTCAAATGAACCAACAGAAGTTTGAACAACACAGTAAGATAGTGGAACAAGTCTTAAATGATTATGTGCAGAACGGCCCTGTGGAAGATGCTTGGAACACCCCAGAAGCTGAGTTGGAGAAGTTGGAATGTATAGAAGAACGAAAACAAGCAGAACCACTTCACGAGAATGAACAAGATGAGGTTCCGGAGTTAACACGTGAGAAGCAAACTGGGGGGATTGCATTTACATTTACATTTAGTCATTTAGCAAACGCTCTTATTCAGAGCGACTTACAGTAAGTACAGGGACATTCTCCCTGGGGCAAGTAGGGTGAAGTGCCTTGCCCAAGGACACAACGTCATGTGTACTGGCCGGGAATCGAACTGGCAACCTTCAGATTACTAGCCCGATGCTCTACCCGCTGCCCGACTCCCTGTAAAAAATTTACTGTAAAGGCCCCACAAATGTGCCCAGATTTTATTCGCAAAATGTATCGAAACCTTAACCAAGCTGGCACATTCTACTTGGTTCGTGAGTGGTGCGTTGACCGTGTGCGTAGCCTAAATCCTGACCCTTTATTTTACTTTGTCACTGGTGGCGCAGGCACAGGAAAATCTCACCTCCTCAAGTGTGTTTATGCTGAGGCAACAAAAATACTCAGTAAACTGCCTAGACTATGCGAGGAAACCGACATATCCATGCCAACCGTTTTACTGACTGCATTTACAGGAACCGCTGCTTTCAACATTTCAGGCAACACTGCATTATGTCCTAAAGTTGCCACGATACTTAAAGCCACCTTACCAAGGACTTGGAAATCTCATAGATGAAGTGAGGGCCCAGCTGTCAAACGCTGAGATCATCATTTTGACGAGGTGTCAATGATTTCAAAGCCCTTGTTTGCCTACGTCAACTGGAGATTAAAATCAAATCAAAGGCAGTAACAAGCCATTTGGTGTCATGTCGGTATTGGTAGTAGGAGACTTTTATCAGCTCCCCCCACTGGGAAGAAGTAAACCGCTCTGCGTGTTTGAAGAAGATACAGATGACTTCTTGAAAGACTACTTTTCAAATGATCACACTCACAGACATTGTGCGTCAGAGAGATGATGTTGCATTCGCTGAGCTTTTGAATAGAATCAGAGTGAAGGAGAAGAAAGACACCTTGAGCAATGATGACAAAGCTCTGCTTCATCAGGCTGTGACTGACCCCGCCCGCTGCCCTAACGACGTGCTACACATCTTTTTCACCTACAAAGAAGTTAATAGACATAATGCTGCAACTGTGTCTGTTCTCCATTCCAACATCATCAACATAGATGCAGAGGACTATAGAAGAGACCCTAAAACTGGAGTGATGAAGAAGCAACACCATCCTTTTAAAGGACAAAAGGACAATCTGCTTGACATGCTACAAGCAGCTGAAGGTGCCCGTATCATGATCCCCTGAAACATAGATGTGGAAGACTGGCTTGTTAACGGGACATTTGGAAAGATTGCAAGAATAGTCACCCAGACAGAGAATGGTGCTACAGCCATTAACTCGCTGGGACTTGTGCTGGACAATCCAAATGCAGGACAAAGGTATCGGGACAACCGCCTGGTGGTCCCACCGCTCAAGATCGCCCGGTCCCAACACAAGCTCTTCTCCTCCATGGCCCCCCAGTGGTGGAATCAACTCCCCACCTCCATCAGACACAGACTGTCTCTCCACCTTCAAGAGAAGGCTCAAGACGCACTTGTTCCAGGAGTACAACGGTACTTAGGAATGGTTTGCTGAACCCAATGCTAGTTTCCTCAAGGATCACAATGACTCTTGCTTAGAAACTTGTTGCTCTTGTTGGTTAGTGGTAACTGATTTAAACTGTTGTGTTCGCTGCGAAATATTCTATTTTAGTTCATCTTATTTTTATTTTTACTGTTGCCTGCTTTTTAACAGGTACACTTGCACTTAGAGATGCATGTTGTTTAATTGTAACTTGCTTAACTACATGCTCTTATGGCTCTTCCCTTTGGCACTTATTTTTTGGTTGTTCACAATGTGTGCTTCTTGTTTTGGCTACCCGCAATGCTTTGGGGCTATCTTGTTTTTTATTATCAGTGACCTATGCACTTTGTAAAGCTCTCTCTTGGAAGTCGCTTTGGATAAAAGTGTCTGCTAAATGAATAAATATAATGTAATTCATCAGGTGAAGCTGGAAACTTGTTGGTGTACATAGAGAGGGTAAAGGAAAACCTGAAACAAAAAGGAATGGTTCGCAGGCAGTTTCCCGTCAGGTTGGCTTTTGCATGTACAATTCACAAAGTCCAAGGAATGACAACACAATCTTCCAACCCGGAATGGCCTACGTGGCTCTGAGTAGAACAACTTCACTGCAAGGACTGAAAATTACGGACTTTGATGAGAAGATATTTTGTGATCTTGCAATCACAGCATCACTGGACTCAATGACAAGAGCATCGTTGGACAGCACTATGCCACTTATCAAGTATGAACAGACCACAAATGAAGCGCAAACATTGACAATAATCCACCACAACACGGAAGGATTACCAGCTGACATTGAAGATATCATGTCTCATCATCAGTTAACACTTAGAGATGTTTTATGTTTTACTGAAACTCATCTATCAGGATCTTTTGTTGCTGAAAGTCTACAGCTGGAGGGCTACAACATGTTCAAACGCAACAGACACCTCTCTTACATCAACCATCCTCACATTGAGAGTAAAAGGGGAGGTGGTGTCGCTATGTATGTCAGAAAACATTACCATGCCTGTGAAAAGCAGTATCTTCAAAATGTGACTGACTTGGAGTTTTTGGTTGTCAAACTGGAGTCCCCTGTCAAAGCTTTGATTGCTGTTGTGTACAGACCATCGGATTACAATATTGGCCACTTCCTTTCAAACCTGCAAAGCCTCTTGGAATCTTTAGACGTTATGGATTGCCAGCCTATCGTACTTTGTGGAGATTTCAACGAAGATTTACTGTCCAGTGGAAAAAAGCCAATATCCAACCTTCTTCAGTCAAGAGGATATACACAACTGGTCAGAGAAGCTACCACTGAGAAGAACACACTGTTGGATCATGTTTACATATCCAGTCTTTCTCCAAACAGGATTATTGCAAACTAACTACAGCTATCATAATCCTGTATATTTTATTCTAACTTCTAACATCTAGGGCAAAGAAAAAACATGACTCTCCAAACACAGTCAGCGGCTCCAAAGTCTTCCAACACAGGATCCCATCAACACGACAAGAAGACGTCACGCCACAACAGCCGACCAGCCACTCAACTCTGGTGAATTTTCTAATGACATCTTGGTGATATGAGACAGAGGGCCCTAATATAGGGTGACTCCTTGTTAAGCCAAGATGTCACGCTATAACTAGCAATCTACAAAGCCATGACAAAGGACCAACCCAAAAACGGAGCATCAAAAGGCAACAAACCAGCGTGTCTGATTGTATTTTTCCCACCTTAAGACCTATCTTTTTTCTTAAACATTCAAGTCTGCAAATTAGGTAGGATTCGTTTTTAGATGTTAGTCATGTCCTATAAATATGTCTAGTTTTTACTGTACAGCACTTTGGTCAACAAAGTGTTTTTAAATGTGCTTCATAAATACATTTAACTTGACTTCTTTATGTTGGTAGCGTTAAGGTTTTATCCCCCTCACTAACCCCCCCCCCCCCCACACACACACACACACACAAAAACTTTTTTACAATCTGTTAGTGTTCACTTTTTTATAGATCATGTTATTTGTGTTACGTTTCAATCCGACCAGCCAATCAACAGCCTTCCAAATCAACGCAAGATCACAGCACAGCAGCAATTTTTTCACTCCATGACAAAAGGACCAACAAAGCAACTCACCACCAAATGGCAACCAACCAGCACTTGTCATCATCTGGATAGTACTCCTCCATCCCTCCATTTCACATTTTCTGATCAAGTGGGCCTGTGCGGCACTGACAAACCAACCAGCACTTGTCATCATACAGATAGTACGCCTCCAACCCTCCACTTTGTCTGATCAAGTGGGCCTGTGCGACACTGACAGACCAACCAGCACTTGTCATCATATGGATAGTACGCCCCCATCCCTCCATTTCACGTTTTCTGATCAAGTGGGCCTGTGTGGTGGCACTGACAGACCTAACTCTGGTGTATTTTCTAATGACATCTTGGTGATATGAGACAGGGGGCCCTAATAGAGGGTGACTCCTTGTGAAGCCAAGGTGTCATACCACAAAACCAACCAGCCACTCAACAGATTTTTTTTTTGTGTTTGATCAATTCAACAACACTGTAAAGTCTTTAAGTGTGTAGAAATGGTGTGCCTTAGCAAGGTTTAGTGATAAATTGCATCGTATACACTTTTAATATTATTTTACATTGTTTTGGAATTAGCTACTTTAACTTTAAGTTCATTTAGTTTACTAATTTTTTCATTTTTGATATAATCAGTGGTTTTGTGCACACAATACACTGATGCATGTAGATAAGTTGGTGTTTTAATGTATGAACACACTCAATTGAACAAAAGAAACTCATATTTTTTATACAAATGAAAAACCTCCATCTTACGGTGTTGACACACAATTGACGGTGTTGACAAACTAATCAAGACTCAAACTGATTAAAGACATTTACCTAGTTTTGACATGAGAAAGGGAGAGAATATCAAGGGAAATTGTATCAAACTTAAAACAAAAAGTACCTGATGACAGAATCTTTAAGGCACACATGAAAATGTCAAAATGTTCCTGGTATCAAAAGAAGAAAGCAAATGGATCTGGAGGACCTCTATTGGTCATCTATATTTAAATTAAACTGTAAATTTAACAACTGGTTTGCAAGAGGATACAATAGACCGAGAACTAACTAAAAAAGGTATGTAATAGCATTAATAGTGTACACATGCTGAAGTGTAACAGGATCCAGAATTCTCCCGATGTATTTCCTGATTCCAAAGGCTCACTGAAAGTATGAAAAGTGAACAGTTAGACTCATAATGTCAGTGTTTCTGTAAATCTAAATTGGTTGAAATGTCTGTAATTCCAGCTGTACAACAACACAGGGGTTCAGACAGGTAATTAGGGTTCCTCCGGTAGGAGGGAACCTATTGTTTTTGTTAGTATTCCTATTATTATTGTATTTCTCCGCTAAATGACCCAACAGCTCAAAAAGTCCTGGACCCGATTTTTTCCAATTTCGCCCAATGATACAACAGGTCACTCATTACTCCCAGGCGGCTAGTGGCCCATGTGCGCCCATAGGTGGCGCTATAAAACACGCCCAAAGTTTACGTGATTTCCTTAGCGCCCCGTTACTCCAAAATGCCTGAAAATTGGTACACATGTCTTATTTCTCATGGGGAACAAAAAATGCGCCAGGGAGACCGCATAGGCTTAGGCGGCTGCGATGGTTTGGTCGCGTCATGTTCATAAGTTCACCATTTCACAGTTCGGTCGACACAAAAAATGGTAGGAATTGTACTTCTAGCCAGATGCTCCGATTATTTTTGTAATTTTTGTAATTGTAATTTGTAAATGAATAAATGTAAAATGAATAAATGTGTAATTTGTGGAAAACTTGCAAGTGGAGTGAGACTGCGTCCCGAGGGTACATTGTTTTGACTTAGCCTCAATGACAGACTCGGCTCGCTCATTCACTGGCAGTGTGTAAACGATATCGTAATTCACTAAATTCTAGTCCTAAAACGTCAGGGAGGGCTGCTGTTTGTAGACAAGAGTCTACTGAAGATAGCCAGTATACAGGATCTTTCAAAACAAGCCTATTTCATTTGTCATTTTCCTGGGAAAGCGACCTACGTTAGCCAGGCTAGTTTCACTCGGTCAGCCTATTTAAAGGTCTCTGACAGTCAGAATCACTGTTTACAGGCAAAGTTCAAGCTGGTCTTTGGTCAGATGTGTATATTGACCAGTTTAGAGCTAAATAGTCTTGCCAGAGCCTGGAATCGAGCCAAATGTTTTGAGTGACTTGCATGGCCGGGTCTCCATCAGTTCAACACATTTGGATTCAAGCTCAAGTAATGCCACTGCATTTACATTTATGCATTTAGCAGACGCTTTTGTCCAAAGCGACTTCCAAGAGAGAGCTTTACAAAAGAGCATAGGTCACTGATCATAACAACGAGGTAGTCCCAAACATTGCAAGCAGCCAAAACATGAAGCATACATTGTGAAAAAACTAAACAAGTGCCAAAAGGGAAGACCCATAAGAGCATGCAGTTATACAAGTTACAAATTAATACAACATGAACCACAAAAAAGTGCAGGACTGTACCTGTACAGTGTACAACAATCAATAGTAAAATATTTCACAGCGAGTACAAGACTGAACTTCGTTATAACTAACCTACAAGAGCATTTCACAGTCAAAACTGTAGTTTATGTCAAGTGTAGATGTAAAAAGCTTCATTTTTCACAACTGACATGGATCCTTTCTTCACTTTTACAGGTCTGGAGGGTCATGCAGAGGCCTGCTCAACAGAGTTCAACAGAGGATGCTGATCCCTTGCTGGACTACCCCCCTCTAGCTGGACAGAATCAGAATCAGGACAGCTTCTCTTCAGCCCTGACCCCAGGACAGCTTCATCCAGCTGGCCTGCCCTGACTGCCTGCCCCTGCCTGCAGAACCTGCTTGCCCCTGCCTGCAGAACCTGCTTGCCCCTGCCTGCAGAACCTGCTTGCCCCTGCCTGCAGAACCTGCTTGCCCCTGCCTGCAGGCCCTGCTTGCCCCTGCCTGCAGGCCCTGCTTGCCCCTGCCTGCAGGCCCTGCTTGCCCCTGCCTGCAGGCCCTGCTTGCCCCTGCCTGCAGGCCCTGCTTGCCCCTGCCTGCAGGCCCTGCTTGCCCCTCCAGAGACAGACAGTCACCCCACAGACACAGTAGCTCTGCAGACTGCTTTTTTGAGGATATTGATGACAAAGGACAAACCAGCATTTTTTACTTTGATGAAAGTCTACATTTGTAATCCTTTCCATGTCCCAGCATGCCAAGCTGCTGACTTTTAGTGTCTTAAGTAATTAAACCAGTTCAAGTTACAGACTTTTGACCTGAATCCAATGATTAGTCATCTGAATAAAAACCACTCAAGAGAAGTACTGCTTCTTGGATGATTTGTGCTGCGCAACTAACCTACAAGAGCATTTCACAGTCAAAACTGTAGTTTATGTCAAGTGTAGATGTAAAAAGCTTCATTTTTCACAACTGACATGGATCCTTTCTTCACTTTTACAGGTCTGGAGGGTCATGCAGAGGCCTGCTCAACAGAGTTCAACAGAGGATGCTGATCCCTTGCTGGACTACCCCCCTCTAGCTGGACAGAATCAGAATCAGGACAGCTTCTCTTCAGCCCTGACCCCAGGACAGCTTCATCCAGCTGGCCTGCCCTGACTGCCTGCCCCTGCCTGCAGAACCTGCTTGCCCCTGCCTGCAGGCCCTGCTTGCCCCTGCCTGCAGGCCCTGCTTGCCCCTGCCTGCAGGCCCTGCTTGCCCCTGCCTGCAGGCCCTGCTTGCCCCTGCCTGAAGGCCCTGCTTGCCCCTGCCTGCAGGCCCTGCTTGCCCCTCCAGAGACAGACAGTCACCCCACAGACACAGTAGCTCTGCAGACTGCTTTTTTGAGGATATTGATGAAAAAGGACAAACCAGCATTTTTTACTTTGATGAAAGTCTACATTTGTAATCCTTTCCATGTCCCAGCATGCCAAGCTGCTGACTTTTAGTGTCTTAAGTAATTAAACCAGTTCAAGTTACAGACTTTTGACCTGAATCCAATGATTAGTCATCTGAATAAAAACCACTCAAGAGAAGTACTGCTTCTTGGATGATTTGTGCTGCGCAACTAACCTACAAGAGCATTTCACAGTCAAAACTGTAATTTATGTCAAGTGTAGATGTAAAAAGCTTCATTTTTCACAACTGACATGGATCCTTTCTTCACTTTTACAGGTCTGGAGGGTCATGCAGAGGCCTGCTCAACAGAGTTCAACAGAGGATGCTGATCCCTTGCTGGACTACCCCCCTCTAGCTGGACAGAATCAGAATCAGGACAGCTTCTCTTCAGCCCTGATCCCAGGACAGCTTCATCCAGCTGGCCTGCCCTGACTGCCTGCCCCTGCCTGCAGAACCTGCTTGCCCCTGCCTGCAGGCCCTGCTTGCCCCTGCCTGCAGAACCTGCTTGCCCCTGCCTGCAGGCCCTGCTTGCCCCTGCCTGCAGGCCCTGCTTGCCCCTGCCTGCAGGCCCTGCTTGCCCCTGCCTGCAGGCCCTGCTTGCCCCTGCCTGCAGGCCCTGCTTGCCCCTGCCTGCAGGCCCTGCTTGCCCCTGCCTGCAGGCCCTGCTTGCCCCTCCAGAGACAGACAGTCACCCCACAGACACAGTAGCTCTGCAGACTGCTTTTTTGAGGATATTGATGACAAAGGACAAACCAGCATTTTTTACTTTGATGAAAGTCTACATTTGTAATCCTTTCCATGTCCCAGCATGCCAAGCTGCTGACTTTTAGTGTCTTAAGTAATTAAACCAGTTCAAGTTACAGACTTTTGACCTGAATCCAATGATTAGTCATCTGAATAAAAACCACTCAAGAGAAGTACTGCTTCTTGGATGATTTGTGCTGCGCAACTAACCTACAAGAGCATTTCACAGTCAAAACTGTAGTTTATGTCAAGTGTAGATGTAAAAAGCTTCATTTTTCACAACTGACATGGATCCTTTCTTCACTTTTACAGGTCTGGAGGGTCATGCAGAGGCCTGCTCAACAGAGTTCAACAGAGGATGCTGATCCCTTGCTGGACTACCCCCCTCTAGCTGGACAGAATCAGAATCAGGACAGCTTCTCTTCAGCCCTGACCCCAGGACAGCTTCATCCGGCTGGCCTGCCCTGACTGCCTGCCCCTGCCTGCAGAACCTGCTTGCCCCTGCCTGCAGAACCTGCTTGCCCCTGCCTGCAGAACCTGCTTGCCCCTGCCTGCAGAAGGCCCTGCTTGCCCCTGCCTGCAGGCCCTGCTTGCCCCTGCCTGCAGGCCCTGCTTGCCCCTCCAGAGACAGACAGTCACCCCACAGACACAGTAGCTCTGCAGACTGCTTTTTTGAGGATATTGATGACAAAGGACAAACCAGCATTTTTTACTTTGATGAAAGTCTACATTTGTAATCCTTTCCATGTCCCAGCATGCCAAGCTGCTGACTTTTAGTGTCTTAAGTAATTAAACCAGTTCAAGTTACAGACTTTTGACCTGAATCCAATGATTAGTCATCTGAATAAAAACCACTCAAGAGAAGTACTGCTTCTTGGATGATTTGTGCTGCGCAACTAACCTACAAGAGCATTTCACAGTCAAAACTGTAGTTTATGTCAAGTGTAGATGTAAAAAGCTTCATTTTTCACAACTGACATGGATCCTTTCTTCACTTTTACAGGTCTGGAGGGTCATGCAGAGGCCTGCTCAACAGAGTTCAACAGAGGATGCTGATCCCTTGCTGGACTACCCCCCTCTAGCTGGACAGAATCAGAATCAGGACAGCTTCTCTTCAGCCCTGACCCCAGGACAGCTTCATCCAGCTGGCCTGCCCTGACTGCCTGCCCCTGCCTGCAGAACCTGCTTGCCCCTGCCTGCAGGCCCTGCTTGCCCCTGCCTGCAGGCCCTGCTTGCCCCTGCCTGCAGGCCCTGCTTGCCCCTGCCTGCAGGCCCTGCTTGCCCCTGCCTGCAGGCCCTGCTTGCCCCTCCAGAGACAGACAGTCACCCCACAGACACAGTAGCTCTGCAGACTGCTTTTTTGAGGATATTGATGAAAAAGGACAAACCAGCATTTTTTACTTTGATGAAAGTCTACATTTGTAATCCTTTCCATGTCCCAGCATGCCAAGCTGCTGACTTTTAGTGTCTTAAGTAATTAAACCAGTTCAAGTTACAGACTTTTGACCTGAATCCAATGATTAGTCATCTGAATAAAAACCACTCAAGAGAAGTACTGCTTCTTGGATGATTTGTGCTGCGCAACTAACCTACAAGAGCATTTCACAGTCAAAACTGTAGTTTATGTCAAGTGTAGATGTAAAAAGCTTCATTTTTCACAACTGACATGGATCCTTTCTTCACTTTTACAGGTCTGGAGGGTCATGCAGAGGCCTGCTCAACAGAGTTCAACAGAGGATGCTGATCCCTTGCTGGACTACCCCCCTCTAGCTGGACAGAATCAGAATCAGGACAGCTTCTCTTCAGCCCTGACCCCAGGACAGCTTCATCCAGCTGGCCTGCCCTGACTGCCTGCCCCTGCCTGCAGAACCTGCTTGCCCCTGCCTGCAGAACCTGCTTGCCCCTGCCTGCAGGCCCTGCTTGCCCCTGCCTGCAGGCCCTGCTTGCCCCTGCCTGCAGGCCCTGCTTGCCCCTGCCTGCAGGCCCTGCTTGCCCCTGCCTGCAGGCCCTGCTTGCCCCTGCCTGCAGGCCCTGCTTGCCCCTCCAGAGACAGACAGTCACCCCACAGACACAGTAGCTCTGCAGACTGCTTTTTTGAGGATATTGATGAAAAAGGACAAACCAGCATTTTTTACTTTGATGAAAGTCTACATTTGTAATCCTTTCCATGTCCCAGCATGCCAAGCTGCTGACTTTTAGTGTCTTAAGTAATTAAACCAGTTCAAGTTACAGACTTTTGACCTGAATCCAATGATTAGTCATCTGAATAAAAACCACTCAAGAGAAGTACTGCTTCTTGGATGATTTGTGCTGCGCAACTAACCTACAAGAGCATTTCACAGTCAAAACTGTAGTTTATGTCAAGTGTAGATGTAAAAAGCTTCATTTTTCACAACTGACATGGATCCTTTCTTCACTTTTACAGGTCTGGAGGGTCATGCAGAGGCCTGCTCAACAGAGTTCAACAGAGGATGCTGATCCCTTGCTGGACTACCCCCCTCTAGCTGGACAGAATCAGAATCAGGACAGCTTCTCTTCAGCCCTGACCCCAGGACAGCTTCATCCGGCTGGCCTGCCCTGACTGCCTGCCCCTGCCTGCAGAACCTGCTTGCCCCTGCCTGCAGAACCTGCTTGCCCCTGCCTGCAGAACCTGCTTGCCCCTGCCTGCAGGCCCTGCTTGCCCCTGCCTGCAGGCCCTGCTTGCCCCTGCCTGCAGGCCCTGCTTGCCCCTGCCTGCAGGCCCTGCTTGCCCCTGCCTGCAGGCCCTGCTTGCCCCTCCAGAGACAGACAGTCACCCCACAGACACAGTAGCTCTGCAGACTGCTTTTTTGAGGATATTGATGAAAAAGGACAAACCAGCATTTTTTACTTTGATGAAAGTCTACATTTGTAATCCTTTCCATGTCCCAGCATGCCAAGCTGCTGACTTTTAGTGTCTTAAGTAATTAAACCAGTTCAAGTTACAGACTTTTGACCTGAATCCAATGATTAGTCATCTGAATAAAAACCACTCAAGAGAAGTACTGCTTCTTGGATGATTTGTGCTGCGCAACTAACCTACAAGAGCATTTCACAGTCAAAACTGTAGTTTATGTCAAGTGTAGATGTAAAAAGCTTCATTTTTCACAACTGACATGGATCCTTTCTTCACTTTTACAGGTCTGGAGGGTCATGCAGAGGCCTGCTCAACAGAGTTCAACAGAGGATGCTGATCCCTTGCTGGACTACCCCCCTCTAGCTGGACAGAATCAGAATCAGGACAGCTTCTCTTCAGCCCTGACCCCAGGACAGCTTCATCCGGCTGGCCTGCCCTGACTGCCTGCCCCTGCCTGCAGAACCTGCTTGCCCCTGCCTGCAGGCCCTGCTTGCCCCTGCCTGCAGGCCCTGCTTGCCCCTGCCTGCAGGCCCTGCTTGCCCCTGCCTGCAGGCCCTGCTTGCCCCTGCCTGCAGGCCCTGCTTGCCCCTCCAGAGACAGACAGTCACCCCACAGACACAGTAGCTCTGCAGACTGCTTTTTTGAGGATATTGATGAAAAAGGACAAACCAGCATTTTTTACTTTGATGAAAGTCTACATTTGTAATCCTTTCCATGTCCCAGCATGCCAAGCTGCTGACTTTTAGTGTCTTAAGTAATTAAACCAGTTCAAGTTACAGACTTTTGACCTGAATCCAATGATTAGTCATCTGAATAAAAACCACTCAAGAGAAGTACTGCTTCTTGGATGATTTGTGCTGCGCAACTAACCTACAAGAGCATTTCACAGTCAAAACTGTAGTTTATGTCAAGTGTAGATGTAAAAAGCTTCATTTTTCACAACTGACATGGATCCTTTCTTCACTTTTACAGGTCTGGAGGGTCATGCAGAGGCCTGCTCAACAGAGTTCAACAGAGGATGCTGATCCCTTGCTGGACTACCCCCCTCTAGCTGGACAGAATCAGAATCAGGACAGCTTCTCTTCAGCCCTGACCCCAGGACAGCTTCATCCGGCTGGCCTGCCCTGACTGCCTGCCCCTGCCTGCAGAACCTGCTTGCCCCTGCCTGCAGAACCTGCTTGCCCCTGCCTGCAGAACCTGCTTGCCCCTGCCTGCAGGCCCTGCTTGCCCCTGCCTGCAGGCCCTGCTTGCCCCTGCCTGCAGGCCCTGCTTGCCCCTGCCTGCAGGCCCTGCTTGCCCCTGCCTGCAGGCCCTGCTTGCCCCTGCCTGCAGGCCCTGCTTGCCCCTCCAGAGACAGACAGTCACCCCACAGACACAGTAGCTCTGCAGACTGCTTTTTTGAGGATATTGATGAAAAAGGACAAACCAGCATTTTTTACTTTGATGAAAGTCTACATTTGTAATCCTTTCCATGTCCCAGCATGCCAAGCTGCTGACTTTTAGTGTCTTAAGTAATTAAACCAGTTCAAGTTACAGACTTTTGACCTGAATCCAATGATTAGTCATCTGAATAAAAACCACTCAAGAGAAGTACTGCTTCTTGGATGATTTGTGCTGCGCAACTAACCTACAAGAGCATTTCACAGTCAAAACTGTAGTTTATGTCAAGTGTAGATGTAAAAAGCTTCATTTTTCACAACTGACATGGATCCTTTCTTCACTTTTACAGGTCTGGAGGGTCATGCAGAGGCCTGCTCAACAGAGTTCAACAGAGGATGCTGATCCCTTGCTGGACTACCCCCCTCTAGCTGGACAGAATCAGAATCAGGACAGCTTCTCTTCAGCCCTGACCCCAGGACAGCTTCATCCAGCTGGCCTGCCCTGACTGCCTGCCCCTGCCTGCAGAACCTGCTTGCCCCTGCCTGCAGGCCCTGCTTGCCCCTGCCTGCAGGCCCTGCTTGCCCCTGCCTGCAGGCCCTGCTTGCCCCTGCCTGCAGGCCCTGCTTGCCCCTCCAGAGACAGACAGTCACCCCACAGACACAGTAGCTCTGCAGACTGCTTTTTTGAGGATATTGATGAAAAAGGACAAACCAGCATTTTTTACTTTGATGAAAGTCTACATTTGTAATCCTTTCCATGTCCCAGCATGCCAAGCTGCTGACTTTTAGTGTCTTAAGTAATTAAACCAGTTCAAGTTACAGACTTTTGACCTGAATCCAATGATTAGTCATCTGAATAAAAACCACTCAAGAGAAGTACTGCTTCTTGGATGATTTGTGCTGCGCAACTAACCTACAAGAGCATTTCACAGTCAAAACTGTAGTTTATGTCAAGTGTAGATGTAAAAAGCTTCATTTTTCACAACTGACATGGATCCTTTCTTCACTTTTACAGGTCTGGAGGGTCATGCAGAGGCCTGCTCAACAGAGTTCAACAGAGGATGCTGATCCCTTGCTGGACTACCCCCCTCTAGCTGGACAGAATCAGAATCAGGACAGCTTCTCTTCAGCCCTGACCCCAGGACAGCTTCATCCAGCTGGCCTGCCCTGACTGCCTGCCCCTGCCTGCAGAACCTGCTTGCCCCTGCCTGCAGGCCCTGCTTGCCCCTGCCTGCAGGCCCTGCTTGCCCCTGCCTGCAGGCCCTGCTTGCCCCTGCCTGCAGGCCCTGCTTGCCCCTGCCTGCAGGCCCTGCTTGCCCCTCCAGAGACAGACAGTCACCCCACAGACACAGTAGCTCTGCAGACTGCTTTTTTGAGGATATTGATGAAAAAGGACAAACCAGCATTTTTTACTTTGATGAAAGTCTACATTTGTAATCCTTTCCATGTCCCAGCATGCCAAGCTGCTGACTTTTAGTGTCTTAAGTAATTAAACCAGTTCAAGTTACAGACTTTTGACCTGAATCCAATGATTAGTCATCTGAATAAAAACCACTCAAGAGAAGTACTGCTTCTTGGATGATTTGTGCTGCGCAACTCACCTACAAGAGCATTTCACAGTCAAAACTGTAGTTTATGTCAAGTGTAGATGTAAAAAGCTTCATTTTTCACAACTGACATGGATCCTTTCTTCACTTTTACAGGTCTGGAGGGTCATGCAGAGGCCTGCTCAACAGAGTTCAACAGAGGATGCTGATCCCTTGCTGGACTACCCCCCTCTAGCTGGACAGAATCAGAATCAGGACAGCTTCTCTTCAGCCCTGACCCCAGGACAGCTTCATCCGGCTGGCCTGCCCTGACTGCCTGCCCCTGCCTGCAGAACCTGCTTGCCCCTGCCTGCAGAACCTGCTTGCCCCTGCCTGCAGAACCTGCTTGCCCCTGCCTGCAGAACCTGCTTGCCCCTGCCTGCAGGCCCTGCTTGCCCCTGCCTGCAGGCCCTGCTTGCCCCTGCCTGCAGGCCCTGCTTGCCCCTGCCTGCAGGCCCTGCTTGCCCCTCCAGAGACAGACAGTCACCCCACAGACACAGTAGCTCTGCAGACTGCTTTTTTGAGGATATTGATGAAAAAGGACAAACCAGCATTTTTTACTTTGATGAAAGTCTACATTTGTAATCCTTTCCATGTCCCAGCATGCCAAGCTGCTGACTTTTAGTGTCTTAAGTAATTAAACCAGTTCAAGTTACAGACTTTTGACCTGAATCCAATGATTAGTCATCTGAATAAAAACCACTCAAGAGAAGTACTGCTTCTTGGATGATTTGTGCTGCGCAACTAACCTACAAGAGCATTTCACAGTCAAAACTGTAGTTTATGTCAAGTGTAGATGTAAAAAGCTTCATTTTTCACAACTGACATGGATCCTTTCTTCACTTTTACAGGTCTGGAAGGTCATGCAGAGGCCTGCTCAACAGAGTTCAACAGAGGATGCTGATCCCTTGCTGGACTACCCCCCTCTAGCTGGACAGAATCAGAATCAGGACAGCTTCTCTTCAGCCCTGACCCCAGGACAGCTTCATCCAGCTGGCCTGCCCTGACTGCCTGCCCCTGCCTGCAGAACCTGCTTGCCCCTGCCTGCAGGCCCTGCTTGCCCCTGCCTGCAGAACCTGCTTGCCCCTGCCTGCAGAACCTGCTTGCCCCTGCCTGCAGGCCCTGCTTGCCCCTGCCTGCAGGCCCTGCTTGCCCCTGCCTGCAGGCCCTGCTTGCCCCTCCAGAGACAGACAGTCACCCCACAGACACAGTAGCTCTGCAGACTGCTTTTTTGAGGATATTGATGAAAAAGGACAAACCAGCATTTTTTACTTTGATGAAAGTCTACATTTGTAATCCTTTCCATGTCCCAGCATGCCAAGCTGCTGACTTTTAGTGTCTTAAGTAATTAAACCAGTTCAAGTTACAGACTTTCGACCTGAATCCAATGATTAGTCATCTGAATAAAAACCACTCAAGAGAAGTACTGCTTCTTGGATGATTTGTGCTGCGCAACTAACCTACAAGAGCATTTCACAGTCAAAACTGTAGTTTATGTCAAGTGTAGATGTAAAAAGCTTCATTTTTCACAACTGACATGGATCCTTTCTTCACTTTTACAGGTCTGGAGGGTCATGCAGAGGCCTGCTCAACAGAGTTCAACAGAGGATGCTGATCCCTTGCTGGACTACCCCCCTCTAGCTGGACAGAATCAGAATCATTCATCAAGCTGATAGATTCCTCGAAACCCACTAGCTGCCTTCTCGATCCCCTCCCTGCCAAACTTTGTAGGGAACTTCTCCATATTATTGGACCGCCCATGCTTAGTATTATTAATGAATCTCTTGTAACTGGACAAGTCCCTGACGATTTCAAACAAGCTATTATCAAGCCCCTTCTTAAAAAACCAAACCTGGATCCAGGTTGTCTTAGCAATTACAGGCCCATTTCAAATTTGCCATCTCTCTCCAAAATTTTGGAAAAAGCTGTGGCAAAACAGCTCACTGAGCACCTCTCCTCAAATCAGCTCTATGAACCTCTCCAGTCTGGATTTCGTCTTCACCACAGCACTGAAACTGCATTAGCCAAGGTAGTCAATGATCTATTATTAGCCTCTGACGCGGGCTTTAGCTCTGTCCTTGTTCTTCTAGACCTAAGTGCAGCTTTTGACACTGTAGATCATGAGATTCTCCTGGAACGTATGGAGAACTATGTTGGGATTTCTGGTACTTCACTTCAGTGGTTCAGATCGTATCTATCTGATAGATCACAATATGTCCACTATGATGGTTGCTCATCCAGCAGCTCCATTGTAAAATACGGAGTACCACAGGGTTCAGTTTTAGGCCCTCTGTTATTTTCACTCTATATGTTGCCTTTAGGAAACATAATTAGAAGTTTTGGGGTAGATTTTCACTGCTATGCAGATGATACTCAGCTATACATGTCTATAAAGCCGGGAGAGTTTCCACATGCTATGGAAACCTGTGTTTCCGGGTTGAAAACTTGGATGACTGCAAATTTCCTTCTTCTTAATTCGGATAAAACCGAGGTTCAAATTTTTGGTCCGAAAAAACACCGAAATAATTTATCCCATCTAACCTTAGACTTAGACGGCGTCAAAGTATCTCAAAGCCAGCTGGTAAAAAATCTGGGAGTCACAATGGACCCAGACCTTTCGTTTGAGTACCATATTAAGCAAATCACCAGAACAGCATTTTTCCATCTACGTAATATTGCCAAAATACGAAAATTCCTCTCAAAGGATGATGCTGAAAAACTAATACATGCTTTTGTTACGTCCCGATTGGACTACTGCAATGTGTTGTTCTCTGGCCTCCCAATTACCTACCTAAAAAACTTACAGCGGGTGCAAAATGCTGCTGCTAGACTATTGACTAAAACTAGAAAGTTTGATCATATAACATCGACTCTTATCTCTTTACACTGGCTCCCTATCCAAACCAGAGCTGATTTCAAAGTTCGACTACTAACTTACAAATCTCTGCATGGATTGGCACCACTGTACCTCTCCGGTCTCCTTGCACCCTATTGCCCCGCAAGGTCTCTAAGATCTCAAAATGCCGGCTATCTGGTAATACCCAAAGTTAAGAAAAAAACTGCTGGAGGTAGGGCGTTCTCATATAGAGCACCTCTTCTTTGGAACAAATTACCCATCTCAATTAAGGAAGCTGATACTGTCTCGACATTTAAAACTAGATTAAAAACGTTCTTGTTTAGTCAATTCTATGATTGTTAAAGGGAAGTATGTGTGTACTTTCTATGTAAACCTGGGATGTGTGCTTGCCTATGTGTGTATCACATGTAACTTTTAAATTTTAATTATAGCTTATGTTCACATTGCCCAGCTAGATGTTACAAATAAAGTAAACCTGTTACTGTATATTGTTAGTATTATTATTATTATAGTTCCGTTGCTGTATATTGTTACTGTTATAGTTTTTATTACTAGTTGGAGACAACGGGGGACTGGCTGTTTTCATCCTTATTCGTATAAGTATAACCTACTTTAGAGTTCTTTCCCCTGGAATAGATTTCATGTTCCAACTGAGGGGGGCTGTCGTTGTTTTGGTGTGTGGGGCTGCATCAAATACCCTTTTTGCTCTGTTAAATTGCTGCACTAGTCCACACTTGACCGGTGGGGATCTCATTCTATTTTGACTGTAACTGTTAGCTGCTCCTGGCATTCTCTAATCCCTGCTCTCCTCTCTGTCCCCCCCCCACACATTCCCTGTGGTGTGGGGGGTTTGAGCTGTCAGGACCTGCTTGGTCGTCGGTCTGCCAACGCTGAACCAGGTCGTCACCCGGAATCCAGTCTCCATGACGGCCAACAGCGAGTTTCCCGGTCCCATCCAACGTCTATAAAGCCGAACAATGGATTTTGGTGTTTCAAAACCCATTGACACTGTATGACTGTGTTTAGCTTGTGTTCTGCTCCTCTCTCTTACCAACCGTCTCTGGAGGAGGGGATCCCTCTCTGAATTGCTCCTCCCAAGGTTTCTTCCATTTTTTCTCCCGGTGGGAGTTTTTCTGGGAGTTTTTCCTTGTCTTCCTTGAGGGTTTAGGTTGGTTGAGGGGCAGTTCTATGGGCGCATGTGAAGCCCTCTGTGACATGCTTGCGTGTAAAAAGGGCTATACAAATAAATTTGATTTGATTTGATTTGAATCAGGACAGCTTCTCTTCAGCCCTGACCCCAGGACAGCTTCATCCAGCTGGCCTGCCCTGACTGCCTGCCCCTGCCTGCAGAACCTGCTTGCCCCTGCCTGCAGGCCCTGCTTGCCCCTGCCTGCAGGCCCTGCTTGCCCCTGCCTGCAGGCCCTGCTTGCCCCTGCCTGCAGGCCCTGCTTGCCCCTGCCTGCAGGCCCTGCTTGCCCCTGCCTGCAGGCCCTGCTTGCCCCTGCCTGCAGGCCCTGCTTGCCCCTCCAGAGACAGACAGTCACCCCACAGACACAGTAGCTCTGCAGACTGCTTTTTTGAGGATATTGATGAAAAAGGACAAACCAGCATTTTTTACTTTGATGAAAGTCTACATTTGTAATCCTTTCCATGTCCCAGCATGCCAAGCTGCTGACTTTTAGTGTCTTAAGTAATTAAACCAGTTCAAGTTACAGACTTTTGACCTGAATCCAATGATTAGTCATCTGAATAAAAACCACTCAAGAGAAGTACTGCTTCTTGGATGATTTGTGCTGCGCAACTAACCTACAAGAGCATTTCACAGTCAAAACTGTAGTTTATGTCAAGTGTAGATGTAAAAAGCTTCATTTTTCACAACTGACATGGATCCTTTCTTCACTTTTACAGGTCTGGAGGGTCATGCAGAGGCCTGCTCAACAGAGTTCAACAGAGGATGCTGATCCCTTGCTGGACTACCCCCCTCTAGCTGGACAGAATCAGAATCAGGACAGCTTCTCTTCAGCCCTGACCCCAGGACAGCTTCATCCAGCTGGCCTGCCCTGACTGCCTGCCCCTGCCTGCAGAACCTGCTTGCCCCTGCCTGCAGAACCTGCTTGCCCCTGCCTGCAGAACCTGCTTGCCCCTGCCTGCAGGCCCTGCTTGCCCCTGCCTGCAGGCCCTGCTTGCCCCTGCCTGCAGGCCCTGCTTGCCCCTGCCTGCAGGCCCTGCTTGCCCCTGCCTGCAGGCCCTGCTTGCCCCTCCAGAGACAGACAGTCACCCCACAGACACAGTAGCTCTGCAGACTGCTTTTTTGAGGATATTGATGAAAAAGGACAAACCAGCATTTTTTACTTTGATGAAAGTCTACATTTGTAATCCTTTCCATGTCCCAGCATGCCAAGCTGCTGACTTTTAGTGTCTTAAGTAATTAAACCAGTTCAAGTTACAGACTTTTGACCTGAATCCAATGATTAGTCATCTGAATAAAAACCACTCAAGAGAAGTACTGCTTCTTGGATGATTTGTGCTGCGCAACTAACCTACAAGAGCATTTCACAGTCAAAACTGTAGTTTATGTCAAGTGTAGATGTAAAAAGCTTCATTTTTCACAACTGACATGGATCCTTTCTTCACTTTTACAGGTCTGGAGGGTCATGCAGAGGCCTGCTCAACAGAGTTCAACAGAGGATGCTGATCCCTTGCTGGACTACCCCCCTCTAGCTGGACAGAATCAGAATCAGGACAGCTTCTCTTCAGCCCTGACCCCAGGACAGCTTCATCCAGCTGGCCTGCCCTGACTGCCTGCCCCTGCCTGCAGAACCTGCTTGCCCCTGCCTGCAGAACCTGCTTGCCCCTGCCTGCAGGCCCTGCTTGCCCCTGCCTGCAGGCCCTGCTTGCCCCTGCCTGCAGGCCCTGCTTGCCCCTGCCTGCAGGCCCTGCTTGCCCCTGCCTGCAGGCCCTGCTTGCCCCTGCCTGCAGGCCCTGCTTGCCCCTCCAGAGACAGACAGTCACCCCACAGACACAGTAGCTCTGCAGACTGCTTTTTTGAGGATATTGATGAAAAAGGACAAACCAGCATTTTTTACTTTGATGAAAGTCTACATTTGTAATCCTTTCCATGTCCCAGCATGCCAAGCTGCTGACTTTTAGTGTCTTAAGTAATTAAACCAGTTCAAGTTACAGACTTTTGACCTGAATCCAATGATTAGTCATCTGAATAAAAACCACTCAAGAGAAGTACTGCTTCTTGGATGATTTGTGCTGCGCAACTAACCTACAAGAGCATTTCACAGTCAAAACTGTAGTTTATGTCAAGTGTAGATGTAAAAAGCTTCATTTTTCACAACTGACATGGATCCTTTCTTCACTTTTACAGGTCTGGAGGGTCATGCAGAGGCCTGCTCAACAGAGTTCAACAGAGGATGCTGATCCCTTGCTGGACTACCCCCCTCTAGCTGGACAGAATCAGAATCAGGACAGCTTCTCTTCAGCCCTGACCCCAGGACAGCTTCATCCAGCTGGCCTGCCCTGACTGCCTGCCCCTGCCTGCAGAAGAACCTGCTTGCCCCTGCCTGCAGGCCCTGCTTGCCCCTGCCTGCAGGCCCTGCTTGCCCCTGCCTGCAGGCCCTGCTTGCCCCTGCCTGCAGGCCCTGCTTGCCCCTGCCTGCAGGCCCTGCTTGCCCCTCCAGAGACAGACAGTCACCCCACAGACACAGTAGCTCTGCAGACTGCTTTTTTGAGGATATTGATGAAAAAGGACAAACCAGCATTTTTTACTTTGATGAAAGTCTACATTTGTAATCCTTTCCATGTCCCAGCATGCCAAGCTGCTGACTTTTAGTGTCTTAAGTAATTAAACCAGTTCAAGTTACAGACTTTTGACCTGAATCCAATGATTAGTCATCTGAATAAAAACCACTCAAGAGAAGTACTGCTTCTTGGATGATTTGTGCTGCGCAACTAACCTACAAGAGCATTTCACAGTCAAAACTGTAGTTTATGTCAAGTGTAGATGTAAAAAGCTTCATTTTTCACAACTGACATGGATCCTTTCTTCACTTTTACAGGTCTGGAGGGTCATGCAGAGGCCTGCTCAACAGAGTTCAACAGAGGATGCTGATCCCTTGCTGGACTACCCCCCTCTAGCTGGACAGAATCAGAATCAGGACAGCTTCTCTTCAGCCCTGACCCCAGGACAGCTTCATCCGGCTGGCCTGCCCTGACTGCCTGCCCCTGCCTGCAGAACCTGCTTGCCCCTGCCTGCAGAACCTGCTTGCCCCTGCCTGCAGAACCTGCTTGCCCCTGCCTGCAGGCCCTGCTTGCCCCTGCCTGCAGGCCCTGCTTGCCCCTGCCTGCAGGCCCTGCTTGCCCCTGCCTGCAGGCCCTGCTTGCCCCTGCCTGCAGGCCCTGCTTGCCCCTCCAGAGACAGACAGTCACCCCACAGACACAGTAGCTCTGCAGACTGCTTTTTTGAGGATATTGATGAAAAAGGACAAACCAGCATTTTTTACTTTGATGAAAGTCTACATTTGTAATCCTTTCCATGTCCCAGCATGCCAAGCTGCTGACTTTTAGTGTCTTAAGTAATTAAACCAGTTCAAGTTACAGACTTTTGACCTGAATCCAATGATTAGTCATCTGAATAAAAACCACTCAAGAGAAGTACTGCTTCTTGGATGATTTGTGCTGCGCAACTAACCTACAAGAGCATTTCACAGTCAAAACTGTAGTTTATGTCAAGTGTAGATGTAAAAAGCTTCATTTTTCACAACTGACATGGATCCTTTCTTCACTTTTACAGGTCTGGAGGGTCATGCAGAGGCCTGCTCAACAGAGTTCAACAGAGGATGCTGATCCCTTGCTGGACTACCCCCCTCTAGCTGGACAGAATCAGAATCAGGACAGCTTCTCTTCAGCCCTGACCCCAGGACAGCTTCATCCAGCTGGCCTGCCCTGACTGCCTGCCCCTGCCTGCAGAACCTGCTTGCCCCTGCCTGCAGAACCTGCTTGCCCCTGCCTGCAGGCCCTGCTTGCCCCTGCCTGCAGGCCCTGCTTGCCCCTGCCTGCAGGCCCTGCTTGCCCCTGCCTGCAGGCCCTGCTTGCCCCTGCCTGCAGGCCCTGCTTGCCCCTGCCTGCAGGCCCTGCTTGCCCCTCCAGAGACAGACAGTCACCCCACAGACACAGTAGCTCTGCAGACTGCTTTTTTGAGGATATTGATGAAAAAGGACAAACCAGCATTTTTTACTTTGATGAAAGTCTACATTTGTAATCCTTTCCATGTCCCAGCATGCCAAGCTGCTGACTTTTAGTGTCTTAAGTAATTAAACCAGTTCAAGTTACAGACTTTTGACCTGAATCCAATGATTAGTCATCTGAATAAAAACCACTCAAGAGAAGTACTGCTTCTTGGATGATTTGTGCTGCGCAACTAACCTACAAGAGCATTTCACAGTCAAAACTGTAGTTTATGTCAAGTGTAGATGTAAAAAGCTTCATTTTTCACAACTGACATGGATCCTTTCTTCACTTTTACAGGTCTGGAGGGTCATGCAGAGGCCTGCTCAACAGAGTTCAACAGAGGATGCTGATCCCTTGCTGGACTACCCCCCTCTAGCTGGACAGAATCAGAATCAGGACAGCTTCTCTTCAGCCCTGACCCCAGGACAGCTTCATCCAGCTGGCCTGCCCTGACTGCCTGCCCCTGCCTGCAGAACCTGCTTGCCCCTGCCTGCAGAACCTGCTTGCCCCTGCCTGCAGAACCTGCTTGCCCCTGCCTGCAGGCCCTGCTTGCCCCTGCCTGCAGGCCCTGCTTGCCCCTGCCTGCAGGCCCTGCTTGCCCCTGCCTGCAGGCCCTGCTTGCCCCTGCCTGCAGGCCCTGCTTGCCCCTGCCTGCAGGCCCTGCTTGCCCCTCCAGAGACAGACAGTCACCCCACAGACACAGTAGCTCTGCAGACTGCTTTTTTGAGGATATTGATGAAAAAGGACAAACCAGCATTTTTTACTTTGATGAAAGTCTACATTTGTAATCCTTTCCATGTCCCAGCATGCCAAGCTGCTGACTTTTAGTGTCTTAAGTAATTAAACCAGTTCAAGTTACAGACTTTTGACCTGAATCCAATGATTAGTCATCTGAATAAAAACCACTCAAGAGAAGTACTGCTTCTTGGATGATTTGTGCTGCGCAACTAACCTACAAGAGCATTTCACAGTCAAAACTGTAGTTTATGTCAAGTGTAGATGTAAAAAGCTTCATTTTTCACAACTGACATGGATCCTTTCTTCACTTTTACAGGTCTGGAGGGTCATGCAGAGGCCTGCTCAACAGAGTTCAACAGAGGATGCTGATCCCTTGCTGGACTACCCCCCTCTAGCTGGACAGAATCAGAATCAGGACAGCTTCTCTTCAGCCCTGACCCCAGGACAGCTTCATCCGGCTGGCCTGCCCTGACTGCCTGCCCCTGCCTGCAGAACCTGCTTGCCCCTGCCTGCAGAACCTGCTTGCCCCTGCCTGCAGAACCTGCTTGCCCCTGCCTGCAGGCCCTGCTTGCCCCTGCCTGCAGGCCCTGCTTGCCCCTGCCTGCAGGCCCTGCTTGCCCCTGCCTGCAGGCCCTGCTTGCCCCTGCCTGCAGGCCCTGCTTGCCCCTCCAGAGACAGACAGTCACCCCACAGACACAGTAGCTCTGCAGACTGCTTTTTTGAGGATATTGATGAAAAAGGACAAACCAGCATTTTTTACTTTGATGAAAGTCTACATTTGTAATCCTTTCCATGTCCCAGCATGCCAAGCTGCTGACTTTTAGTGTCTTAAGTAATTAAACCAGTTCAAGTTACAGACTTTTGACCTGAATCCAATGATTAGTCATCTGAATAAAAACCACTCAAGAGAAGTACTGCTTCTTGGATGATTTGTGCTGCGCAACTAACCTACAAGAGCATTTCACAGTCAAAACTGTAGTTTATGTCAAGTGTAGATGTAAAAAGCTTCATTTTTCACAACTGACATGGATCCTTTCTTCACTTTTACAGGTCTGGAGGGTCATGCAGAGGCCTGCTCAACAGAGTTCAACAGAGGATGCTGATCCCTTGCTGGACTACCCCCCTCTAGCTGGACAGAATCAGAATCAGGACAGCTTCTCTTCAGCCCTGACCCCAGGACAGCTTCATCCGGCTGGCCTGCCCTGACTGCCTGCCCCTGCCTGCAGCCTGCCCCTGCCTGCAGAACCTGCTTGCCCCTGCCTGCAGGCCCTGCTTGCCCCTGCCTGCAGAACCTGCTTGCCCCTGCCTGCAGGCCCTGCTTGCCCCTGCCTGCAGGCCCTGCTTGCCCCTGCCTGCAGGCCCTGCTTGCCCCTGCCTGCAGGCCCTGCTTGCCCCTGCCTGCAGGCCCTGCTTGCCCCTCCAGAGACAGACAGTCACCCCACAGACACAGTAGCTCTGCAGACTGCTTTTTTGAGGATATTGATGAAAAAGGACAAACCAGCATTTTTTACTTTGATGAAAGTCTACATTTGTAATCCTTTCCATGTCCCAGCATGCCAAGCTGCTGACTTTTAGTGTCTTAAGTAATTAAACCAGTTCAAGTTACAGACTTTTGACCTGAATCCAATGATTAGTCATCTGAATAAAAACCACTCAAGAGAAGTACTGCTTCTTGGATGATTTGTGCTGCGCAACTAACCTACAAGAGCATTTCACAGTCAAAACTGTAGTTTATGTCAAGTGTAGATGTAAAAAGCTTCATTTTTCACAACTGACATGGATCCTTTCTTCACTTTTACAGGTCTGGAGGGTCATGCAGAGGCCTGCTCAACAGAGTTCAACAGAGGATGCTGATCCCTTGCTGGACTACCCCCCTCTAGCTGGACAGAATCAGAATCAGGACAGCTTCTCTTCAGCCCTGACCCCAGGACAGCTTCATCCGGCTGGCCTGCCCTGACTGCCTGCCCCTGCCTGCAGAACCTGCTTGCCCCTGCCTGCAGAACCTGCTTGCCCCTGCCTGCAGAACCTGCTTGCCCCTGCCTGCAGGCCCTGCTTGCCCCTGCCTGCAGGCCCTGCTTGCCCCTGCCTGCAGGCCCTGCTTGCCCCTGCCTGCAGGCCCTGCTTGCCCCTGCCTGCAGGCCCTGCTTGCCCCTCCAGAGACAGACAGTCACCCCACAGACACAGTAGCTCTGCAGACTGCTTTTTTGAGGATATTGATGAAAAAGGACAAACCAGCATTTTTTACTTTGATGAAAGTCTACATTTGTAATCCTTTCCATGTCCCAGCATGCCAAGCTGCTGACTTTTAGTGTCTTAAGTAATTAAACCAGTTCAAGTTACAGACTTTTGACCTGAATCCAATGATTAGTCATCTGAATAAAAACCACTCAAGAGAAGTACTGCTTCTTGGATGATTTGTGCTGCGCAACTAACCTACAAGAGCATTTCACAGTCAAAACTGTAGTTTATGTCAAGTGTAGATGTAAAAAGCTTCATTTTTCACAACTGACATGGATCCTTTCTTCACTTTTACAGGTCTGGAGGGTCATGCAGAGGCCTGCTCAACAGAGTTCAACAGAGGATGCTGATCCCTTGCTGGACTACCCCCCTCTAGCTGGACAGAATCAGAATCAGGACAGCTTCTCTTCAGCCCTGACCCCAGGACAGCTTCATCCAGCTGGCCTGCCCTGACTGCCTGCCCCTGCCTGCAGAACCTGCTTGCCCCTGCCTGCAGGCCCTGCTTGCCCCTGCCTGCAGAACCTGCTTGCCCCTGCCTGCACCTGCTTGCCCCTGCCTGCAGGCCCTGCTTGCCCCTGCCTGCAGGCCCTGCTTGCCCCTGCCTGCAGGCCCTGCTTGCCCCTGCCTGCAGGCCCTGCTTGCCCCTCCAGAGACAGACAGTCACCCCACAGACACAGTAGCTCTGCAGACTGCTTTTTTGAGGATATTGATGAAAAAGGACAAACCAGCATTTTTTACTTTGATGAAAGTCTACATTTGTAATCCTTTCCATGTCCCAGCATGCCAAGCTGCTGACTTTTAGTGTCTTAAGTAATTAAACCAGTTCAAGTTACAGACTTTTGACCTGAATCCAATGATTAGTC